>NW_011888823.1:867150-869946 GCF_000151845.1 Pteropus vampyrus | reverse complement strand
ATATAGATATATATATAGATGACCTTAAATCCATCCATCTATCTATCTATCTATCTATCTATCTATCTATCTATCTGTAGATAGATGGATGGATTTAAGGTCATCTATATAGATAGATAGATAGATAGATAGATAGATAGATAGATAGATAGATAGATAGATAGATGTATTTAAGGTCATCATTTTAATGACCACCAACTAGGCTGCTTATAAGAGTCTTTGTATAGCTTTACTACTGGTTAATTCTGTCACTTTGTTTCGCAGTGTTCTTAGAAAGAGAAAGAAGATGGCAAAGGAAATAAAGTTGTATAATTTAACTCTTGTCTGCAAACACCATCCTCTTCAGAAGCAAGATAGATACCTCTCAAAACCTAACAAGAAAAGGAGCCGTTTTCCCTTCCTTTATTCGCAGGATGACTAACAGGCACTTGGACAGCTGCCCAGAGACCTGGCCGCATTCGGACGCTGGAGTCACTTTGTTCTTGAACAGCCGGGCCCTGACCGCTCAGCCTCCCACTGCTGGCCTACCGAACACAGCCTCGAGGTTCTGGACTGTTCCCCTGGAGGGACCAGTCACCCTGCTTTGGGATTATCCTTTACCCATTTCCCAAGGCCAATCTCCTAGCACAAAAGCCTGTTAGAAATCCTTAGAGACTTTCCATCGTTCACAGGCCTTTTGCAATGTGGGGCCAGCCTAATCTTCCCACTGCAGCCCTGCCTTGTTTCCTGCCTCACCCAGCACTCACTGCTTACCCCACTGTCCAGGTCACAACCACGGCAGAATCTTGCCTTTTCCTAAACTCAGTATTTTTTGTGCCCATGTGCCACAGTACATGCTCCCTTGCCCCCTTTCTCTGCCTAGCAAAATCCGCCCTCCTGAATTCTGTCAAAATGGTATCTCCCCTGAGGGACCTTCCCTCTCTCCCCGACATCAAGCAGGTCATGGCCTTCTCTGGAGCCTTCCATTGTTTGGGATGCACTTTGACATACTTGTGAGGTATGTAGTGCTGTGGGTGGACGTGCCGTGGCTGACTCCCACCACCTGCTAACCCTTTAAGAATAAATGTGTCATTGCAAATTAAGGTAGGGACACCGGCAGAAGGGAACTCGGTGCTAAACAACCAAACCGAGACGGTGCTGAAATCTGACACATGAAGTCGGAGATGACCAGCAGCCTGAAGGGGCGAGTGGGGGAGAGGGTCCAGGGGTAGGGAACCACATGTGTCACGGCTCCATGGCAGAAGCATGTGTTTCCTGTGACAGAAAGAAGACTGTGTGACTGGAGTGGATGAGCGAGGAGAGTTGTCAGAGATGAGGCTGCAAAGGTACGCAAGGCCCAACCCCGCAGAGCCTTCCAGCCGCCCCGAAGACTTTCATTTTTATCTTAAGAACAATCAAGAGGCATTGAAGGTTTTATGAGTGGGGAATGACATGATTCTATTTGCATTTTGAAGAACTCCTAGCTTCAGTGTGGAGAAGAGACTGGCCTGAGGCCAGAGAGGATGTGGGGAGGCTTATGAGGAGGCTGTTATGGACAGGAGAAAAATGATGGAAGCTTGACCAGGGAGTAATGGGGTAGACGGGGAGAATTTGAGTGACTTCCAATTGAAATTCTGCCCAGAACTTCTAAGAACCAAACAGATGAAGCACTCATAGTAAATACTCAGGTGACATATATATTTAAAAAAAAAAAAGTGTCATCTTAAAGTTATAATTGTTCTATGGAGCTTATCATAAAGTAGATATAAATTGACTTGGTTAAATGTTACTATTGAGAAGAAAACAAAGAATGGAATTATATACGTATAACATAGAAGAAAGAGTAAAACTATCCTTTTAAGCTACCTAGTTAAAAGAGCATTTGTTATCTTAACGTTTATTACCTTTTCAGAGGAGGCTCTGAAAAATAGAAATAAAGATGAAAAAATTTTAATATCAGACAGTTTTCTTATTTTATATCAGCTTTTTAAGATATACTTTATATACCATAGAATTCATCCATTTGAGTGTGTCTTTCAATGGTTTGTAGTAGTTTCACAGAGTTGTATAAACTTCGCCAGTATCTAATTCTAGAATGTTTTCCTGCTCCTAAAAGAAATCCTATACCCATTAGTAGTCAATGCCCATTTCTTCCCATGTACCCTAGCCCTGGGCAACCCTTCATCTACTTTACTGTACATTCTGGACATTTCATGTAAATGGAACCATATACTATGTGGTCATTTGTGACTGGCTTCTTTCACTTAGCATAACGTTTTGAAAGTTCATCCGTGCTGTAACAGTACTTCATTCCTTTTTATCACCAGATAATATTACATTGTATGGAAAATTACCTTTTATTTATTCAATGATCAATTCATGCACATTTGTATTGTTTTCACTTTTTGGTTATTACGAATAATGCTGCTATGAACATTCACATACAAGTCGAGTGGACACATGTTTTCGTTTCTCTTGGGGAGATATCAAAAGTGGAATTGCTGCGTCTCGTGCATTTAATCGTTTGGAGACCTGCCCAATGGTTTCCCAAAACAGCTGCGCATTTTCCATTTTCATCAGCTGTGTATGAGGGTTCCAATCTCTCCACATCTTCATCGACTCTCGTTATTATCAGTCTCTTTGATTCCAGCCATCCTCGTGGGTGTGAAGTGGTATCTCATTGTGGTTCTGATTTGCATTTCCCTGGGGGATGATGATGTTGAGTGTCTTTTCATGCACTAAAAAGCCAGCTGTACATTGCAGAAATATCTACTTCTCCATTTAGAGAAATGGCTATTTCCTTTGCCCATTTTTTTT
>NW_011888823.1:863538-867100 GCF_000151845.1 Pteropus vampyrus | reverse complement strand
CAATGATCAATTCATGCACATTTGTATTGTTTTCACTTTTTGGTTATTACGAATAATGCTGCTATGAACATTCACATACAAGTCGAGTGGACACATGTTTTCATTTCTCTTGGGGAGATATCAAAAGTGGAATTGCTGCGTCTCGTGCATTTAATCGTTTGGAGACCTGCCCAATGGTTTCCCAAAACAGCTGCGCATTTTCCATTTTCATCAGCTGTGTATGAGGGTTCCAATCTCTCCACATCTTCATCGACTCTCGTTATTATCAGTCTCTTTGATTCCAGCCATCCTCGTGGGTGTGAAGTGGTATCTCATTGTGGTTCTGATTTGCATTTCCCTGGGGGATGATGATGTTGAGTGTCTTTTCATGCACTAAAAAGCCAGCTGTACATTGCAGAAATATCTACTTCTCCATTTAGAGAAATGGCTATTTCCTTTGCCCATTTTTTTTGTAATTTGGTTATTTGTCTTTTTATTGTTGACTGCAAGACTTCTTTATATATTTTAGATCTATACTAGTTCCTTATCAGATGCATGATTTACAAAAATTTCCTCTCATTTTGTGGGTCGTCTTTTCATCTTCTTGATAGTGTACTTTGAAGTACAATTTTTAAAAAAAAAATTGATCACATTTGATTTACTAACTTTTGTTGCTGTGCTTTATAATTTTTCAGAAAATAATTTTGATAAAATTATATGATTATGGAACTAAGATGTGCCTAAGGTTTTATATTTCTTTCTATCAACAAGAAGAGAAACAAAGTTCCATTTTCCTCGAGTTCATAATGATTTTCTCTAACATTTGTATTGCTTCTTCAAAGTTAAAAGACTGTAACTAATGCCAGCAAACTCTATCTTTAGAAAAGGCAGTTAAGCAGCATTAGTCAAGCTTATCAGTTTTACGCCATTTTATTAGCTAAAGCAATTAGAAGAACTTACCATTTTTAAAAATCACGTAATTATTGACTAGCCCAAACCCTGTTACTGAGAAAGGTGATGACTTGTAACACTGCTATGAGGTAAAATGAAAATAAGAGGTGAAAAGAAAGCCTTAAAGATAGAGGTTAAAGGAGGAGAGAAACATAAGTTACAATTAGAGTGAAACATTGTGGAACCTTAATGCATTTTTTAAGACCCATTAAGTCAAATTAAAGAAAATGAAAGAGGCTCAATATTTTCATTGGTAAGATTTTGATTTAAAAGTTCAATTCTTTCTTTTAACTAAACCTATTCATTTTCACCTAAAAGCTGTTAGGAGACAAAGTTAAATGTTTTCAAGATTTTAGTTATAAAAGAATTAATAAATATCAAAGGATGTAGGCATGAACTTAAAAGAGCAGGCGGAAAATTTTTATTTAGATCTTCTCAAAATTTACATGTTCCTCAAAGGCTGGGGTCCTAAATATTTGTTTTTGGGGTCCTAAATATGTGTCCCACACGTGTCTGCACCAAGAAGGTGCTCAGGAAACCAACACTTTTTAGTTAAGATGTTGAATTTACCTTTATATAACGTCTTCTGAATAAACTCAGAAATAGTGTGGGCCTCCAAAAAAAGTTCATTATGGATATTTCTTCTCAGTTTTACATTTAACAGCATAGGTTAATCTTTAGATGGCCTTTATTTCCCTCAAGTTTTCACCGAATGTCATTGAGAGTATTCTTTGTGACGTCAGTTTCCTTTTACCGAGAAATAAACTAAAGTAATTCACCAGCATGACTAACCTCTTTGGTTTGATTTGGATAGCAGTCATGGAATGATGATCTAAGACCAGCCTTTCAGCTCAAAATCCATCCCCTCACCTCTGTCTATTTCCAGTGATCATGTTTCCTCCCCATTTGTCTTCCAGCAGGAGACAGGGATCATAAACACACAGGAGACGGGCACAGCAGCGAATTAAACACGCATCCCTCCCAGATAACCTCATTTCTTTCTTCCTGCCCTTTCATTCTCTGTACCTGCTCAGATTCAGATCGATTAGTCCCCCATTCTTACATACATTCCAGTCTGAAGATCAAGGCCGTGAACTTCTGATGATCTTGTTCTGCCCTCTTCTAGTTGTGCCCTTCTGCCTAGGGTGGGGAGTCTATAGAGTGAAGGCATCGTGCCCACACGGAGCCTGGAACCACCACCTCCACACCATGCTCCAGGATGCTAGAGGCTGCTGCTCAAATATAGCCCCAAATCAACTTCCAGAGCCTGCAAGGGCTTCTTCTCTGGCTTCGTCCTCCAACTGGCAGAACTTCAGGCCCGAGGATCATCCAAGGGGCTGTCTGCAAGAGGGATATAGACAGAGTTTGAACATATGGGCTTAAGTGTCCAAACGTGTGCTTATTTAATATCCTCAGGGTTGGCTTCCCTGGCAACCAGGCTCTAATCTTAGGTGACATAAGGCATTCCAAAAGCCACCCTTATCTCTTTTACCACTTAGGGAACTCCAAAGGTTTTAGAAACTCTGTGCTATAAATGTATCTTTCTTATTATAAATCACAATATCACATATGTCTGATCTCCCCACAACCCTTTACAGTGGATACTACAATTATCTCCATTTTACAGAGAAGGAAATCGAGGCTCAGAGGAGTAAAGTAATTTGCCCAACGTCACACAGTAATACAGTGGCCAAGCTGGGATACCACAGCCGAGTATGTCCTTCAGGCCGGTGACCGTGTTCTGTCCATGAGGCAGGCAGCATCAGGTTCTGCAAAGAGATCCACTACTTATCAACACATGACTTGGGGCAATTACCTTTTCTTTTCAAGCCCCGGTTTCTCCTGTTAAAGGGAGACAACGATATCTTTGTCACTAATTTCTGAGAAATCATTTGAATGAGGAAAGGCGCAAGAAGCATCGAGTCAGTGTCTGGCATACAAATCTGTAGGTGAGTTTCTTCCCAGAGCAAGTGTTTCTCAACCTGAAACGTGGTGGTCAGTTGCTACAGACTGCGGAGGACAGTCCAGACACATCCCATGACTTGCTGGGGAAAGACGTGGACTGAGTGCTGCTCTAGCTCACCCACTGGTACCAACAGACCTTTGGAAGTCCCACTCCCTAAACTCCAGGGAGAGAGAGGGCTGGAGGTTAAATCAATTGCCAATGGCCAATGATTTGATCCATGATGCCTATGTAAAAACCCAAAAGGACAGGGTCCAGAGAGCATCTGGGTTGGTGAACATGCAGAGACTCGGGGAGAATGGTGCACTAGGGGAGAGCATGGAAGCTCCAAGTCCTCCTCCATCTGAATATTCCTGAGTTACATCCTTTTATTTAAAAAAACAAAAACAAAAAAACAAAAAAACGGTAATCTAGGAAGTGAAATGTTTCTCTGAGTTCTGTGGGCCACTCTAGCGAATTCATGGAACCCAAGGCAGGGCTTGTGGGAACCTCTAATCTATAGCCGGTAGGTCAGAAGCACAGGTTATAATCTAGGCTTGTGATCAGGACCTGAAATGGGGAAAGGAGGCAGTCTTATGGGACTGAGCCCTTATCCTGTGAGATCCAACACTATGTCCATGTAGATAGGGTCAGAACTGAGCTGAACTGTAGGACACCCAACTGTTGTCG
>NW_011888823.1:846520-862303 GCF_000151845.1 Pteropus vampyrus | reverse complement strand
GGTAGGTCAGAAGCACAGGTTATAACCTAGGCTTGTGATCAGGACCTGAAATGGGGAAAGGAGGCAGTCTTATGGGACTGAGCCCTTATCCTGTGGGATCCGACACTATGTCCATGTAGATAGGGTCAGAACTGAGCTGAACTGTAGGACACCCAACTGTTGTTGGAGCATTGCTTGTTTGTGTGGGGCCACTCCCCACCAACCACAGTGGAACTGGGTGCTCAGACCACTGAGCATGCCAAGTGCGGAATGTAGCAAGCACCCAACAAATGTCCACTGGTTGTATTACTATTTCTTTGCTTTGCCTCCCTCTTCTGTCAGTCCCTAGCATGGAGTCCCAGTTGTTTATCAATACTAGGTATTCTTTCACCAGAGACTACCAACCACTTATTTAAAGATGAGCCAGAGTTTGTCTAATGGGGGTGCTACAAATGAAATGAGTCATGAACCCTTAAGGAGCAAACCATCTGGAGAGTCGACAATCATATTCACAGAAGAATTAAATGCTAAGCAGTGAGTTATGAGGCAGCTGGGGGACACCTCATGAGTGAGAGCGTCTTTGCTGGGATCATCTCTTCCTTTTTTCTGAGCAGTCTGAACCCCAGTGGGACACTCTAGTCCAGAGCTCAACAAATGCCACACAATCGTCTTTTTCCTCTTTGGCTAAATTAATCTTCCATGAAGATCGCACCCACTTACATGAAGTGATCACACTCAGAGGACACAGTTTCACAAGGAAAGCCCATTTTAAGAACTGGAGCAGAATTCAAATCTCTGTACTTATTCACACTTGAATCTTCAAGCTTCTCTGTGGCTTCTCATAGGGTTTTGATATTTCTCCCTTGTATCAGGTGTTCAGATTTATTTAAAACATTGAACACATCCTTTAAACAGGTGGTAGAGAGGGCTGTATGCAATTAAGTAGAAGGTAGGGTGAATTGCTCCATCTTTACGTTCACTCTCACACACATCCACTTATAGGCTTTCTGGTCCGCTCACTTGCAACTCTCAAATGAGTCTCTCATGGGCTCTGATTTCCTATCTGTGGCAGCTGCTTTCTGCATAGTTTATGAGACAGTTGTTGCTATGAATAAGACGATATCATTTATGAAGCACTGGGAGTGCTTGGGAGGGAAGGGCAATTGGATAAATTTGAGGTATTGGCATTGTGATTACTTTTTATTTTAATGCCTAAAGGGAGAGATGAGTTATTTAAAACAATCTATTTTCTTGCAAGCCACAATAAAAATATATATACAATTTAAACCTTAACTCAGTAACTAATCCTGAATCTAAAGTTCATATAATAGTACTTACCCTTTCTAAATGCCATATACTCCGATAGTTCCTAGTCTAGCTTTAAAAAAAAAAAAATTCCATCTACTCAGTTTCCATCTACTCAGTTGATTTTATAGACCGATAATGAGCCATAACGTCATAACTTGCAGTTTGTAAAACACCATTGAAAGTCTAAACATATATTCATATATTTTAGTATAAGACAAATTAGGCTCAGGTCACATATATTCCTCTCTCCCAACAAACATGTGCACAAATGCACTCAAAAACTACCCATCCTTTCAGAGTAAATAATATTAATCCAAGATAATTGGTCAGTTCCCTGATTATCTTCATGCTACTCAAGAGAGAAGAGAGTTGCTCATTAGATGAGCTATTTGCATGCATTCTCTGTATGTCATTTTATTTTAGAAACACAAAAACCACAAAACATGAGCCTTCTGAAAAGTATGCATATTTACATGTATTTCTGGTTAAGAAATTTTCAACAAGCAGATTTTCCTCTTGATATCATTTCCTAACAGAAAATGCAAACATGCGTTTTTAAAGCATTGAAAGTTTAGCTTCATCGTAAAAGGCGGAGGAGAAGAAAACATGGAAAAAGGGGAAGAAAGAAGATAAAAAAGAGGAATAGAACGAGAAAGGGGAAGATACAGAGTGAAGACATTCGGTGGGTTGTGTTTTTCGACATACGAGAGTTATTAGTATTAATTAAACATTCTAAGTTTATAGTATAACACCAGGCAAAATATAGCTCGCTAAAGAGAACATAGTTTTTTATTTGTGAATAGAATTCATGACATGTTTATACCTCTGCTTAATAACTTTTTTCTCAACAAGAGAGCACTTTAGAATGAGGCAAGCTTAGTAGTTTGTTTTGTTTTATTTTAATTAATAAGATTTCTATTTTAAGAGAAGTTTTAGGTCCACATAAAAACTGAAGGGAAAGTACAGAGTGGTCCAAATGTCCCCTGTCTCCACTCGGGCACGACCTCCCCCATTGCCAGCATCCCCCACCACAGTGGCACATTAGTTACAATCTATGAGCCTACACCGATGCATCACTGTCACCCAAAGTCCGTAGTTTACTTGAAGGCTCAACTCTTAGTGTTGTACATTCTATGGGTTTGGATAAATGTAAATAACAGGTATCCAGCACGGAGTAATTTTATTGCCCTAAAAATCCTCTCTGCTCTGCCTATTCATCTTCATCCCTAACCCCTGGTAGCCATTGATATTGTCTCCATGGCTCTTCGTTTTCCAGAATATTATTTAATTGGAATCATACAGTATGTAGCCTTTTCAGATTGACTTTTTTTACTTAGTAATATGCATTTAAGTTTCCTCTATGTCTTTTCATGGCTTGATAGTTCATTTCTCTTTAGCATTAAATATGAGTGCATTGTCTAGATGTCCACAGTTTATCTATCCATTCACTTACTGAAGGACATCTTGGTCGCTTCCAAGTTTTGGAAACAATTTGATGCTTAGTAGTTTTAGTATTCCCAAACATCTTGAGTTATGCAGTTTCATAGTGAAAAGAGAAAGATTTATATGATTTTCAAATTGAATTGGACAGTAAATTAATCTCTGGTGTTTTATTTTTTCATCAATATTGACTGTGAAGCCCTTGACAAAATCATGTTACTTTCAGAAATAAAAGGTTGTCCCCAAAAATACATTTTAATCTTCTCTAGTATTCTTTTTAATAAAACTTTAGTTGTTCATAGCAAGTAAAATTTCATCGCACACAAATTGTTTGCCTTTTTAGACTGGAGAGCTATGCAACCAAAATGTGTTTTTAATAAAATAAAAAAGAGATACTATTGGCAAAAGAATAGGCAAATAGATCAACGGAACAGAACAGAGATGCCAGAAGCAGATATACATAAATATAGTCACTCAATCTTTGACAAAGGAGAAAAGCAATAAAATAGAGAAAAGATTGTCTTTTCAACAAATGGTGCCGGAACAACTGGACATCCATATTCAAAGAAGAGAATCTAGACACAAGCCGTATACCCTTCACAAAAATTATCTCAAAATGGATCACAAATGTAAAGGTAAATGCAAAACTACATAAATCCCAGAAGGCAGCATAGGAGAAAACCTAGATGACTGTGGGTATGACAATAAACTTTTAGATATAAGGCTAAAAGTTGATCCATAAAATAAATAAATGATAAGCTGGACTTCATTAAAATAAAAATTTTCTGTTCTGTGAAAAACAATGTCACGAGAATGAGAAGACAAGCCGCAGACTGAAAGAAAATATTTGCAAATGACACATCTGACAAAAGACTGTCCTCCAAATTATCCAAAGAACTCTTAAAACTCAACAATAAGAAAACAAACAGCTCGATTTGAAAATGGGCAAAAGACCTTGACAGACACCTCACCAGAGAAGATATACAAATGGCAAATAATTGTATAAAAATATACTCCACATCATAGGTCATCAGGGAATTGGGAATTAAAACAACAACAAGATACCATTACACACCTATTAGAATGGACAAAATCCAAAACAATGATAACGCCGACACTGGGGAGGACATGGCTCAACACGAGTCTCATTCATCACCTGTGGGAATGCGAAATGGTACGGCCACTTTGGGAGACAGCTTGTCAATTTCTTATAAAACTAAACATACCCTTACCATACAAAGCAGCAATTGTGCTCCTTGAGATTTACCCCAAAGAGTTGAAAACTTATGTCTACACAAAAACCTGCACACGGATATTTATAACAGCTTTATTCATAATTGTCAAACTTGGAAGCAACCAAAATGTCCTAAACCATAACGTGTCCAGACAATGTAATATTATTCAGCCCTGAAAAGAAATGAGTTCTCCAACCATGAAAAGACATGGAGAAACCGTAAATACGTATTTCTAAATAAAAGAAGCCAATCTGAAAAGGCTACATACTGTGTGATTTCAGCTATGAGACATTCTGGAAAAGGTAAAACTCCTTGCTGGGGCATGAGAGGGGGAATGAATAGGCAGAGCACAGAGGATTTTTAAGGCAGTGAAATACTCTGTATGATACTATAATTGTGGATACATGTTATACATTTGTCCAAACAAATAAAATTTACAGCACCAAGAGTACAGTACATACACCCAAATGTATGTAAACTGCAGAGTTTGGGTGATTACGATGCATCAGTGTAGATTCACCGATTTAATAAATGTAGGTAGGAGATGATAACAAAGGAGAAGCGGGGCATGTGGGGGGACAGGGGTTGTATACGAACTGGACAGTTTTGCTTTGAACAGAAAACTGCTCTAAAAAAAGCAGTTTTGATTTTAAAAAAGAGATCAGCATTAGAACTGTTGTGTAAGACAAATCTGCTCGATTGACTTTATTAGAAAGCGGTGGAGAATAATAACTATATACTTCTGTTTGAGTATAAATACATTTCTACCCTTAAAAAACCCTAGCTCCATTTTCTATATAATTTTATATAACTAAAAGGATAAAATTACTTATTTCTGTTACTACTATATACGAGCATAAGGAAGCATTTAGATTATTCTTTGTTTTCTTATTTGTTTGAGATGTCATAAATTCTGACTGTAGCCAAGCATGAGTGGTCAGGTTGATTTTCAACACAGGAGAGAAAACTCTCCTGACCGTTGAATTGGTTTTAATATTTAAAGAGCATTTTTATGGTTCCAAAATACTTTATCTACATTAAACACTGAAAAACATGAATCGATGGGTAACTTCATCCAATTCCATGAAAAAGTTCTTCAACAGCTATTGTGCTACAAAGCACAGAAAATAGGAGCATTTAGTAGGGGTCATTGTTTAGATAGATTTCCTTTCTGATGCTACCCAAAGCTTTTTTTTCCAAATAGTGTTTAGGCTTCTTGTTCCTGAAGGTTCTATCTAGCAATACTTACATGAGATCCATGAAGGGTCAAGCTCGACTTTGCATTGTTGATTGAGCATGATTTACTCACCAGCATGTAGGCTTCCAACAGTAGCATTCTGGAACTGTCTAGTGATAGCTTAGCCATTGTACAAGAGGAGTTTGGGGTAGGATAAAAAAAATCTGAGATTCTTAACTGATCACAGTATATTCTGGGTTTTATTCAAAGAACCACCCCTTAAATTGCTCAAATTTATAGGCATTAATACACAAGGGTCTGGGTAATTGAAGCTGTCAGTTTTATCTAGAAGCAATTCTGAATGAATAAACCAGACATGAGACAACCAGAAGCTGAATCAATCAAGTGGGGTTTCTAAGAGAACTATTTGTGTAATTATTTCAATTATTCATGAGGCTTTGAATGCAGAAGCTTGACCTATGAAATCTTGGAGGTCAAAGACTTAGCTTCTATCCAGAACACCAATAACTATATTTAAAAATTACTTATTTTTCCTGCTCTATATGTCAGCTGGAGTGTCTTTAATAGTTTTTTTTTTTTTTTTACCTCCTCTCCCCTAATTCAGAAAAAAAACCCAAGCAGTTATAAAAATAAATTCAATTTAACCACCTCTGAGACAAAACCTTGGAAATTCTGAAAAAGCGAAAATGGAGCTTTCGTCCCTATGGGGCAACTTGGTCCCCGTGGGGAGAAAGACTTTGTCAGGACTCTGGTGAGCCAAAGAGAGACAGTACATTCAGCACAGGTAAGGGCTACATTACCTAAGAGTTAAGTTCCTACAACAACAGTGTCTAGATTTTAATCCAACACTGAGAGCTAATTAAAAACAGAGGTGTGCAGAGAATGGGGTCAAAGGACAAGAGTAAAGGAGGTAAAAGGAAATTAGTATTCATTGAGAGCAGGTTATTCTATTAATAATTAATAATAATAATAATAATAATAATAACAACAATAATAATAAATACAAAAACAAACACTTCCAGGGTACTTAAAATGTTCCAGGCACTATTTTGTGAGTTTTCTCTAAACATCATGTCACATATACACTTAAGGGCATTTAATCTAAACAATAAACCTACAAGGTAAGTATCATTATTATCCTTCAGAAGACAGCCTCTGTCCTTGTCCCATGCCTTTTTGATGCTAGACTCAGTTCTCCATCACAACCAAAAATAAGACATAACTGTGAACACATGACGGAATGATGTATACTTTTTTAGAAAGAATTTCACAAGAAGATGAAAACATATTTGTACATTATATAAATCTTCACCCCTTCCTGTATTAGATATCTCTGTTCTCGTCATACCATGCTCATCATACTTAGAGTGTCTAGAAATTATTTTCTTATCCAGGCCCTCAGCTTGAAGTCCACTCAGCAAGACAAAACCAGGCTGCTCCCCACTTAGAGAACAGTTAAGGTGCCATCTATGTCTCCTCGCATATGCCTCCAGGACATTTTATCCCTATCTTAACTTCCTATCATTATTCATCCAACCAGTAGTTCTTTTCCTTGGAGAAAGGTGTGATGCTAACGAAATGAAGTGTCCTGCACATCTTCACATACTGTCTCATGCCCTTCGTATGGACCGTATTCGTTTTTCACCATGACGTTATTAGGTAGGTATTATCACTTTCTGCTTAAAGGGTGAGAGGCCTGAGCTTCAGAAGTTAAATCAGGATTACAACTAGGGTAACCAACCACCCCAGTTTGCCTGGGACTGTTTTTAATATAGAAAGTTCCAGGTCCTGGGGAACTTCTCAACCTTTGGAAATCAGGACAAATGGTCACCCTAACAATAGTAGAGTCATAATGGTCGGTTTCCAACCCAGGTCTGACTCTCTGAGTAGTCATTCAATGAACATTTGATGCAAGAGAGACAGACTGCGGGGAAGAAAAGAGGAAAGGAAAAAAAGGATGGAAGGCCAGGGGAAGAAGGAAAGAGAAATAGAAACTTCATGGTGATTTAATATCTCATGAATTTTAATGTTATATTGTTCATAATTTACTCTATACAGTATGAGGCAGATAGATGATTATAGATGATAGATGATAGATGATAGATACATGATAGATGATGGATGGATGGATGGATGGATGGATGGATGGATGGATGGATGGATGGATAGATGAGAGATAGGAGGTCTGCTTATTTGAATAAGGAATATTAGAAATATTTCACGACTAAAATGAGAAATATCAACACAGAGGATTAGGTATTAGAATCTAGCAAGCTCAGCACCTGACGCTTTTTCAAGTGGTGTCCTTGCCTCCAAATCAGTCCTAAGCCCCACACTTCACAGAGGACTCCAACACCTTTTTCCACGTATTAGCTGAGTCTTGCTGTTGAAATAGCATTGAATCTGCCCGTAGACAACCTTTTCTGCGGAGTGCTTGATACCAAATGGTGTGATACAGCGAAAGAGAAAGAACGAAGGACAGAGAATGGGACCTCACCGATCTCTCGAGAGCAGAGTGAATGGTTCTTTTTTGTAGCTGATAACTGCTTGCATGAATAGAACTTCAGGATGAAGTTGTAACATAGCACATGATTGCGAGGCTGTAGGGGAGGAAACCTATAGCCTTTATCTAACTCCAACTGTTGAAGGCCCTGTTACCTACAAAAATAAACCTTATACTCATGGCTGGCCAGGTTAGCACATGTCTGTTCATACCCCTGATCTGCTCCTGTGGGTTGGTTCATTCATAGCACAAAATAAAAAATAAAAATCCCTCGCTTTGATAATATATAAAAGTTCCGTGCTTTAGCCAGAATGACTTTAGGCAGCTGTCTATAAAATAAGATTTCTGCTTCCACAAAAACTATAATATATGACCTCTTAAGGAAAGAATAGAATGAGCTATGATGATAGTTACCCAGCATCTAATTAAAACAAAAGAGCCTGAAAATGGCTTTCTTATTATTCATGGTATTATTAAATATGATGGATTGTCCTAGCAGAGGACATCCTCTTTGCTTCTGGGAAAAGGAGAGTTAATCAGAACAAAATATGGCTGTTAAAAATCCCTCCAAAGTCCACACTTTGAGATTTGTGTTTCATTCATTGATTCTTTTACCACCTCTCTTACATTTGCCAACCCACTAAAAACCCCTGTCAGGCCAGAAATTCAACTTCTATAAAATGGTAATTCCTTTTCACTATAAAACATTTAATTGAGTTAATATTTCAAAGTTTTCATTACCATCATAAGGAAGCATTAATGGTGAGAAAAAAAAAAATCAGTCAGCAAAAATTCTATTACTTTTCCTTTAGTGAATATGGTCATTAGATCCTACCTTAGGAAGATCTCATTTCCTGAAAGACCTGAACAATGATGATCTAAGAGGGATGGTTGAAACAGATAAATACAGAATTTTAACTTAATATAAGGAGAGTCGATCTGGGGCAAAATCACCAGTGTCTATTCCTTGAGCAGGTTCCCTTTTAATATATGTTTTCTCCATTTAATATATGTTTTCCCAAAAGAAATAGGCAACGTAAATAACTATTCATTGCCTCACGATCTGCATTCTTTTGCAGGTTAAATTTCATGTTTTTTGTGCCCTTTCAATTTTGCTTTTTTTTTTTTTTACATCAGAATGACTTCTTCCGGGTATAAATGAGTGTGGCAAATACTCTCACGTATGGCATATTCTTTTAATGTAACTATTTACTTTGCAAGGATTCTTCAAGTGATACTTAGGGCTGAACTCATTATCCCAAAATCAAAAACCTTTCTTATCTAGTAACAAAGATATTTCTGAGCTTTTTATGCTTACAAGTATGAAAAAGAGTTTTCTTTTTCCCTTGCCCTCAATTTTAAGGCTTCCACAGACTCAGCTCTAAATGACCTGTTGATCTATCATTTCTGAGAATTCCATCTCGACTTAAAACATAAATTCTACACAAAGGTAATGGCAGCACTTGGTATAAAAACCAATTTAAAACAAGGATGGAGATCGGCATAAGGATATTTGGGGAATTAGGCTACTTGGTTTGTATAAACTTCAAAATTTTCCAAGCCAAATATTTTAGACAAGGAAAAGAGGACATGATGGAAATCAATGGTATTAAAAATAGGAGGTGGCAGAGGTGAGGGCTGAGGGGGCAACAGTTGGCTCTAGATTGGGCTTCCCAGATTACACAGGGTTCAGTTCTAAACACTATATATCAAGAATAGTCTACCCAATGTCACATAAATAGCTGTAGTGAGAGAGCATTCTACACCTAGAGGGAAAAAAAAAAAACAACAACAACAACAACAAAAACAACAGGATTCCAAAGCCACTACTGCAGGGTCTAGATCCTAAAGAAAAATGAAGACAATTGGAGGGAAAGGAAAGGAAGGCATATTTCAGCATAATCTAAGGAGGATCTTTCTAACTTTTGGAGTTTCCAAAAATAAGAATCTATCGGGATATTGTACTTCCCATTACTGAAGCTGTTAAAACAGGCACTAGACAACCTCTTACATAAGATGCTGTTGAGGGCGTTGGTATGCTAAGCTTGGGGATGTAACGAGGTGTTTCTGGGATTTCTTCTGTCCTGCCTCTGACTTCTACAATACTCAACAGGGTTGATATTACGATATGCTGGACCTCAGAGATGAATGGTCTCTATCTGAAAATTAAATGACAACAAGAAGACCAGCATGATAAAAACTCAACTTACAATAGTTCCAGAAAACCGGGTCTTATTTTCTTTTCTTAACAGGAAGTCCAGAGATAGGCGGAAGCTGACAATGGATTAGCTGGGATCCCAGCAAACAACTAGCTTCTGGATACAGCGTGTGCCTCTAGTGCCCTCAAGAGCAGTTTTTATGTACAGAGAAAACAGTCCAGAGGTGTGTTTTGGTTAATAAATTAGTATTCAATGTATTAAATTTACACATTTTATCTTAAGTTTGCAGTTCAGCTTATTATTCTTATTTTATTATAACTTTAACAAAATTTAAGGGCTCTGAATAAATTTACTCTAGTTCGCAAACTTAATTAAATACCTTCAAACATTTTTAACTGCAATATAAATGTAATGTATTTAATTTTCTTCTTAAAATACTTTAATTTTCTGCCTGACAAACCTTCCCACGTACTTAAATAATTCTAAAAAGTCTAGTAAATTAAATTTATAGATACAATGACTCTTGCTACCTAAAATTTCCTAAGGGGATTATATACATATATGAATATATATACACATATATATTAGACACATAAACATTAAGTGTGTGAAGTCGTGGAGGCTGGAGGCTGAGGATGCAACAACTAAATAGTCTCTATCCAAAAATTAAATAAGGACAAGAAGAAAGTTGGCATAAAAAAAATAAAAACTTACAGTGGCTCAAATGAACTGTCTCTCTAAAATATGTTTTATATGTTATACTTGTTATTTCTACATATATATGTTAAATTTCAAACTTAGTAAAATTTCAGCTTAAAATCACAAGTCTATCACAATTACTCAAGGACATGGCCATAAATGTGATAACATTCCCTCTCCTTCAAGGTGGAAATAAATTTTGTCACATAGTAATTCTTCTTTATTCTCTCCCTCTCTATTATCTTCTTTGTCACAATATTTAAACAGATTCATCTCTTTCCATACATAAAGAAAGACAACTCCTGAGCGACCTGGTGTTCTCTTCTTGCTATGGTTTGTCTCTTTAATCCCCTGAGAATATTGATTTACAAGCACTCTCTCTCCCTCTTCAAATTCACACCATTCGAACTACTCCCAAAAGGTGGACGTAAATACCAAATTGCCAAATACCATGAACTTCCCCCAAATCCAGTCTCTTTGATCTTATGTAGTCATATTTGACATTGCTCATTCTTCTAATTCTTCCCTTAGCTTCCAGGCCATTATTCTATTCTGGTTATTCTCCAGCCTCTCTGGTAGCTCTTTCTTGGCTTTTTCCTTTGTTGGCTTCTCTTTATATTCCTACTCTACAAGTTTTTGAGCTCTCCTTGGTTCTGCTCTTAACCCCTCCCATGGGAGATCTCATCCATATCCCCTTAGCTTTACTCATATCTATGTATATGTTATAAATTCCAAAATCTATATCTCTAGCCTTTCAGGTGTCCCTATGAAGCTCCTGTCCTCCAATCACTCTCTTTTACTCCACTAACTTCCGCTCATCCTTCAGCATTCATCTCAAGAATCACCTCTTTGAGAAGCCTTTCCTTATTGACCCTATTTAGTGCTTCTCTGTGTTACAGTACCCTGTATTCTCCTTAATCAACGTAGTTATCACGCTGTATAGAAACTATCTGTTAATATGACTCTCTTTAAAGAATAAAATTCTTGAGGCAGTAATTATGTTGTATTTATCTTTATGGCTGGCATATAAAAGATATTCGATAAAAGTTTATTGAATGAATAAAAGAATAGTGGTTGCTGATTATTTCAGACTCTCTGTAGAGTGGACTATTTTTGGAGTAATGCAGCTGAAAAACATTCTAGAATTTCTTCCTCATAAATTTCTAAGCTGAGATGGCATTTTGGAGCCCCATTTTAAACAAATATCTGTACCTGGGATAATGAATAACTCGGTATCTTTTATTCTTCACTCAAGTAATAATTATTATTTATAGACAGTCTTTATATCTTCCTGTATAAGAATCATATTTTAGTCAACTTTTTTCTCTTAAGTTAATGTACAATTCCTCAGTGACTTGTCTTTGATCTCCCCTGCGCAGTGAGCCAGTGAGAAATTCTTAGGAGAAAGAGAGAAGAGGAAGAAGTGGGAGCTTGTATTTATTAGTTTGTTACACTGTATAGCTAAAAGCAACTCCATTGAGCCATTCCCTGTATCAGCCAGGGCCCCAGGGGAAAAAAAAAAAAAAAAGATGGCCTTCTCAGAGCTTAACTGAGGAAAGTTTAATGATGGAACTTTTCCAGGATGTGGGCAATGGATGTTGAGCGCCCAAAGGACTATCAGCAGCAGTAAGACAAAACCAGCCCTAAGACTGATGAGGCAAAGGGAGGAAATGGTGCAACAGGTAACAGAAGCGAAGATGAGAATGGTCATGGAAAGATATGAACACTGAATGGACTACAACAAAGAAAGAGGAATAAACCCTCCAGGCTTCTCTCCGTCCATCGTCAGTCTCCCACAGGTGCTTCTCCTGAGAAGACCTCACCTGGCAGCCAGAATGCAAGGGAGTGTAGGACATGCATTCTGGAAGTTAGAATAGACAGAGAATAAGAGGCCGAATGGGTGGTAAGCAGCACATGCCCTGCCTCTGCCTGGGTCCGTGGCGGAGAGACTAGAAGAAGTTCAATGAAGGAGTTGACTGTGACTCTTATTCTCTTTCTTTGCTTATTTACATCAATAAGGTAAAAACTCTCTTAAATAATTTCCTCTTAACCAACTCTCCAGATTAACTGACACTCTTCATCCCCTCTATACAACATCCTGCCTCATACCTGGTGCAACTCCCACCTGATTCTGCTCTCAACAGGTGAGTCATCCACTTCCCAAGAATCGCTGTATTTTTTTCTAAGCTTGCTTGTGTCATTTGTATTTGCTGTTGTATTATCATGCTATTCAATTATCATGTCAACTATAAAATCTCAATACCAATAAAAAAAAAAAAGTCCTTAAATATCCTTTCACTTTAATCTGCATTCACTCAAGAGGTGATCTCAACCAGTCTCACGGCTTAAATTATCCTCCATATACTGATCATTTACAAAGATATATCTCCTGTCTAGATCAGTCTCGACACCTTCACTTCAGTGTCTAATAGGTATTGCTAATTTACTGTGTTCAAAACTAAGCTGTAGACCTCCGCTACCACCACCACCCCAAACTGCTCCACCCAAGTCTCAACCATCTCAGTTAATGGTAGCTTCATCCCACTGCTCGCTCAAGCTAAAAACCTTGGATTCATCCTTGATTTATTCCTTTTTTCATTTCTCATACCAAATGTCAGAAAATCCGTTGTTTTTATGTTGAATTACATCCAAAATTCGGCCACTTCTAATCACCCCCACTATCATTCCATTGGTCTGAGGCATCATCATCGTTTACCTAAACTGCTGTAAGTTTTCTAATTGGTCTCCCTACGTCAACCCCGCCCTTCATAGTCTGCTTTTAACCCAGCAGTGTCAGCCTCATAACGAATCATGTCATCCCTCTGTTTCAATCCATCGGTTTCCCATTTCCCCAGAGTAAAAGCCAAAGTCCTTATAATGGCCCACAAGATACTCCGTGGGTCCCTCTCTGGGCTCATGTCTTATGACTTTCTTTTTTGATGACTCTGCTCCCCCCACAGTGGCTTCCTAGCTGGTCCTTGAACATTCCAGACCCAGACCCAAACCAGGATTTTTATAACATCCCACAAGACCCTCTATTTACATGTTCCTTTTGGCTAAGATGCTTTTCCAGATATGTTCAAGGCCTACTCCCCCACTCTTATGTCTTCACTCAATTGTCAGCATCTCAGTAAGAGCAACACCACTTAAAATGGCGGACCTTCCCCTGAAACTCCTGTTTCTTCTCACCTTATTTTATTTTCCCCAGGGCATTTAGCACCTTCTAACACACTTTCTAATTTGATTATACGTTGTACCTATTATTTGATGTCTACTCTTAATAGAATGTAAGCTCCCCTGGGCACCTCACTGTGGATGTTTTCCTCACCGATATATCCAAGACCCTCAGAACAGTGACAAGGACATGGTAGATGCCCAAATGCTCATTGAAATCATTAAAGAAAAGAAGGTTTTAAAAGTGCAGCATTTTGAAAGTACTGTTTTTGGTAATGTAGATTTGTTCTTGATTTCGTGTTTTCAAATTATTTTTTCACCTGCTTGGTCCTTATGGAAACCCAAAAAGAAGAATAAAGTAGTGTGAAATTTCTAGCAGGCAGAGAGTTTTAACAGCTCAGACTGTAACTGTTTAAGACTACTAAATGGAAGCAAAAATTGAGTTTGCTCATCAGAACATAAAGATAATATAGGAGCCATTCTTTTTATGTAGGTAAGTCCTTATAACTCTTTTTAAATACTCTATAAAATCATCATCCTTTCAGTTCCAGGCCTAGGAGATTTTTCCCTTTTAAAATTCTTCTGTAAAAATCGTCACAAATCTAATAGGACAGAAACCCTTAAAACCATAGATATGATTAAGGCTCAGTTCCCTAATAAATGTGCAACAAGACACTGTCAGCCCTTGAAATAATGAGCTATGATCTATGATGTATGTCCCAATAACACATTTTCCAGGGCAGCATATTTCAGATTGGTAGGAAATAGTTGAATCACAGCAGGATCTTATTTTTACACAAGTTACTTCTAAACTCCAAACACATCTAAAATTAATTTTTTTCATCACATGAGGCTGTTAATCACTGAAATATGTTCTGGTATTTCATAGACATAAAAAAATTGATTTTCATTTGCAAGAGGATGAGGGCACACATAAAAGAAGCATATTCCTCATGTGAAATAAAGTTTTGCATATCCAGGTCTATAAAATATATCGCTTGTTTATTAGTCACAGATGATTGTAAAAATGAGTTCAATAGCAGCTTAATGAACTTCGAATTAAAAGATCTGACCTTTCTTTAACAGCATATGTGAATTAAGAATAATATAATGCAATATTCTTATAACAAAATGAGTGAAACTAATTTTTAGGAGTTAATTTATGCACTCATAAACACACACAAAATTTTATTAAATTTCTATGATTCCATACTCACATATAGCTTAAAGTCTAAGGAGAAATAATTCAAGGTACATCATGCAATTACTGCTATGACAATGGACTATATGTAATGTCGTGGGAGTATAGGTGAAGGATAGGCTAACTGCCTTCTCTGGAAAATAGTAACTAATCATATTTTTTACCTCAGAGGATTAAGATAAAGATTAAATCAGCTAGTGCATATGGAAGAGCTTAAACAGAGTCTGACCCATGGTGAACACTCAGTATATGCTGACCTTTATTACAGAAGGGCTATTCAAGCCACACATTATTAAATATCCAGGTCAGGCACAGACCTAGGCACAGAGAATCTATTAGTGGATAAACAACACTTTTTCCTGCCTATCTCATGATGCTTACAGTCTAACAGCAAAAATAACGTAATGTACCCAGTGCTCTGGGAGAGGATGCAAAGGAGAGGCAGGTCCCTAACAAATCTAGGAATCTGGAAAAGTTCTACAGAGATCATATTAGAAACAGAACCAGTGGGTACCCTCTCAGGATCCTGGCCACTCTGCTTATAACCAGGGTGAAGTCATAGCGTAACCCAGCTGAGGATGTGCTGACGTGATAAGGGAGGGAAAGGGCTAAATCCCAAAGGAATGGTGAGACTAAGCCATCATGCACCAGCAGGGAGGGGAGGGCCAAGTGGGCCGAATTCTAAGAACGCTTGGCTAAGGGAGGCAGAATGTAAAATTGGATAAAGAAGAGTTTGTTGGCTCTATCGAATCCTATCTTTCTGCCCTGAAAGATGGGATTTAAGGCCCTGGTAGTGACTCTAGGAGAGAGAGCTAACTCCTTCCTGGCATGGCTCCTAGAGGCATGGAAAAAGCAATGGCCAATGCTGAAAGAACAGAGTTGTGATG
>NW_011888823.1:826720-846470 GCF_000151845.1 Pteropus vampyrus | reverse complement strand
CTCATTGAAATCATTAAAGAAAAGAAGGTTTTAAAAGTGCAGCATTTTGAAAGTACTGTTTTTGGTAATGTAGATTTGTTCTTGATTTCGTGTTTTCAAATTATTTTTTCACCTGCTTGGTCCTTATGGAAACCCAAAAAGAAGAATAAAGTAGTGTGAAATTTCTAGCAGGCAGAGAGTTTTAACAGCTCAGACTGTAACTGTTTAAGACTACTAAATGGAAGCAAAAATTGAGTTTGCTCATCAGAACATAAAGATAATATAGGAGCCATTCTTTTTATGTAGGTAAGTCCTTATAACTCTTTTTAAATACTCTATAAAATCATCATCCTTTCAGTTCCAGGCCTAGGAGATTTTTCCCTTTTAAAATTCTTCTGTAAAAATCGTCACAAATCTAATAGGACAGAAACCCTTAAAACCATAGATATGATTAAGGCTCAGTTCCCTAATAAATGTGCAACAAGACACTGTCAGCCCTTGAAATAATGAGCTATGATCTATGATGTATGTCCCAATAACACATTTTCCAGGGCAGCATATTTCAGATTGGTAGGAAATAGTTGAATCACAGCAGGATCTTATTTTTACACAAGTTACTTCTAAACTCCAAACACATCTAAAATTAATTTTTTTCATCACATGAGGCTGTTAATCACTGAAATATGTTCTGGTATTTCATAGACATAAAAAAATTGATTTTCATTTGCAAGAGGATGAGGGCACACATAAAAGAAGCATATTCCTCATGTGAAATAAAGTTTTGCATATCCAGGTCTATAAAATATATCGCTTGTTTATTAGTCACAGATGATTGTAAAAATGAGTTCAATAGCAGCTTAATGAACTTCGAATTAAAAGATGTGACCTTTCTTTAACAGCATATGTGAATTAAGAATAATATAATGCAATATTCTTATAACAAAATGAGTGAAACTAATTTTTAGGAGTTAATTTATGCACTCATTCAGTCATAAACACACACAAAATTTTATTAAATTTCTATGATTCCATACTCACATATAGCTTAAAGTCTAAGGAGAAATAATTCAAGGTACATCATGCAATTACTGCTATGACAATGGACTATATGTAATGTCGTGGGAGTATAGGTGAAGGATAGGCTAACTGCCTTCTCTGGAAAATAGTAACAAATCATATTTTTTTACCTCAGAGGATTAAGATAAAGATTAAATCAGCTAGTGCATATGGAAGAGCTTAAACAGAGTCTGACCCATGGTGAACACTCAGTATATGCTGACCTTTATTACAGAAGGGCTATTCAAGCCACACATTATTAAATATCCAGGTCAGGCACAGACCTAGGCACAGAGAATCTATTAGTGGATAAACAACACTTTTTCTTGCCTATCTCATGATGCTTACAGTCTAACAGCAAAAATAACGTAATGTACCCAGTGCTCTGGGAGAGGATGCAAAGGAGAGGCTGGTCCCTAACAAATCTAGGAATCTGGGAAAGTTCTACAGAGGTCATATTAGAAACAGAACCAGTGGGTACCCTCTCAGGATCCTGGCCACTCTGCTTATAACCAGGGTGAAGTCATAGCATAACCCAGCTGAGGATGTGCTGACCTGATAAGGGAGGAAAAGGGCTAAATCCCAAAGGAATGGTGAGACTAAGCCATCATGCACCAGCAGGGAGGGGAAGGCCAAGTGGGCCGAATTCTAAGAACGCTTGGCTAAGGGAGGCAGAATGTAAAACTGGATAAAGAAGAGTTTGTTGGCTCTATCGAATCCTATCTTTCTGCCCTGAGAGATGGGATTTAAGGCCCTGGCAGTGACTCTAGGAGAGAGAGCTAACTCCTTCCTGGCATGGCTCCTAGAGGCATGGAAAAAGCAATGGCCAATGCTGAAAGAACAGAGTTGTGATGGCAGATGCTGGATGAAGAGATTAAAAGTCTCAGGAAAGTGGGCGTGCTGGAATACAGACTATGTAGGACTAGAAGACCCTCCAGATGATTATGTCCCCTGGCAGGGCCCAGGGGACACAACACACCCTAGGCCATAAAAAAGTGCTGGTGAGAGGGGCACCAGCGTCACTAAGAAGTTCAGTAGTGGTTGTCCTTCATCCAGGCTAGCAGTAGGAGTAGCTATTACAGAGCTTGGTTCTCCAGTAGAAATGGAATGATTGAATGCCATAACAAGAGATGTCTGGCAGTGAGACTTAACTGCCCGAAGACGGGGGTCTCAAAACAGCTGATCAAACTGGAGTGGCAGCTGAGGGGGTGCTTAAAAGATGCTTAAGAAAATACAGTGACCCTGGCTAAGGAATGAAATAGATGGACAAATGACAATGATACTACTCAGTTTGTACCAGCAGAAAAAAAAATCAAGGATAGAAGACCAAGAGGCAGAGGGCAGTCAGTCACCCCAGTAGACAGTTGCAATCCCTTCCCCAGTTTCCAGACCTGAGCCAGTTTTCCAAACTGGAACTCTCTGACTGTCTGAGGTGGCCAAGTCCCTGGAAGAAAGAATCAAGCCAAACACACAATGGGGGTCCCCCACTCCTATTGCAAAGGGACCCACAGCCATGTATGTGTAATTGCACACTGGAGAAGGTGGACCACCCAGACTCCTCAAGAATGACTGGACACAGGCTCTAAATTAACATTAACACCTAGACATGCAAGCTTCTCCCACCGTTAGAGTAGGGGCATATAGAAGCCACATCAGAAATGGAATCTTGACATACCATGGGTCACACTGAACCTACAACCCACTCAGTGCCATTTCTCCAGCCCCTTGTTCTGTGGTTATGAGCTATCAGAGAGGGGAAAGCAAAGTAGATGTCTCTAAAGCTGACCCGCTCTGGCCAAGAGAATGAATCAAAAGCAACACTGCATCCCTGACAGATGGCAGATGTGAGTGACGTCCTTAAGGATCTAAAGGATGTGAGGTCATGGTCCCCATCATACTTCTATCTAGTTCACCAGTCTGGCTCCTGCAGAGCCCGGATGAATCCTGGAGGAGGGTTGCAGACTGCTGCAAGCTCAACCCTGACTGCTGTTGCCATTTCTGGCTGTGGTACCTTTGCCTCGGGTATGTGTTGGGCGGCCATTGATTTCGGGAAGGTGTTCATGTCTATTGCTGTGAGAAGAGGATCAGAAACAGTTTGTATTCACATGGAATAAACACCCGAATATATTTAAAGTTTTGCCCCAGGGCTACATTTGTTTTCCTGCTTTCGCTCTGACATAAAATAGTCAGAAGAGATCTGAACCAGCTGAACATCACGCAGCACAGCACATTGATCCACTACATCAGTGACATCATGTTATCAGGCTACGTGCTGCAGGCCACACGTATACTACAGAGGGTGGGAAATCAGCCCTGCAAAAATCCAGAACCTGCCACATCTGCAAAATGTTTAGTGATCCAGTGGTTAGGGGCATGCAGAGACATCCATTCTAAAGTGTAAGGCAGTTGATTGCATTGTGCACCCTACAACAAAGAAGCAAGTGCCACGTCTAGGTTCTGGGAACAGTATATTCCAATCTAGAATTACTGCTCCAGCTCATATACTGGGTGACATGAAAAGCTGTGATCTCTGAGTGGAGCTGGAGCAGTAAAAAGACTCTGATGCAGGGCAAGGCTGTGATGCAAACCGCCTGCCACTGGGGAAACACAATCTGTAATGCTAGAGATATCAGCAGTGAGAAAAGACTCTGTGTAGAAGGGTCTGTGGCGGGCCCCAGTGGGAGGATCACAGCGCAGTCTCTGGGGGCTCTGGAGCAAGATCATGGTTTCCACCGTGGAGAAGTACACACCTTTCGAAAAGCATCCCCCATCATGCTGTGTGGCCCTGGGAAAGATGGAACCACATGTAACCATTCAGGCAGAATTACCAAGTCCCATCAGGCCCACGAAGACATAATGGCCCAGCGGGACTCCATCATAAGATGGAAACAGTACCTCAGGACTGAGCTTGAAAAGAACCAGAGGAGACGAGTATGTCCCATGACACCCACCAACATCACTCCTCAGTTCACGCCTTCATCGTATGGAAAATATTGCAGGAGGGGGACGAAGCCAGAGCTTGGTTTCATATGCGTCAGCTCTGTTTTGTGTGTGCAAGATGAAAACGGGTGGCAGCTGTGCTACAGCCTCACTCAGGGGTGGCCTTGAAAGATGAAGGTAAGGGAAAACCCTCCTCTTAGGCCGAGGGTTGGGTACAGCAGCTGACCACCCACTTTGTGGGGAGAGACAAGGGCCCGACTTGTGGACAATGGTGAGTGGCCTGGCCAGCTGGGGACAGATACGGCAGGAAACAGAATGAAGAATAAGGCAAAGAGGCAGAAGCATGGGGGTGGACGTAAGGGCATGGACACCGAGTACGGAGACCTCATACTGCATTACTGTGCCCACCTCAACTGATTAGGAAGTGATGAGTTTTATGTATTTATAATATTTGTCTTTATTAAGTTGTAAGTTTATACAATTTAATTTTTAATAATGAATTTTTAATAATAACCAGCATATACAATTCCCGGAAATTTAACAATTGGTTCTTGCATGAACGTATGAGCCAGCTCGTGTGTATCACCAGACCTGGAAGTGACTTGGTTACATTTTTTGCAATAGAAATCAAGGTACCCATTGTCGTGTAATAGGGAAATTAAAATAGTGAAATAGTTGTACATTTAACTGCAAGCCTTTTAAAACTTACATTGCTACATTTTCTTTATTGAAAATAAAGGAATGGAAAATGTTGGCATAAAGCGAAAAGCTTGGTGAAGATGTACCCATGTCAATTTAAAACAATATAAGCCGCCAGCAATTCCATGGGGGAAAAAAATCTCATGCATTAGTGTATTGTATGCTAATGTGATTAAATGCCTGTCATTATTCTGAAATTATGAGAGCATTCATTTCTCTGGCCTTTCTCTACTCACCAGGAGCAGGGTCTTTAAAAATGCATGGCATCAGCCACTTTAGTTCATAATCTTGATTGAAGTTATTTAATTCAAAGCCAAATCAAAGCAAAATAAATTAAGGCAAAATTCTACTTAGTATTCACATTATAATTATGACTATAAAAATACCACCCAGTAGGCATAAAATTGAACTAATTCTGAAAATTTTATTTGTCTTCAATGGCTTAAAAAGCCAGTGGAATATATATTATAAACATAAATAGCTCATTGGAAGAGCAATTGAGTAAATAATCTAGCAGCCAAACTAAATTTGTAAAGACGTGTGAGTTCAATTCCAAGGGCCGAATAAAATAATAACACAGAGCAGCCTGTTTAAAAAGCACGTTGTGACTAATTCATAAAATTCACGGACTATCTTTCTCACAGGCCACACTAGAGGGCGAAATTTGTCTTCTGCAGAAATCTTCCTAATACACATCCTTTCAAAAAGGATGAGGTGGTCTTTTCTAAAGCAGATTGCTAATTTCTGGGAAATCTTTAAAACAATTTGGTATAGACTAATGGAGGATCGCTTCGTAAATTATATAAATGTCTGACCACTATGCTGTTCACCTGAAACCAATATAAAATAATACTCTAATTGAAAAAAAAAATTTAATTAAAAAAAATAAAAATAAACAGGTAGGCTCAACTCGAAAAACCTGAATCAGAGGCCACCAGGATAATGCTATGTTTAAAGAGCAGAGGTCAATTGAAAAAAAAACAAAAACAAACAAAAACCACCCTGTCCCCTATCAATGACTAATAAATAGGCTTTGTACTTGGCGCTTTATAAAGCATATTATGAAGATTGTCCCTCCACAGAGACCCTATGCGATATTTTAGCCCATTTTTAAGCTGAGGATATTAAAGCTCATTGATTTTAAGAGACCAGCTCAAGGTCAAACAGGTTTAAAGCAAGGCACTGAATCGAGGCACGATTTAAACCAATTCCTTCCTGCTTCATGTAGGTTTCATACCCCACAGTCTTCTGTGGCATTTTATCAAAGACCTCAGGACATGTCAGGGTAACAGCTATTCTTAGCCATTCTTAGGTGAACACACTAAACACTGGCTGTCCCTGCTTTGCAAGAGCTAATGAGCAGAAACCTTTCAAGACATCTGTATCTCTCCTAGGGCTATGATTAAATCATTGATTTAAACTGTAGAATGACACATCTATGATCATTTTGCCCTGGGGAAAATATTATAGGATACGCGCTAATTTATTTACTTATATTAAGTAAAGATTTATAAAGAAACTCTAAGCTATGATCCAAAGTAAGAGAAAGTATAAATTAGAAGGTGATTACTTAAGTCACAGAGGAATCTTGCTTTCAAAAGGAGTCACTCTAGGGTTCCTCTGAGCCGAGAGCTGCCCAGCTGTATGTTAAATGATTTCATTTACTGTACAAAGGCTTCATTTACATGGAAATACCCAGAAACATGGCAGTTATACAGAGTGAGATGCATCTGCACTGTACTTTGTATTAGCAGCAAGATTTAAATTTATGGAAAATACCACACGGGAGAGCATCTACAGCTGAGCATAGCTCTACCTGGAGCCTTTAATTTATGAGGCCGAAAAAATTCTAAAGGTTCATACGGTTCCTTCCTCAATCCCCAGTTGCAGACCAGGGACTAAGCTATCTTAAAATCAGGGCTATCCAACAGCCATTTCGACAGCCCCTTACAGAAGCCCCACCTTCCTCAGCATCAATGCATTCCACTTGTGACCAGAAATGTAGTAGGTGCCCAGAGTTGATTAAAGAAAAGACTCGTTCTCTCCCTTCATGAAGTTTGTGTTTTCCCATGTGCGTATGCGCCTCTTCCTGCAAAACACAAGCAAGTCACCAACAGGAGGACTGAGCAATAAGGCGAGTGATTGGATGATTTAGTCACGTGATCCTCAATTACTCTTCAGCAAATACTCATGGGCCTATCAGGCATATTTTTTTGGCCCTGGTGATTCTCTCTTCTTTGTAGAGGGTTTGTGGAACAGATGCAATGGGAAGGGAAGGGGGAGTGGGGAGGGGACAGAGAGGGTTTCTAAAGACAGGTTAGAAATTCATTTAAGTTCTATATATTCATTTGTTCATTTATGTTTTTATTTCTTACTTCGCCTCATTAAAAAAATTATTTAAAGCAGCATATGATACAAGCACCACATTAATATAAAAAAAAATCAAGGGGGAGAAGGGTAAAGAAAATTAAGATAAGGGACAGATTAGTATTCCAGCGACATGTGATAAAGCTCTACACATTGGTAGAGTTCTGTCAAAATATGTCTACAAAGTGGTTCTGAAAATCCAGGCAGCCTAAAATATGGAATGGCTTTGGTTCTCAGTAATCCATTCCAAAGGGGAAACAATGACAGTGTCACAATCTACACCAGATCAGAAAGCAGAGCAGCTCATCAAGAGAGACCCAGTTCTTCTGGGCACCGAGGCCTCTAGGAAACCTCTCCCCTCAGTTGTCAGCCGTGGGCAACACCACGCTTAAAAATGAACTCAACACTAGGTGTTGGGTGTCCATAGCCTATAAATTCTCTTGAAATAGACTGAGAGCCCAGTGACAAAGTTCGGCCTGAAGAAAGGACTCTGTGAGGGACAAAGCCATGCAGGCCTTTGACAATGCTGGGCAGATAGAGAGGGTACAACCAGGGGAAGGAGGCAGGAAGGAAGGGGAGTAGCGGGATGTCCAGGGCAGAATCGCCTTTTCCAAATGCAGAGAGGGGAGGAGGGAAGCAGAGCAGGAACATGGGATCTGAACAGCCATCGTCTCCCTCAGGCTAATCCTAACGCCGTCTCTCCCCTCTCAGAAGAAAGACCAGCCAAACTCTAGATTTTAAATATCCGCCTGGATTTGAGAAGGTGAAGGAGCTACAGAAATAGGATCTGTGAGGCTGTGGTCGGGGCCACCAACTGTGGCTCCCAGGCCCTGGCCTTGTCGCAAGCCCACAGATGCCATGATAAAGGGACAATGAGAAGAGAAAAGGACACCTGGGCTTTCAGGAAAACCCAAGAGGAAAACTGTATGTGAACATGGCGGAAGTGAGCATTCCAGAGGTTAAGCAAACTTGGTGCCCGATAAGCACCATAGTGGAACACGGAGCTTCCCGATGTTTTTCGGATGGTGACATGCGTAGAAAATACAGTGCTCACAGCCCTCTAGACGGACCAGCCAGGGGATGTTATCGCCATTGTCCCACCTGGCTGTCGCCAGGGGACCAGTTTCTTTTTATCCCTGCGACCCCATCATGGCATGGTTCTGTGGGAAGTTCCACTATTGAAAAGACCACTCCCCGCCCCTGCCTGAACAAGAAGACTTGGGTTCAAGTCCATATCCAGTGAGAGATGAAATTCTGTGCATTTTCCCTAAGAAAAACTGCATCAAGATACAGAGCACTATAGGAGCACGGAAGAAAGAGGAAAATTCTAAATGAACAATTCAGGAGGTAGCATTTAAAATAAAGAAAGAATCCGAGAAAGAACCCAACTTATTTCTTCACTAAGCAGCAAATGCTCAAGAGAAGAAAACTTTATCTATTCTCGTCATCTCTGTGCCCACTTCCGGGCAAGCCCAGCACATAAGAGATGCCTAGAGCGATGACTTAACGACTGTTCACTGAATGCATGGGGACTCGAGCTCTTTCCCTCAATTCAAATGGTGACCCAGACGATGTCTCTGTAGCTGATTCCGGAAGTGCTACAGGTGAGTCAGCTTCATGTGGGGGATGGGCGACCTCTGCAGCAGCACTGGGCCCCACATTTAGAAGGACCTTGCTCTTCGTTTAGTGTTTTCCTGCCACCATTTTGAAATTCTTAATAATTTGTGAACAATGGGGCCATGTTTTCATTTTGCCCTGAGCCCTGGAAATTATGTAGTTAGTCCTGGCTGTAGCTTTTATGCTTTGCTAGCAGATACCATCAGTCTCTGTGAAGAAAGTGTTAACAGGGTATTTCAGGATTTTCAACATGTGGCCCTCTTCCAAATAGAGGAGGCTCCCTATAAACTGCCTGTGTAATGGAAGAGAGACTGGAAAAGTCACTCAGATTGGACAAAGGCTTCTCCCGACAGTCACATGGCCCTGGACATGGGCTTTCGATCGTGAAGCAAGAGCCTGAACACATTGCCATCTCCCCACCAGGACTTTTTCCCCACACTGTATCCCTCATTTCCACACAAATCCTAGGAGAACCCCTAAAATTTTTGCCTTCCTCATTACTTTGTAGGTGCAGATAGTCTTTCCAGACCCTTCATTAATTATAAGCTCCTTGAGAGAAGGGTTTTATCTCCACTCACTTTATATCCCACACTACAAAGAGTCATATTATAAACACCGTGACCAAACAATAACACGAAGATCTTACAATTGCATTCCCTTTACACATTAAAAATACTTACATGTAAATTGTCCCATTTGATTTTTTTCAATAAGCCCATAAATTTATCAGGGCAGGTGTTCCTCCTTTATTCACATACACAATACTTCTGACTACTAATGTGTGGGTTTTCCACCCATTAAGTGACTCTGTGACACCAGCTGGGTGTCCTACAATTCGATTCGGTTCTGACACTCCTTGGAGTTAATGTCAGGTCCCACAAGTTAAGGGCTCAGTTCTACAAGAGAGTTCCTATTTCAGATGCCAATCTCAAGTCCAAAACTGTCACCTGCACTTCTGACCAGCCAGCTATAAATTGAGGTTCTCACCACCCCTTCTCTAGGTTCAGTAATTTTCAAGGATGGGTCACAAACCTCAGAGAAACATTTATGTTTATCTGTTTATTATAAAGGATGTGCATGAAAAAAGGAATGAAGAAAGACATAAGACGAGGTCCAGCATGGTACCGAGCACATGAGTTTCTGTCTCCGTGGATTTGGGTTTGCCACCCTCCCAGGACACAGATTGCCAACTCAGAAGGCCCCAAATCCAGCCCTGTTGGCATCTCTACGGAGGCTTCATCGTGTGGGCGTGGTAGATCATTAACTCAGCCTCCATCCCAGAGGATAGAGGGTGACATGGAAAGTGTTAAGTTTCTAATCATGGTTTGGTCTTTCTGGTGACCATCCCCCATCCTGAAGCCACAGAGAAGCCCACCAAGAGTTGCCTCATTCGAATAAAAAACACTCAAATCATCCAGGAAATTCCAAGGGATTCAAGAGCTGTGTCAGGAACTGGGGTCGGAGAGCAAACATCAGAACAAAAGATGCTCCTAGCAGTCTTATCGCTCAGGAAATTTCCATTGCTTTAGGAGCTCTGTGCCAGGAGCCAGAGTCAGAGACCAATACACACGTTTCTATTATTTCACAGCAAATATTTATTCCCTTTATCCATATTAGGAAACCTAAAGTCAGAGTGACTTTTCTAACTGTCTCTATCAACACTGATGACCCCCAGATCCAGTTTTCAACTCTGAACTCTGTCTATCAAACCCGTGGTCTACGCTTCCACCCCTTTCCAGAACCTCCACTTGGGTGACTTAATGGCATGCTCCGCTCAACACCTACCAAAGCAAATGTGTCATTCCCCACTCCCTGCTCCACCTTGTTAAACCTGCTCCACGTATGACTCCTTTGCTCCCGAACATCATCACCTTCCTCCTAACTGCCCAAGCAGGATACCGGGGAGTCATCCTCTACCACACCCTCGCTCCAACTTCCCAGGTCCCGTGGAGCACAGAATCCTGCCAATCCTTCTTTACCATATTTATCTTTTAGGACAGCAGGGCCTAGCATAGGATCTGGCACATATAATTTAGGTGAATTAAAGTCCTACTTGGCTATATTGGTGGCCAAAGTGACCTCCCGAGTGACTGCTCTGTCTGCTTTCCTGGCTTGAGAAGAATCAGCACTTGTAGATTCCTTTTTCTGGCAGGTGGAGGCTAGGTGGAAAGCCTGAGAAAGGAGAGCTTGTTCCCACACAGGTGGCTGCTGGAGAAATAATCTCTTATACAAACACCTCTGCCTTGCAGCGGCAGGCCTTCGCTCTGTTTTCCAACTCTACTTTTGTTGTTTCTTGATTTTTGGCATTTCTCTTCATCCCAGTACCTCCGCCCTTCCAGTCCTCAAATGCTTCCATGCCCGTGAATTTTCAGACAAGGGCAGAGCAGGCATATTTAAGATGAAAACCCGAAGCAATGACCACAGAGAGACCAAACTTTTCGGAGATTCCAAGAAAGGACATTCCAGAAAACCTCCTGAGCAAACCCCTTAGATTAGGCCAGGAGAGAGCTGAGAGACGCCTGAGATGATCTAAAAACATATGTCATGAAGAGCCTTCTCCTGAGCCAGAGCCGACCAGACTGTGCTAAGTCTAAGAAAAGAAAAGAAATAGAAGTTGGCGGGGAGAGAGGGCGTACGAGAGGGAGGGAGGGACAGAGGGCGGCTCCCTGGGGAAGTTCAATGGGAAAAAAAAAAGAAGTAAATAAAGACAGGTGACCTTTACTGGAAAAAAGGAAACATAACTTATTATAGCTTTATTAAGGGTTTGGGAAACCATCATTTCTCTGCTTCCTTTTTAATATTTTCTTTTCCATTGCTTTTTTTCTAGTCTGTTTCTATTTCTCCCTGTTTTAAATACTCTCTCTCTCTGTCTCTCTCTCTCTCACACACACACACACATACACACACACACATACACACACACAACTCACTGTTCCTTTTAAAGCAACTTAGCTGAAAATCAACCAAAGTAACTTGCCCCAAACATTTGAACCAGAGTAGGAAGATGGGTGAGATCACTAATTCTGGGCCACTCTCCGGCTCCCTGGTGTCTTAAAGGGCTTGCCTCGTGTAACCACGTCCCTCTCCTCCTCCCCCTGAATATTTGGAAGGTAATTTAACACTGAACATAAGCAGTGGAGTGGTGGTGGCAGAGCCTTTTAATTAAAAGATAAACAGCCACAAAATATCTGCACAATAGAAGAATGATAGCCCCAAGTCCTTAGCACTGACGAGACATTAAATTGTAGAAAAATATAGAGATCCCAGTAGGAAACCAAGGAGAAGTCTTGAAGCCTTCAAGAATCACCAAATATTGAAGAGAACGTGCACATGAAGGGACCTTCATGAAAGGCGGATGATGGGAGAGAAACAACACAGACTCTAGCGCCCCATCTCAACACCCAGAGGGTACCATGTTCTCCAAAAATGAGCAGTCGGCCACACAGCTCAGAGCTAAAAAGAGTACAGAAGTACGTAGAATTTGCTTTCTCATAAGGCGAAAATACACTGTCTTTGGTTCCTCTAACTCCTCTCTGGGGGATTCTGGGAAACACATAAAAACTGTAATTTTCATGTAGTGAAGTTCACATTGAACCAGTGAAACCCAAGGGAGGCAGCAACTAAACATTTTAGCCACAGTTTAGGTTGCGGGTTCAGGAGGACGATGTCTGTTGGTGTAACAGGAAAAGAGATCGTAAAAGAAGCCTGCGTTCCAACGACCCTGAGCCCAGGGTCTGCGGGCAGAGTGAAGAGAGGCCATTTGTGGGCAATGTTGAGAATGCTCCGACTTGGACATTTTTCAGCGTTCCAGGAAGAAGGCCCACGTTGTTTGACATTCTGTGTAGGTCAGTGTTGCACTGACCTACGCAGAAGCTAATAGAAAAAAGAATAGAGTGGAAATCTAATCTATACCTTGTAGTCTGGATTTTGAGCACTATCAAGAGACAAAATTATCCGCAAGAGTCAGGATGGAATATAAATCAGCGAGTGACGCCAAAGTGGATCAAAGAATAGAAGAAAGTGATCTAAATGGAAGCAGAACAGAGACTCATCCCTCTTCTGTCTCCTCCTGGCTTAAAGGTTCATTAGTACCTTAGTGGAGCATTAATGCCAGTGTTATCCTCTTTGGGGGCATGTCTTGTATCATGTGCTATATATACATATTTATAGAGAGAAAGAGAGCAAATAAATACACAATATACATTTATATTATATACATGTGTGTATTTATGCCAGCATAAACTGAATGGAAATTTATTCCATGGAGTGGTTTCTGTTTGGCCCAGTTAATCCTTTTGCTGTCTCTGTAAAACGCCTTGAGGTTTGGTTGAGAAGTGATACCTCGGACCTGCTTGAGGACTAAAGTCAAGATGTGGGTCCTCTGAAAAGACAAGACAAGTAAGGAACATATGGTGCAGAATTTCCCTTAACCGGGATTCTTCCGGTCTGGGTGTGACATCCATTATGGGTGTGACAAAGCATTATGAAATTGAAGGCTGCAGGAAAGGAACACCTGCACAGAATCACCTGGCAGCAAGAAATAATGATACCTTATATGTATGGACCGCCTTTCTTCCAATGCGCTTAGAGTCTTTTGAACATTATCTCACTAATGCTCTCAATTGCCAGGGGCCCTGGCAGGGCGTGGGCAGAGGCTAAAAAGCATTTTTCTTTAGACTTTGGGCTGAACAGTGATGAATGTACAGTCTCCTTTCTGTCTCTGAGGTCTAATGGTTATTGGTGTTTAGCCAAATCACCTAGGAAGCTGTCAGATGAAAGTCTTAAGTGACTGTGAAACGAAACATGTGTGGTAAACCAGCAGGACAAGTCACGGTCCTTATCTCATGGTGCCGTGTATTAGTTTACAGTTCGATGAAGTGATGTTTGTTTGTTTGTTTGTTTGTTTGTTTGTTCAGAGTGGGCCTGGAGTGAGGTAAATGCGCTCATTTTTTCATGCTTCCAGGCCATCTCTTCTTCATCGAGAATCCCAGTGCTGTTGAAGGCCGTGCCCTCAAGCCAGTCCCATTGCTGCCACGCCCTCGAGCTATAATCTAGGCACCTCCTGGATATTACTCCTTATCCTTCCATTGATTTTAACATCTTGTCTCTGGCAATATTCCCTGAAGTCGATTTTAGTGTCTTCAGCATCCACGCAGCTGTCCCTAATAATGAACATGTGTTGGCCCCACTTGAGGACAGGCGTGGACTGGACCTCCATGTGTCTCCTGGTCTTCAAAAGCCTCCTCAAGCAGCAGGACTGTGCTGGCTTTTACGTTCTTCCGGTTCTCCTGAGAGTTCTGATCCAGCAGTGCTCAGAAAGTCTGCATATTCCCTTTTCTCGACCCTGTAACCTGGGAGGTGACCACAGGCCTCTTGGAGGGAGGTTCAGGGAAATGTTGATTGTATGAACCAGAATGTTCTTGTCTTAGTCTCTTTGGGATGCTATAACAAAATGCCACAGACTGAGTGGCTTATGAACAACATAAGTTTATGTTTCATAGTTCTGGAGGCTGGAAGTCCAAGGCCAGTGGCCAGCATGATCGAGTTCTAGAGAAGGCTCTCTTCCGGATTGCAGACTGCCAACTTCTCGTTGTGTCCTCACAGGATAGGAGGCTCTCTGGGTCTCCTTTATAAGGGCATTAATCTCATTCATGGAGGCTCCATCCTCAGGACCTAAGCACCTCCTAAAAGGCCCACCTACTAATTCTATTACATTGGACATTAGGATTTCAACATATGAATTTTGAGGGCACACAAACATTCGGGCCACAGCTGTTCTTCAAGTGGATCTAAACTTCCCCTCAATCAGTGGGCTCCCAGGCTACGCGCTGACTTAGATTTGAGAACCGGGTGAGGAAACTTCAAATTTCTATTGAAGCAGCTGATATTCTCATTGTGAGTCTTTCTAACCTACAGATCTTCTGAACTAGATTAGTTAGCAGCCAGTAAGCTATCCATCTATCTCTTCCTTCAGAAGCCATAATCAGAAGTCATCTCTACAAAGCTCTGAAGGCCAAACCACCATGACCACCCTCCGGCCTTGCCGCCCATGGTGGTATTTATGTCCACTTGGAGTCTGGTGGTTAAGTTCCGGCCCCTGACTTCTCTCACACCAGAATCCCATCAGTTCTAATGATGCCAGAGCCCAGGCCCGTGGCAGCATTTCCTACCTTCATCCCTGACCTATGGAAGATGGCACCCTTGGAGCTAATCAAAGACACCCATGACCCTCATCAGTGCTTCCCTTGCCTTGTGTAAGGAAAAGAAGTATCCTCCAGGTCCTCCCAGGTACGCGCCATCACATGATAAACACCCCAGTATTCCCTCTTCCCTGACCTCTTCCTTCACACCACGCCACGGTAATTCCCAGGCCATCATTTCCGCCAAGCTTTCAGAAGCTGCCCCAGCAGTGTTCTGGGACCAACTCCAGGGTCTTTGTCAGCACGTTGAACCCCAAGTCAAAAGAAAGTCTTCCCACTTAATCAATTATTTCCTATATAGCCTTATATTCCATTTTACCATCCCCACCCCATCGCGCGGTCACCCTGCCAGATGTTCTAAAAAGCCATGGCTACATATATTCTCCTAATTCTTACCAGTACATCCCAACCAGGTGCTGCTGCAGTGTGTGAGCTCTTTCCTCTAAAAACAAGTGTTTTCTATCCCAATTGGGCGGTGCAGGGTGGCTCGAGGAAGTTTATTTTGGAGTATGATCCCAGAGAGCAGGAACGAAGGACGATGGAAGAGAAACAGGGGAAGAGGGAAGGGAACACAAGGATATAATAATATTAAGTTGACCACCATCATGGATGACTGGTGCTCCTTCCCTCGCAGGCCTTTGAAGACCCTTACGAGATACGTCTCAGAACGGCTCCGTACGGGGATACAAGCAGGAAGCATTAATCATATGTTCGTTTTCCCTGCTGGTAAAGGGTGGCTGTGTGCACAATATATTCCCCCTACTCGCTGGCTGGACTTGTGTGACTGCAGAGCAAGCTCCTGCAGGAGACTCACCTCGTGGCACAGGGCAGAGGACAGAGCTACACAGGGACGACCAGCAGCAAGACACTGTCTGCTTGACTGTGAGAGAGGTCTGCAGCAATGACCAGAGTCAGAGATGGGGGCCGAGAAGATTCTGAGGTGCATGAAGGCGCTTAGTATGACTGCCTTTGCCTGCCTCTTGCCTCCTCCAGCAGTTCACGCTCATCCTCGTCTTCCTCTCCCTCTCTGCCAACTTTCACTCTCGGTCATCTTTGAAACCCTTCACATGGCTTCTGGGTCTCTATTCTATTCTGATGTTCCTTCTACCTTTTCAGCTCTTCCTTCTTACTCTCCTTTGCTGGTTCTTCCTTTTCCCAACCTTTACACGTTATAGTGTACCAGGCCTTACTACGCAGGGGATTTTTGTTTGTTTGTTTTTATCAAGATTCATTTTCCAGTGTTAAAGGATTAAATACCGTCTATGAACTGAAGAATCTCAAATTTACATCTCTAACCCAGACGATCCCAAACTCCAGATTCAGATACCGGTCTGTGCAATGCCTCACATTTAACATGTCTAAAACAGAACCCTTGAGTTCCCGCCACCACCATAAAAATCTCCCTCTTCCTCAATTTCCCCCAGCTGTATTGTACCACGGCTTGTCAAGTTGCACAGTTCAAAACCTCAAGCTCGCCCTTGAAAGTCCTTTTCCCCTCTTCCCCATATCCTTTCAAATTGTAGCTTGAAACTGACCTCCGTGCATCATCCCCATCACCACCATCCAAGTCTAAACGATCATCATGTCTCCAGGAACACAGCCAAAGCCATCTCGCCCTTGTCTCACAGCTGTCAGTCCTCCACATAGGAGCCATGTGGCCTGTGCAGATTTGAATCAGATCAGATCATTATCCTATTCCCAATTCCCCAGTGGCTTCCATCACACTCGGAATAAAACACAGACTCCCTTCCATGGCTGACAAAGTCACCCATGACCCGCACTGTCCTCTCTCCCCTCAACTCCCTCCCCATCTCTGCAGAGCTCAGTCCACAAACATGGCCTCCTTGCCCTTCCTACCTCAGGACATTGCTAGCTGCTCCTTCTTCAGCTGGAATTATTTCTTCCTCCATTCCACTCTCATTATTCAGGAACCACGCTTTCTCCTTTTTCATAGCATTTAACACCCTCTGGCATTATATTTACAGATCTCTGCTAAGATTCGTGAGGAGAGAGAGAACACTGCCTTTTTATCACGGTAGCCTCAAAACACAGAGCAGTAATTGTCCCTCAGGCACTGAGTCACAAAGAGACCTAAGAATCTATAAACGACAATATAAGATGAGAATAGAAATAACATCATCACAGTTCGGGAAGAGTGAAAATTTAAAACAATATAAGCGATAAATATTATGAAAACCAAAAAATTGCTGAAAGGAAACTGGAAGGATTTAAAAATTAACAAACAATACAGCATTTAAACGTAGATATTTGAGAACTGAAAGGCTCTTAAGGGTAGAATAGTGTCATAAATATTCTACATTTCCAGTCAGTATCTGAGGTTCATTTGAAGGTGTTTAGTAATTTTGTTTGCTCACCGAATAGTACATGGCATTCGTGGCACTTCACAGTTTAAAAACACTTCCACATGCGTTCATTTCCTTGACTCTCCAAATGATCTTGCTGAGTTTGCCAAGCAAATATTCCATCCTCGTTTTATATTTACAGAGACAGGTTTCGTCAGGTTGAGAAATTTGCCCAAGAGATTTGACATCCGCTGTTGAAAGGCAAAAAGAGGATTTTCCAAGTTTTTCGACTCGAGTCTTGACACATACGCTCTGCTTTGCGATTGCAAACACCTATGATGATTTTTTTTAAGTAAATATACTCTAAAATTTAGCATAAGAGAAAAATACTTCGGCTGCTACGAAAATTCTCGTTTGGTATTTTTTAGACTATCATTTCTGTAACATTACCTGTATCTGCCACAAGAGGGCCGACTACAAGGCTCGTGTTTTTTTGTTTTTTTGTTTTTTCTTTTTTTTTTTTGTCCTTGCCAAAAAGAAATCATTTTTACAGCTTAAAATAAACTTTAAGATCTCATTTTGATTTAGAAATCCACCAGTCTTGATGGTTTATGTCCCTGGCTAAGTCAGTAATTATTTCATACAAGCTTATTTTTTAGACATTCCATTAAACTGTCACGATTTGGTTCTTTTTGTATGAATTGTTTTTTATCATCTAGTTCTATATTTCAAGCCAAGCAGCTATAAATATTTTTTGTGCAGTACTCCAAAGATGCCATCTTATTTCTTAATTAGATGTAAATATATGGAAATAATTCGTTTTCTGCCTTTCAGCATTTCCTTTTACAGAAAGGGAAACTCTTGGATTATTGTGTCAGGAAAAGATTGTAGAGCCAGACAGGAAATGGAAGCTTTAGTCAGTCATTTTGAGTATAAACTATACTATCAATTTACTGTTTTGCTTGAATTTATAATATTTGTTCACTTTAAGGAGAAGACTTGAAGAAAGTCATCTTGAAGATAGCAAATTGCTCCACAGGAATGGGTTTCGCATGTTTTCATTCAAATACCAAATTTTAAAAAAATTATAATCCGTCAGTTAGTCTGAAAGTGGGTTCTGTCCTTTCCCCTTTTCCATGGGAGATACGTTCCAAAACCTCCAGTAAATGTCTAAAAGTGTGGACAATACTGAACCATACACACTCTGTTTTTTCCTATATATACGTACCAAAGATAAAGTTTATAAATTAGACAATTTCACTGATAGAAGATTTGTTCTTACTGTAGATCTTAGCAACCCAGCATACAATTTTTTTCTTACTAAGTTGAGACCTTTAACTTTTCACTTAAAGAACTTTACAGTTTCTCTCTGGCACTTTGGGGCCACGATTAGGTAAAATAAGAGTTTCTTGAACACAAGCTCTGTGATACTGCAGCAGCCCGGCTGATAACTGAGAGGGCTGCCAAGTGAGTAATGGGTGGGGAGCATCTGCAGAATGAAGACCCTGGACAAAGCGATGATTCATGACCCAGGTGGGAGATTTCATCTTGATACTGAGAACAATGCAATATTGAAAAATTATGAATTGTTTATTCCTGGAATTTTCTATTTCTATATTCTGACCACAGTTGATCACAAGTAACTAAAACCATGGAAAGTGAAACCGCCAATGAGGGAGAACTGCTGTAGTCCAAACTAAACTTAGTCTGGGTGAGCCCCGACTGATGTAGGGCTCATGGGCCTCGATTCTGGTAAGCTTCTTAAATGACCTATTAAGGAGCTTTGCTGTTTCATAATGATCATCATTTTTAGAAGGGCCAAAAACAACACGGCTTTGTTTTTCCATGGCTGGCTAGAGCTACCTTCATCGGACTTGGGCTTTGGTTTTCCATCGTTACCTGTTATACCCTGATATGTCTGCCTCTCTGTGATTTTTCCAATAGCTGCGAAGAACAAGGAAATTAGATGAAGCCAAAAGGATTCAATCAGGTCTGTTTCTCACTATAGCCAAAATTAGTCATGTCTCTATTTTAGGGCTATGAGTAGAGGTTAAGGAGCTTTAAGGAATAAATTAATGTTATTATAGAAGATTGAGAAATTGTAACCAAATAGCAGAATAAAATTCTAAATGTCAAAATGAGTAAGGGAGGAGCCATGATCTAAAGTCTGATAAAAAAATAGATACACTAATGGGCAAAAACAGATACACACACACACACACACACACACACACACACACACACTATAGTGTTAAGTAATTTTTCCATGAATTTCAAAACATTTTCTCCTTTATATTTCTCAAGATACAAGAATCACTGTCTATGTCTCCCAGAAAGGCAACTTATTATTGTCGAACACAATTTTTACTCACATTTATGGGGGCACATGTCAGAGCACTACAGTTTTGAAATACTAAACTTACTCAAAAGTAAAATCTAAATATTGAAAAGATACATTTTAAAAGGAAAATAAGTTTAATGTGATTTAATAATATGGACAATAATGACCATCCTTCATCAACTTCAAGATGCACAATTTTCACATTTTAACATATATGAAATTGGCACGTATGTTATCAAAAATGGCAT
>NW_011888823.1:821976-824620 GCF_000151845.1 Pteropus vampyrus | reverse complement strand
TTTTTTCTTACTAAGTTGAGACCTTTAACTTTTCACTTAAAGAACTTTACAGTTTCTCTCTGGCACTTTGGGGCCACGATTAGGTAAAATAAGAGTTTCTTGAACACAAGCTCTGTGATACTGCAGCAGCCCGGCTGATAACTGAGAGGGCTGCCAAGTGAGTAATGGGTGGGGAGCATCTGCAGAATGAAGACCCTGGACAAAGTGATGATTCATGACCCAGGTGGGAGATTTCATCTTGATACTGAGAACAATGCAATATTGAAAAATTATGAATTGTTTATTCCTGGAATTTTCTATTTCTATATTCTGACCACAGTTGATCACAAGTAACTAAAACCATGGAAAGTGAAACCGCCAATGAGGGAGAACTGCTGTAGTCCAAACTAAACTTAGTCTGGGTGAGCCCCGACTGATGTAGGGCTCATGGGCCTCGATTCTGGTAAGCTTCTTAAATGACCTATTAAGGAGCTTTGCTGTTTCATAATGATCATCATTTTTAGAAGGGCCAAAAACAACACGGCTTTGTTTTTCCATGGCTGGCTAGAGCTACCTTCATCGGACTTGGGCTTTGGTTTTCCATCGTTACCTGTTATACCCTGATATGTCTGCCTCTCTGTGATTTTTCCAATAGCTGCGAAGAACAAGGAAATTAGATGAAGCCAAAAGGATTCAATCAGGTCTGTTTCTCACTATAGCCAAAATTAGTCATGTCTCTATTTTAGGGCTATGAGTAGAGGTTAAGGAGCTTTAAGGAATAAATTAATGTTATTATAGAAGATTGAGAAATTGTAACCAAATAGCAGAATAAAATTCTAAATGTCAAAATGAGTAAGGGAGGAGCCATGATCTAAAGTCTGATAAAAAAATAGATACACTAATGGGCAAAAACAGATACACACACACACACACACACACACACACACACACACACTATAGTGTTAAGTAATTTTTCCATGAATTTCAAAACATTTTCTCCTTTATATTTCTCAAGATACAAGAATCACTGTCTATGTCTCCCAGAAAGGCAACTTATTATTGTCGAACACAATTTTTACTCACATTTATGGGGGCACATGTCAGAGCACTACAGTTTTGAAATACTAAACTTACTCAAAAGTAAAATCTAAATATTGAAAAGATACATTTTAAAAGGAAAATAAGTTTAATGTGATTTAATAATATGGACAATAATGACCATCCTTCATCAACTTCAAGATGCACAATTTTCACATTTTAACATATATGAAATTGGCACGTATGTTATCAAAAATGGCATTTTACAATTAAAATTAGCAGCCTTTTTGCTCTTTCCTAGTGGAATACACACCACTGAGAAAGAATTAATGGTGTATCTTAGAATCGATGGCTTATTAAATTTGGTGAAATATAGCATTACAAAAAGGTGCCAGAAATATCAGGAACGAAATGAGCTCCTGCACCCGGTAGAAAGTAAACCTGTTAGGCAATATTCATGAATAATTGAATAGGTTCATTCTAATTGAATGTTTGAATCTTCAATTTACTAAGACCGAAGAGTGATGATTCACCTTGGTTGCAGCAAGTTACACACACACATAGTAGCTGTGTCTGCTGATTGTGAAGCAGGGTTTTCCAGTAGCTCTCGTTCTTCTGTGGCCAGTGAAAATAGGCTTAGAGTCAATTGACACAGATATGAAGGTGTAAAGGAGAAAAGGGGCCAGGTTACATCATCTATGGCTTAGTTACCCATTTCAATTACCTTTGGCCATGTCATATAATCTAACTCAAAAAAGTGAAGATGAGAGAAATGATCTGGGTTGGAGTTTCTCAAACTCAACATTATTGACATTTTTGCTGGAAGGATTGTCCCGTGCACTATAGGATGTTTTACAGCATCCTTGGCCTGCACCCATTAGACATCAGTAGCATCATCCTCCAAGCTGCCTCCCAGTTTTGACATCAAAAATGTCTCCGGACATTGCCACATGTTCCCTGGGGTGTAGGAGTGGGTGCCATAATTGAGAACCACTGCTTTGGGTCTTCTCTTATTCTCCAGCACTTCTCAAAAATTCAGACGAGGGATACAGATAAATAAATGTAAAAATAAACATCATTCATAAAACCTCCCTTGAAAATGCTAGAAGTGACCTGAAGCTTCAAAGATATCTTCACGTATTTGGGTTACCAAAATTCCAGTAGGCTGAAGATTAGAAAAAAATATACGCGTTGCATTTGAATGTATAATTAAACACATACACACACATGCACAGCATTCACTATCAAACTTTTATCTATACTATTGTTAAAACTACGATTTGATATGTATGTGGGGAATCTGAAAAAATAAAGTGGTTGATTTGTTTGGCTGACGGAATTGTGTTTTCCATTAATGTTATTATTTATGCTGTGGGTAATTAAATTCATCCTGCTTTTGGTTTTCTGATAATAATTGATAAAGATCAACGTGAAAGGGTCAAAGTGATTAAAAATCATTGGATAACATCTAGCATTTTCTAAATGATTACTAAGTACCGGGCATAGGAATATGCTTTATAGAGATGGACTCGTTTAACATTTACAACAATCTTAAGAGTTAGGTACCACTTCCATGAAGAAAATTTGACTTACCCAAGATTGTACAGTTTGGAAGTAGCAGAGCCCA
>NW_011888823.1:814978-820048 GCF_000151845.1 Pteropus vampyrus | reverse complement strand
CCATTATGGGGATGTTTATTAGATACATATGTGAGTTCAAAAAAAAAAATGAATTTTAGCATGATTCTACAGTGTGAGGATCTGGCCCAAATGCAAGGTATTGATTTTTCTGAAAAGCAATTTCTTCTCTCTCTTATACAATGTTTATCAGTTCACTTAATCTCCCATGCCTCAGTTTCCTTCCATTTATTAATTAGCAACATATTTGTTGAGTCCCCTGTATGCCAGACTGTATCTAGGCTCTGCAGATAAAATGCCAAAGACATGGACAAAAAAAATCCTACCTCATAAAGTTTACATTCAAGTGGAGGAATGTGTACAACAAATACATAAGTATGATACATAGCATGTCAGCTAGTGATAAGTTCTATGAAAATAAAACAGGAACGAAAAAGAGAGAACCCCAGTGTAGAAAGACATGAAAGGGATTGTAGTTTTCCCAAATCTTTCCTAAGAAGGTGACATTTGAGCAAAGTCCTAAAGGGGTCAAGCAGTGAGCCACGTGGCTATCTAGGGGGAGGGCATTCCAGAAGGATGCAGACAGGAAAGAAAATGCAAAGGACTTGGGATGTGAGGATGCTTGGTTCGTTCCTGGAATGGCCAGGGGGCTAGTGTGGCTGGAGCATCATGAGGAAGAGGGAGGCAACAGGAGGCCAGATCGTGTTAGGGTTCTAGGTCAAGGACATGGTTTTAAAGCACCCGCCTCGGAGCACTGGAGCTTAGAGCGTTCGTTCTCAGCGGTGTGGCATGATCTGACTTGCATTTTAAGAGGGCTATGCTAACCTCTGTGTGAAAATTAGGCTGCAGCGGAACACAAAAGCAACAGCTTACTCATCAGAGGACATCAGGTGGCAGCCATTGCAATAATCCACGTACAAGACGACGGTGGCTTGGTTTGAAATAAGCCTGCTGAGCGTTGTTAAATTCTAGATGTATTTTTGAGGAAGAGTCAACAGGATATCAGTGAAATGATTTTACATCTCTGATGTGAAGGAACCAAGGGTTACTCCCAGGTTTTGGCTTAAGAAACTAGAAGGACAGAGTTGCCCTTCACCGAGGCGGGGAAGACAGGTTTGCCTGGCAGGCGTGTGGTGGGGGCGGGGAAGATACTGTGGAAATGAGGAATTCAGGTTGGGACATGATGAGCGAGGGTTAGACATCCAGTGGACATGACGAGTAACTAGCTGGTTACATGAATCTGGAGTACAGGGGACAGCTCTGCACTAGAAATAGAACTGGAATCATCAGCATAGAGATGGCATTTTAAACCCTGAGATAAGGTCACCTAGGGGTAAGCCTCCAAAATTCAGGGTCTAAGCGATGATGAGGAAGCAGGGCAGACTGAGGAAGAGTTGCCAGTAGCATGGGAACATTTCGAGAGCTGATGAAAGCATGTCCAGGAGGAGGGAGCGAGCAGCTCCGTCAGGCTCTGCTGAGGTCCCAGGAGATGAGGTCTTGGACTCGACCCTTGGAAGTCATCAATGACTCTGACAAGAGCCTTTTCTTCCAAAGAGAATCAGTGGAGAGGAACTGAAAAGAGCATAGACACTTCTTTGGAGAAGTTTTGCTCTAAGTGGGGATCAAGGAAAGAGACATTAGCTGAAGAGGTATGTGTGTCAAGAGAAACTTTTTAAAGATCAACGTTACTGTGTGATTTGCATACAATAAAATCCACCCATTTCAGGTGTAAACTTTAATGAGTTTTGACACATGTGTTAATCTCTGTGAGCACTATCATGATCAATGGAGAACATTTTTATCACCTTCTTTTGTGCCTTTTTTCTGTCAATCAGCCTCTCACCCCCCAGACTCAGGCAACCACTGATCTGCTTTCTGTCACTATAAATAAAATTCGTCTTTTTAGCGTTGTCCATAAATATAATCACACAGTATGTAATCATTTGTGTCCAGCTTATTTTGCTCAGCATGACGTTTCTGAGAATTGTCCACGCCGATGCATGAATCGGTCCAACTTCTTTTCTACTGCTAAGTAGTATTCCTTTGGATATGCCACAGTTTATCTATTCGCCTACTGTTAAACACTTAAGTTCTTTCCAGTTTGAGCTTTCTTGAACAAAGCTGCTATAAACATTTACATCTTAGTCTTTTATAAATATCTGTTTTCATTCAACAGATAAGGATCGAAGACATTTGTTACAATTTCAGTTATGACGGTGATAAGATTTCGAGTTTGTCGTTAAATCTTAGTACTGGGATGACATAGGTCCTTAGAAAACAACTACCATTCGCCACAGTCACCACTTATTCAGCATTGCGCTCTAACAGCTCATGAGGATATGGTCCTTGCCTTCAAGTAGTACATAATCTAATGAATTAAACTATAAATAAATTGAATGAGGATGTGCTCCTTGACGGAATGGTCAGTGAACTCAAGGGACTTAACATCCAGAGAGACAAAACTAATCCAAACTAGAGCTCGCCTCAAAAAACAAACAAACAAAAAAAAAGTTTGTAGCTAGTGATATAATGAGTTATGTTAAAGAATGAATATATCTATGTTAAAGAAAAGTCAGATATGCTCATGATGCATCCCTAACCCTGAAGGCCATCGTCACCTTCATTACCAACTGCAGTCATCATGCTCCCCTACAGTAAAGCCACCTGGGGTGCATTATTGGCAACAGGCCACCTTCCCATGACTTTGGTGACCAGCCACTAGTGTGTGATTGGAGAAGCTTCCGGTTCTGCCTGGTTCACCTTTTGCATGACCTGTGATAACTTTCCTAACTTTCTATGATGTCGCTTCTCTTCTTTTTAATGTAAATAACAATATCTGAATGCGATTAATGAAGCGTTGTGGAATGTACTGTATTTCCTGACTGCAAAGCGAAGTGTAAGAACCCACAGCAAAGCATTAGCATAAGAACGTGAGTTTCTCTGTGTTCTCAAAACTTCGACTATCGAAAATACACATATTAACCCCTACTTCCTCCAACCTGCTAGGAATGGATGGGCCAGAGCATACTGACATCTGAGAACGGGCCCGGAGCTTACAACTGGGCTTAGGTATTGTCACAGCTGAGCCATGGTGTCCCCTGCCCAACATCTCACGGAACCCTGACCTCAAACACGGTCACTCCGAGGCTGTGAGAAAGTGGGACGAGACAAGAGAACTTCATAGCTTTACCTAAGAATGGACAAAAATATGGTCATTATTCAGTCCACAAGATATCAAACATTCCAGTCGTTCCTGGTTAATATGATTTAATATGATCGACTGCCGTTTCTTTGCCAATTACAGTTTTATCCTTGTTCTAGATTCTCCTCCCTACAGAGAAGACTGTCTCACCGAGATGCCCAATCATAGAATTGTCTCTGCTTTCTGACAGAAAGCCATTCTAGAACAAACCCTTGCTTCCTTAGACCCTACCCGAACGCACCCAGCGAAGTTCGGGTCCTATAAGTCGTTTTGAATACGTTCTCGCCAAGACATCCCACAGATCTCCACGGTGTGTGTTCTCCCTCCTTGCACAGAATAACCAGCTCAACTTGTTTAACTACAGCTGTGTCCCCTATAGTCGTTGCTGGGAGGATATTGACAATGCATTTGCCCCAGAATTTTCAGCACAGAAAAAGGAAGCAGGGCTAAAGATGTTACATCTCTCAAAAGTATTAATACTTGGGAACTTACCCTTGGTTAAAAACCTTCCTGAGACAAGGAAGTGACTTCCTACCAGCATAATGGAACACCCCAGAAAGGGGCGGGATGGAGGGGGCAATATTGAGACTGAGGATGTCAATTAGATTCCTCCTCTGATTCCTCCCTCATGACCCCAGCCTTCTCAAGTCCTGGCCAGTTCTAGATACAGCCCCGCCCAGGCTCTGGGTCCATCAGCCCTGACGGGGCAGGGATTCACACCAGTGTGTGATGTCTGGGATTCATCCTGCTGCTGCAGGCGTGGAGTCTGATGAGCCCTGAGCACCAGCTCTGTTCTCTCACCAGACTTCAGCCTCAATTTCCTGCTTCATATTCCAGTCCACTGCTGGGTCTGGAGCTTTGCCTAGAACCTTCATAGCCCACTGGGCAGGAATTCAACACCTTGTGGCATCGCTGCCCTTGTCCCTCTCCCTGGAGGTGGCAGCTTGTTCCCTTTATTTCAAGTTGCTGGCAGAGGCACCATCGCAAATGTGCTCACTCTCAGGAGCCATGACGTGGCTGCCCTTTCTGACACTGCAAATGGCACAGTTGGCTCTGGAGCAGACCCTTCAGCTGAGAAAATTCCCTAGCCCCGGTCCCATCTGGTCCTAGGTTTCTGCAGCACTTCCTCTTGGCCAGTGCCAGCATCCCTGAGAGCTGAGCCCACCCAAGTTATAACAGCCCCAGCTCACCAGACACGGTTTATTCACGTGCAACTGGACACCTTCTTTGGCCATCACCCAAGAGTGAAAGTTGCTACAAAAACCAGCCTGCCAAGTCTTTGGGACTTTCAGAAAAATCTCAGATTCAGAATAGCAACAGGAAACGGGAGGGCATTGCCTCCTACCACGTGGAGGAGCACACAGCGAGAAACAAGAGTCCTCATTCTATTTGCCTAAATCATTTTCCGGGAGCAAATATATGCAAACTGCAAAATTCCTCTGACTTCATCCTACATAAGAACTTGATCAATACATGAGAACTGAGTACTTACTGTGAGCTCTCAAGCCCTCCCAGTAAGTATACTCAATAAATGTTTGTACAACTAACGAATAAGTTTGAGAGATGAAAAAAAAAATCGAGCCTGGGTTTCTATCGCCCTGTGCAGGAGCACTCAGCCACAGTCGCGTAGAAACAGAACCAGAACTGACGTCTCTGGGCTCCCATCCGGTATTTTTTCTACTAGAGCAATTTTCTTTGTTAAACTCATAGTGTTTAATTCCTAACAGCACAAACTTAGAAGCCCATTTTTACTAGTCTTTTGTCTCTGAAAGTACTGAAGCCGTACTAGTTTTTAGAAGCTTATATTGCGGACTCAAGCACTTGGTCAAGAAATAGGCCATAATGCACCTGAATTCTGTGACAAAATGGGGCTATGAACTCATCCGTTACCAACAATTTATAAACATTTT
>NW_011888823.1:799763-813703 GCF_000151845.1 Pteropus vampyrus | reverse complement strand
AAACCGGCTCTGACTGCATCCGAGTGAGGTCCCAGCACAGCCTCCAGGCTTAGCCTCATGATCTTCTTCAAACAGAGCTAGAATTCACTTCATTGGAAAGAATAGCTCAGCATGACCGACTCCCTCATCTTTATGGCTGAAGAAGCCCCTTGTTTCTCTCAAGGAATGCAATGAAGGTTTAAGTCCTAACATGCCAATTACTTCACAGTAAGAGGTGATGGGATTTGGGAGGTGTGTACGTGCGTGTGTGTGTGTGTGTGTGTGCGCGCACGCGCACGTGTGTTTGTGTGCTGTCAAGCTTGCTGTCCGTAATGTGTTTCTTACCACCAGCCCCTCCTTTGTAGGGCAACAGGCTTTAAGCTAAGTCAGGACCCAGCCCTGTGGAGAGATTCCAGGGCACTAACTCATGACATGAGGCCAGGTATTTAAATTTAAATTCTGGTTTTCCAAATAATGCTTAAAAATAAACTCACCTCCCATTTAATTCCCATCAATAACGGTCTGTACCTACAGTGCCAGAATTTCTCAATTTTAAATATTCGGTCCTGTCATACCATGAACACACCCACACTTATCAGATAATCATGAGTCCGTGGGAAAATCTGCTCCCTATAAACAAGTTCTCTCTTCTAGAAATAGGCAACACCTCGTGAGTGATACATGATTTCTTGTTTATACATGAAGCCAGAAAGAAATTACAACGTAAACATACACTTACTAAGATCTGCTAAATTCCTAATTAACAACAACAACAAAAAACCTACACATACTTAGTTTTATGCCTATGTCTTCCTTTAAATTGAACATGTGTCACCTTTTTAATGTTTTCCTTTTTTTCAGGCTTTTTGGTCAAATTATCCCAGTCTTTGTACTAAAAACATCAGCAGTATCTTAACCCAAGTTTGTAATGTAGTTTACAAACCGCCTAGTTCGTATGTGCTTTATTAGACTCAGAAGCAGTAATACTCACAATAGGTACAATTTCACGACAGTTCGTTCTGTGTGGGGAACTCTAAAAGTGTGCAAAGCCCTCCGAACTAGGTATGTAGGTACCTCGCGTGGTCTATTGCTGATATTTCGGCCACCAGCCTGTTTGGCAGATGCCATCTACATTAGAGATGAAGGTAAGATCCAGCCAGCAGAGCTCTGTGTTGAATAGAAATCCACTGCCTCCTTGCTTATTTCCACAAGTGAATAATAACAGATAGTGCCATATCCACTGTAGAGTTACTGCGTGTCTACCGTGGACCCGCCTTCTTTCCAGATGTTAATAAACATTAGCTTATGTAATCCTCACAAAAGCCTTGTGAGATAATTCTATTTTTTTTTTTACCATGATGGCGAGAAAAACAAAACTCGGATACACTGCTAACAAATGGCAAAGTTGACAATCTAACAGAGATCTCTTGACGCCAATTTCAGTGCTTTTCCACTAAAATTCATTTGCATCTCGAACAACAAACAGATGGTCCTATTCACTTTTGCGATGGGGCAGGAGAACAGTGTGTGTACTGCTGTGTCTGTGTGCAGAGCCATCTCGAAAGCACGCCTGGGCTTTTCCCAGAAAGCACTGAAAGTCTAGGCGAATGATCACAGGCGTCCAACTCCAGGAAACTCAGTTCGCATCCTCTGCTGTGTCTCAGTAGCTCTCTGAACTTAAGGTGAGTTAGTTATTTATCCCTTGACTATGGTTTTTCCATCGGCCCAGTGGTCATCCTTACCTGTCCCTCAGCTGCACCTTAGGAAATTAAAGTCCACAAGGATAAGGACGTGTGTGTCATGTTCACTCTTCTTACCCCAAATGTCTAAAGCCTAGTACACGCTTAAAGTATTTTCATAAGAAAAACCGTGAGCCGTAAGTTTGTTGCAAAGGTCAGACGAGTTCGTAGGTGTGAAAGCCCTCCGTCTTTCTTTTCCTTCCAGTGTGAGACAAACCCTCAGACTACGTTAGCTTGGCCTCGTGGACTAGTGCTTTCCACAAAGTTAGATATGGATTCTCTAACTTTTAAAAAGTCTTAATTTTAAGCACATTTTGAGAACTCCTAAAGCTTTTGGATTTTGAAGAGTAGGTAAGTGAAAGATAATTCCTCAAATATTCTGTGTTCTAGTCACTTCATCTAGATGACTTTAAATCAGGCACTTAACTATCTGAGGTTTTGAAAATGGGGTTACTGACATCCTCTGAAGGTTATTTCAGGCATTAGTTACGAAAGTACATGAAATATATTTTTACTTCTTAAGTGAATTATTTTAAATATTTACTTCTTAATTAAGTATTTGTCAAAGCATGTTTGTTACTCTAAACTGTTGGTAGTTTAGATTGTAAATGCAGGTCATTTCTCTTAGTTTCTTGGCGAGAGGTTTCTAAACTCAATAACTGCATTGTGCCCTGGCAAGCGCTAACACTCACTGAGAACTTCAAAAGGTTAGGTGCTCATTTCAACACCTGACATGTTTCAATTCGTTTAAACCTCACATCTTTTCTATGAGGTGGGTCCATAGATGGGTAAACTGAGGCACAGAGAGGCTAAGTAAAAGATCCAGCTAGAGAGGGATTTGAACCCAAGTAACCAAATCAGGAGCCTGAGCTCTTACCTGCTAAGTTGTGTGTGCCCCAACTTCATGGTTTTAACCATTTCTTTAGATCAGAGCACTTTACTTTTTTGCACAAAGACCCCATTGTCAGTCCAATGCAGGCTAAGACTCCCTCTCAGAGCAATGTTTGTAAATGTCCTAAAACAAATACATAGGATTACAAAGAGAATAAAATATATTGAAAACATTTCAATCTTCTTAAAACCAAATATATGACAGAAATATATTTGCTTCTTTATTACTCATTAACTAGCAATATCTGGTGTCTGGTCTAATAACTACTATTCTTTATAAGCAGTGAGAAACATGTACAATGATATAAAAGTACCTGATTTCTTTTGGTGTCAAAGTCCCAGGAATTACTAACACTGCTATGATTTGTATCCTATATTCTTAATCGAGGGAAAGGCTAAATTTCAGATTAAGGGTACTGCCAATAAAGATGTAACTTTGTAATTTTTCCCTTCCAAGTTCATGGGCCCTTCAATTCTATTCTGTTCCTCTAGAACAGACCCTCAGGACAGCAGTCTAACTTTAGAATCTGTTTATTATTTACAGGTAACAAAACTGTCATTAACATGATATTTTGAAATAGATACAGCTTTTTCTCCTTAAATATCGCTTGGTAGTTTTAACTCAGATGTGGCTGAAACATAGCAAAGTTTATATGTTTAGAATATATTGAAAGATTTATTTGCTATATGTGATTTGTAGTGGCTTAACTATTTTCTGTTCGGTCTTCATCAAAAACTTTTAAAACTGCTGCCACATCACTTGCTGTTCATTATTTAGGAAACAAATGGAAATATAAATGAAAGCCAGCCTTCTCTAGGAATCTATCATTTGGCCTGACTGTACATTTCTCAGGCACTGCAGTTGCGAAAGTTAGTTCTTGATTTGCTGAACTTCTCTGTCTTTATCCCATACAACCACTAGGTGGCACTGATTGTCTGATATTCCTCTTTCTACAGGAAGTTACCCCTCCCAAAATTGATTTTGAAATGAGAAAGGTTATCTGGCAACTTTATCCACAAACACTAGGAGCTGACATCTCTTTCTGAAATGAATTAAAGCTTTTTTCATTCCGTTTGTATTTTATCTTTTAAAGACCATTACATCATTTCGTTCTTCCTTTGATTCTCCAGAGGCTTTTTCAAATCCATTAGAACTTCAGCAATTCAAGATGTTTCACACCAATTAGAACTACCTTCTCTAAAATATTCCGTGCTTTTCCTGCAGAAGCATAAGCCATGGGAAGCCTTGCTGCCAATCTGGAATGCTGGCAACAGCAGCATTTTCAGAGTAGTAAAACGGTGCTATGAAATGCCTGCCTGTCATAGGAGCTGAGATATTTGTCCTGCAGCGCTTCAGAGAAATCACATTTTGGGGCCAGTGTATCAGTCGTGGGTCATAAGTAGGACAAGGGCTGCACTCAATAAAAGATTGGACCAACACGCTCTTCAGTGATACAGGATTTGTGAGAAGTATTTTTAAAGGAGAAATAAAATGTAACTGTGGTTTAAAACTGTCTCTTGAAATAAGCACATTATTATGTTAGCAACTGGAGTAATATACCGGCGAGAAGCACAATCAAGATAGATCTCTAGGAGTACTGAGCCCTGCTGTTCGATGTCTTTGGGTAAAATACATTATTGCTGTTATCTTTTCATGATTTTGCATATTGCATGTAAAATTACATAAAATAAATCAGTGAGTGCCGGCTACCATATTTATCACTTGGATCAAGAGGACGGAGTCTGACTGGTTATCACCAAGGACGTGGTACCCCATTCTCTCAGCCTCCGATAGGAATCACCATTGGAACCACAACTGACAACACTATATCTGAGTGTATGGAATCTGATTGTTCATTTTAAATATTTATCTTACCATCCAAAACCAAACTTGTGTTTAGCTTCCCCCAATCTGAAATTTCATCCCAGGATATATCAACCTTCAAAATGTTTATTATATCTCCTAAAGTTAAGATTGTCATGAATTCAAAAATATAAATTTTCTCTTCCAACAAGGAAAATAAAAATAAAAGAGGAAATAAACTCTCAAAGCTGAGGAAGCCGATCTTATTATTTGATACCACTCTCCTGCTTTGGAGCACACACTCACAAGTCCACGTAGGGAAGGGTAATTTGACAAAGAGTGGCTGGCATTAGCCAAAATCCAAAGACGCTTGAATGAATGAAATAAAGACTATATCACAGGTAGGAGTTTGTGTGTTTTCTTGTGTCTGTGTTTATCTGCTTACTTAAGAAGAACTATTTATTTTCATATGGCATTCAGAAAGGACTTGGCTGCCATATCTAATCCTCCCAGCCGCATGCCAGGTCTCAGAGTACCAATTTTGTGCACTTCACCACTGGCTGCAGGCGGTGACCCCAGGATTCTCCAATATTGTCCTATGGGCTATGAGAGAGACCTTTTCTGCCTGGGCAGGGAGGAAAAAAGGGGACGAATCTCAGAAGGATTTGGTGTTTTAGTCACAGTGGTTCTCTGAAACATTTCAAGAGCAGCTTCCCCTATAGTGAGAAAAAAGTAAGAAACCAACTCAACCCCTGGAAATAGAATATTAGGGGACAAAAATATGCTTTCCAGTGCTAATACATTTGCCTTTCTAGATGCTTCTAATTTGTACTTTAAAAAAAAAAAATACCTTTAGGTCTGGATGTGGGAGAACCATTTTCTAAGGTTCATATTTAGTTAACTGCTTTTTAAGCATTTGTTTTGACTTAAGTTGGCCACGCTCTTCTTCATATACTGCCCTACAAATTAACATGGAGTTACTGCTTTTTGCTCAAAGAGAGAGGTGGCAAATAGTATGGCAAATCATAAGAATGGTAATAAAATTATAGGTTAGAACTCAGAATCTTGAAAGTATTTACTTACTTCCAACAAAACAGGTAGGATTTTCCTAATAGATATTTCATATGTGTGTGTGCGTGTATTTTACATATGCCACAGAACAGTTATTTTATATTTCAAAAATTTTGTGTGTTTTTTTTTTTAATTTTGTTTCTTTCAAAAAATCGACTTCGTTGGAGGTAGACTCGCCTTTTCCCAATATTTTCGGACATGCTCACTAGTCCTTCTTTCTCTGGGTTTTTTCATCTGACTTTCTTGCATGGTTAGACTATAAATCAATCGACACGACTCTTGATTTTCCGCAACCCTTAACGTTGTGCTCTACGATGACATGATGATCGCCGCGGTCTGCTTCAGCCAGACAACTGGATCTACCAGTCACCTAAGCGGATGCCAGGAGGCGAACACAGACTCTATTTCAGGAAAAACAGACTGATTTGTTCAGGTGTGAGCAGGGGTTTCTTTGCTGCCAAAGTATTCCAGTTCAACAAGATGTTCCAGGAAAATATAATTTTGGAACCAGTCGGTTTAGTTCTAGGGAGGAGAGGCCACTTAATCACTCTCAGGTGGTCAAAGCAGAAAGGACAGAGCCGGGGCGTCAGCTTCGCAGCAACCAAAGCCGGCCAGGGGCAGGTAGGCGGACCCTGAGCCCTCCTTAATGATATGGTACGGAAAGCAAGGGAAGGAACTGGGCCAGGTCTCCTTCACAACAGAAGTGACCGGAAAGCGTCAGGAACCAAGTCATGGGCAGAGAGGGAAGGAGGCACTAGATGGAGGGCATCGCAAGCCAGAATCGGATTCGTCTCAGATTCCCTAAGATCTTATCAGTCACTCTCCGCTGTTTTGCTGTCTGCATTCCTACCTCTCTCCTGCCACTTCTTATTACTGTATCTCTCAATTGAAAAGGTTTCATTGTGTAATAATCTGAGGCATTTCTGCTAACGAATCCAGTCCAAATTTTTGAACAGTAAAACAAGCATGTCCTAAATCTCCTTTCTCCCTCATTTCACTTTGCGTAAACGTGAACGAGGAGGAAGGTTATGGGAGAGAGACACTATAGGAAAATAAATAGCGCATCAAGTTTTCTTTGTTTAGATGCTCAGTGACTTTCCAAAAACTGAGTAAAATTCCAAAAATTTCACTGAGCTGCGTGCTATTAAAAAATCAATTCCCTCTTCACTGTGTAACTGAAGCACATCCTACTCTGAAAAAAGGACCAAGCACTATTGATGGCTGAAGAAGAATATAATTCAGCGCTCTGACTTGACAGACAAGAAATGTATTCCCGTAAGACTCAGGAGGAAACCCAGTTTACGTAGGTGCTAGTTTACAGGTTTATGTGTTCACAAGATGGCAAAGGGAGAAAGTATCTGAATTTAAAAGCTAAGGCAACTTCACTCAGAGACAATGAGAAAACACAGTTTTGGAAAGGCTGAACCTCGGACTGTCAAAGAATTTAAATCTACGGTTCATGGCCAGGGGTTCTCATAGAGCTGAATCATAAATAAGATTTCGCAGGGATCCAAGCTAGGTCCAAATATTAAATACATCACTAACGACAATCAGTCTGTCTGAGCTAGTGTCTACACGCACAGATGAGTTTGGCTCTTTGATGCGCATGAAAATCATTTTAGTTCTGAGAACAGATTAAATTCACAAATGTCTTTCCCTCCCCTACATATTGCCAAACAGGCTCAACTGATTTTCACCCCCACTATGTGGACATAAGGTAAATAATTGTGTGTATATTGAAAACACAAAGGAAAAGGCAATAATTCTTGAAGAATTTGAATAAGGCTAAGCCAGAGCCGGAAGTACTGTTGCTATGAGAATAGGAAGAACCAGTGAGAAAACGTGATCAGTGTCATTCGCTATAACATAGCAACTGGTCTAGGTCATGACACCAAGTACTATTCTTAGTTTCTTCATCTTTAAAACTAGAATCATAGTATTTCTCATTTGCTTCATAGAAGCATCTTCAAGAATAAAGCAATACACTGGACCCCAGGAATAAAAGGAGCTTTGTGATGCAAGATTTTATATTTTGTTACTATTTTCATATCAAGATTTTTAAATCATAGTTTAGGTTTATACCCCACCCTTCATCTGATGTGCAACGCCCCCCTAAAAAGGAGTACATTTAGTCTGCTAAAAAAAAAAAAATTAAAAAGATAAAATAGCCAATTTTGCTAACAGTAAAGAAAAATTCAAATTAGGTTTTAAAGCAAGGTAAACATTTTCACCAATTGAAAATAAGGTAAAATTCAGTTTTATCAAGAGTGCAGTAGAACTGATATTGTCACACATTATTAGAGACCTTGTCATTAGCTTCGGTCATTTAGGAAAGGCATTCGGGCAGAAATATCCAAAGTTCCTTTAAAAAACCCGCAGATACAAAAGAGGCTTTAAGTGCAAGATGTCCGGCAAAGGACAATTTATAGTAATAGAAAAACTGGAGGCAGTTCTAATACCTTCTAATAGCATGATTGAGCAAGTTATAATACAAACAGAATTCTGATTATACTGCCAATATTGTGCTCATTTTCCAAGAAGCAATGCAGAAAAATTCTTATGTAAACCTTCAAAGCGAAACACAATTAAATTATGCAAAATGGCATGTACGACATTACCTTAACCCTGTGAAAAGATTACTATGAATAAAGACAAAATGGAATATGAAAAAAAAAATCATAGTCACTAGGTTAAAAGAGTGGGATATTTTGCTTTTTTAAAAGAAGTTGAACTCTCAAATCAAAGAAAGAAGGAAAAAAAAAGATCTCAAAACTCAGAAATAGGCTAGAAGTCACTGCCTTATCAGAAAAACACCAGGAACCAAAAACAACCTATCTTCCTAAAGGCCCAGCCGAAAAAAACACAAATCTAACCTGAAGACTGTCGGCTTATTCAGGTAAAGTCACTGATGGATTTGCGCTGAAGCGCCCGGCACTGGATTTAGTTACTCGACTTGAAAACCACCTCCAGGTTGTAGGGAAATGAGAAAGGGGAAGCTTGAGCTTCTGAAGAAAGGCTTGAAAAGTTAAATATGTTTCGTCTGGGAAAAAAGATTGAGAGGTGATCTCATTTCAGTGTTTGGGTACCTGTGGCAGATAACCCAGACCTGTCCTGTTCACTCAGGGGCAAGAGGAAACTGCAGAAGGCAAAGGGTTACATTAGAAAGATCTCCTCTCAAAGATAATTATATGTTAATTCCAGTTTTAGTCCGAATGACAGGATTACAGTCCCCTCCCCATCTGTAATCCGGAGAGGATAATGCTTGCCACATACATTTTAATGGCTATAACATCTGTAAAATACTTTGAGCTCTTCAGATGAAAGATGCCATGTGAATGCAAAGAATTATTGTTATTATTTTTGTCTCCTGGCTTCCCTACTGGTACGAGTTTCCTTGTGACATGTAGAGGACCCCTCCAGCCAGCCAGCTGCTCTGTAACAAGTCATCCCAGTGATATTTTAAATCCTTCACGTGGTTCTGATCGTACCCAGAATGAGAGCAGCTGAAATGCTGATTGCTTGTCTTGGAGGAAGTAGAAGTTAGTCACAATACCCCTTTAGGGCTCAGGGGTCAAAGTTTTTCCTAACATCCACTTGAAGGCTCATGTCCAGGTCTCACAGTGGAGGCATGTTTGATGGGTCTTGTGTTTCTATTTATTTCCTTTGAACAGCATCATCTGATGGCAGAGCTTTGGTCACTTATCCTCCTTCCGCAATTTCTTTTTTTAAAGTTCATTCAGATTCAACTAACACCTATGATGTCCCTTCTCAATGTATGCCTGGCACTGTTTACAGATGTTTGACACGTACTATTTCATTCTTTAAATAACTTTTTTCTCTATTAAGTAGAAATACATGCTTTTGATTTAAAAAGATGCAGAGAAGTTTAAAGAAGCAAATTTTTTTTAAAAAAACCCGATAATTCTAATAGTCAGAAAAACAATCACTATTGATGTTATGATATACTTCTTAGCTGTTTTACTTTTTTACCCCCGTGTAAGTGTGCGTGCGTACCTATCTTTTTACCCATTTAATGTTATTTTGTAAACATTTCCCCACGTTATTAAATTTTCTGAACAAACACAATGGGTCAGTGTAGCATAATATTCCATCTTGTGGAAGGGCCATGAATTTTACACCTTACCTCACCTAATTTTTATAAAATCTACAATTCAGATGAATTAAATAATCAATGGATTATATGCATAAGATGTTTATATTGGATCTTTCACAATATACTTGGTCTTCAGAATAACCCTATGAGACAGAAAGAGCAGCTAGTTGTAGCATTTTATAGCTAAGGAGGAAGACGCAAAGGGGCGAAGTCTCTGGTCCAGGTTCATACACTCAGGAAACTGAAGAACGGAATCCAGGCCTGATGACAGAGTCCTCATTCCAGATCTTCCCTAGGTCACCCTGCTTGCCCTCAGTGAAGCCGCCAAATAGTGAACTCCTGCATTATCCTATTGGTCTCCATGTAGGTTTCCCTCTCAAATTGTGCTGATAGAGTGGAGAGCAAAAACTGGCCCTTAAATAAGAGAAGGTAGATAATTTCTAAGGTTTTTGCAAAAGATGCCCTCTCTTTCATTTCTAAGTGCCTGCATACACTCAACATATTTATTACCCTTTGCATTCACAAAGCACTTTTATAAGCTTGTTGTTTCTCATCTGATTTAACCTTCTGAGCCAGGCAGGTCAGGAAATATGGTCTCTACTTCACTCGTGATAAAAATTGAGGTCCAGAGATAGCCAGTGACTTTCTGAGGCCACCTGAGTGACGCTGCAACTCACTCAATCTGCTGACCCCTGGTCCGCTGCTATTCCCACTACCCACCATATTGTTCATGATTTACATTTATTTCTTGCTTTCCAGTATTTTTATTGCTGTCGATTTTATTCAACTTTTTTTCCTTCCCCCAACAACAATTTTCTGGCTCTTGTGTCTCGAACTAGTTTCACCCCATTTCTTCCCCAAAATTCTTCCAGAGTTCCTAGTAACAGCGCTGTTGATTTGAATAGAAAAATAATTTTTCTTACTGAAAACTCTGCAGATCTCCATGAAAAGGTATATCAAAGTAACTAATAAATGCTGAGGCCTTTCGATATGCTAGATGCTGTGGCAAGGCTTGGTGTATATTATCTCGTTTAATTCTCTAATAGCTCTCAGAGGCGGATTCTGTTATTTTGCATGTCATTTTACAAGTGGAACTAATGAAGCTTAAAAGGATAAATAACTTAAAGAAGCAAGATGTTGGAACTCAAAATGAAGCCATCTAACTCTAGCAATCACACTCTGCTTGTCCACAGTACAACTCTTAAAGTATATTTTTCCAAACGTGCTTTGCTTAGCCTCACATAAGAAGTAAATAGTGATAAGATTCTCTCCCCATCTCCCATTTAAAAAAAAACTGAGGCAGTATAGTGGCTTTACTAATAGAATCATGTCCCTCGATTAAACGAACATGCATTTAATTAACGATTTACATTCTGCAAACCAAAAATCTAGCTAATAAAAAAATTGGTATCACTCAACCGAAATATCACCAAGAAGCAATTAAGTAGGTCCATGCCGATTGGAAAACTCTCAGCTACCAGCACACACACAATTCTTTCCTTCCCTACCTCACCCCTGCCTCCCAGTTTCAATCACCATAACTATAATGTTGACAGACACATTCTCATAGTTTGTTTTAGACCAGTTCAGAAATCAGCAATAAAGAACGGAAGTGGCTGGGAAAGTCTAAAAATGGGTAGCTGAGAAATACAAGAATATAAGTTGTATTCTACAATCAAAAATGTTCTTAATAGCCTTGTTTACTTGTGCTATAGTTCCTGAGTTCAATGTAAGAAATGGTATGAAACTTTAGCACAAGTTTCTATTTTCGTTAAGTAGAAATATATAAACAAGAACAATTGGAAGAATTAAAAGAATAATTGCGAAATAAATGAGGTCATAGGGTAATTTCCATCTTTGCAAGGAGAACTAACAGTCATTCCTTCTTTCCTTTTCCATCCCAGTGCTGACCCACAATGATTTGCCTTCTTAACCCCATGGGCCTGGATGATTTGAAACTACCTTCCAACTATTTCTCTGCTCCAGACCTCACTCCGTTCCCATCAGCCCTGAGCATCAAATATTAACACATCTTCTGATTCCTAATCTCTTGCCTGACAATCCTTCCTTCTACTGTCTGTAGAATTATCTTCTCCAAGTATAAAACTGATCCTCTCACGCCCCAGTCTCAAAATTTCCAATGTTTCCCTCATTTTATAAATCCTGACAGCCATATGTCACCCTACAGGCCTCTGGCCAATCTCTTCTCCCAGCGACTCCAACTTTAATTTATGGGCATGCTATTCAAATGAGATTATGACTCAGTAGGTCTAAGATGGGGCCCGAGAGTCTGAACTTCTGACAAGCTCCTAGGTGAAGCCAGGGCAAGGGATCTCTAGACAATCTATTTCTTCAACTCACATTTACCCTTCAATCCACTGTGATCTGACTCCTACCTGCCTCCATGCCCTGGCAAAGTCACCAATGACTTTATATCTGTCAAATCTAATACATATGTTCTAACATGATGACCTTTTGAAGATATATTCAGTTTACTATTCCCTTTGTGAAACTCCTACCTTGACTTCTATGACTCCACTGTACCTTGGTACTTTTTCTCATACTCTGACCATCCATTCTTAGGCTGTACAACTAGCTCCTCTTCCGTCTTAGTCTGATTGGGCTGCCATTACAAAATACCATAAGCTGGATAGCTTAAACAACAGAAAATTATTTCTCGCAATTCTAAAGGCTAAAAGTCCCAGCTCAACATCCCACAGGGTCGACTTTTGATGTCAGGTCTCTTCCTCACTTGCATATGGCTGACTTCTTGCTGTGTCTTCACATGACTTCCCTTGGTACGTGCAAGTGGAGAGAGAGAAATCTCTCTTTCTCTTCCTTTTCTTACAAGGACACCAATCTTGTTGGATCAGGACCCCACTCTTGTGACTTCATCTAACCTTAATTATCTCCTACAAGCCCTGTTTCAAAAAACAGTCATATTTGGGGTTAGTACTTCAACATATGAATTTTGTTTTACGGACAGTTCAGTCCGCAGCGTATTCTTTTGTTTTATCTTCAAAAGTTCACATCCTCCCAGAGTTTTGTTCTGTGCCTTCTCTCTTCATTTCTCATGCCCTCTCTGGATAGTTTCGTCCACGCTCCTGGCTTCAGCTACCACCTACCAGAGAGAAGCTGGAGCACCATCTCAGTAAGTGTCTATATTTTTTGAGCATCTGTGCATTTACATTTCTGTATCCCTTTTTTAAATGATGACATTCTTGAGAATAGAGACTGTGTCTTATGTCTTTGTATCTCCAGGTCCTCGCCCAGATAAATGGATGAGTGAGCAAATGTATGAATAAATGAATGGCAAATTCTACTGGAATAATGGTTCAAACGAGGTTCTTACATTTCATTGGATCTATATTATTCTCTTAAGTCTCTTTAATATATACAGTTTTCTACCCTTTTAGTTTATGCTATATATTTATTGAAGAAACTAGATTATTTCTCCTGTAGAATTCTTATATCCTAAATTTGGTTGATTATATTCTCTTCATGTTGTTTAAATGGTTCTCTTTCCCTTGTATTTCCTACAAACTCATAGTTAGGTAAGTTTACGCCAAGAATTATGAAGGGCATGAGATTTTATCCTACTTGCAAGCTCACAGGTCTTAGTTCATGGATGCTGGGAAAAGACACAAGACTCCTATGTCAGTGACAAAGGGCAATTACTACTCACGGCAATAACAGTAAACAAAGTACGAGCATTTGTTCTGATTCCCAAGTCCCAATTCCCACAAAATGACACAAAATAAAAGCTGACAAGCTTTCCAGGTGATGCTAATGTGTAGCCAGGTTTAAGAACCATTGAATTAGAGGCTTGATTGGATTCAATAAAATGTAGCTGCTCCATTATTTGTCTTTATATCCCCAATGCTTAACAGTGTGCCCAACACCGAGTTAGTTCTCAATAGATAATAATACCTGATATTTATTGAATATTTAATATATATCCTAGGCATCTTATACATTTTAATACTTAATCCTCACAATAATCCCTTGAATTAAGTACTAATGCCATTGTTTCTCCTTTACAACTAAGGTAATGAGGTACAAATAGGTTAAATAACTTGCCCAGAGCTGGAGTTCAAGTTCAGGCTTCAAGGTACATACTTATCGACTACACCTAGGTCTGGACAGGACTATAAAATGAATGAATAAATAAATGAATGAACTTCCTAGTTTCCTTGAGCAAATGATTGCTTAGTTGTATTAAATAAACTCACAAATAAGGGATACATTGCCTCTTTCTTCTATTCATTTTTTAAATTAAATTTGTTGGGGTGACACTGATTAATAAAATTATATAGGTTTTAAGTGTACAATTCAACAATAT
>NW_011888823.1:792279-798188 GCF_000151845.1 Pteropus vampyrus | reverse complement strand
AACACTGGTGATCTTAGCCATAGCAAATAGAATATAATGAACAAGGCAGAAATATTTGAGAGACTTCTACATGCAATGCATTAAACTAGGTTGTCAACAAATGATATCACCAAAATTATGAGGCATTTGGTAAATGAATTAGAAAGGAGTAAAGTGACAGTGGAGTATGAGATTCACTCATACGACTTTGAATTATTTTGGGTGGAACAATTAGACACCGGGTTTGTTCTCAGGTGTATCCATTGTGCCACACCTTGTGCTTGGTCTTCAAGAGCAGACTCCAAGGATCAAGTCCTCTGAATTTCACAGTGTCTCTGAGTCACCTGTCTAGGTCTCATGAAGGTCTCGTCTTCTCAGGTCAACAGCTACCCTGAGAAGTCCACATGATATGGTAGGCCCAGAATAACCCTGGGAAAATGAGTGGAAACAAATATGGATGCCAATTCCATGTAAAATCCGGTAGTACCCGTGTAATTTCACCACATTACTCGCCGTAGCAAAATAATAACAAACAGTTGCCTGCGACGTGCTGATTTGCAATACTAGGAAAGCATGTAACCTGAAATATTAAAATGCAATTATTAAATAACTAAGTTCATTCAGCCACAGATATTAATCGATGTCACTATTCCAAAGCACACAACATGATTAAACTGGCCGTGGCTGGCCAATATGGTGTTCTCAAATGTCTTCACAAGGGGTTTTATAAAGACAGACCAGGCAGTTATTGTGGGTGACAATGAATAATTAGTCTATCTAGGAGCCCTCCTTTTTTCTGAAAACAGAACTTGCTTTCTTTGGGGGAACTGTTTCTCCCCACTCATTTATTCCCTCTTTCTATTAATTAGGTTCAAAGGATTGCTGCCATTTTCTTTCATGACTCCCTGCCCTGGACATTGTCATTGCCCTTAAGATGGGCTTATGACTCAGTCTGAACCAAGCATACTTCTTCAACCTCCTGGTCATAATCACGTGTCTAGGAATTGGGCAGATAACCCAGAACAAGGCCATCTGATGGTCCTGAGATTTTTTGACTGTTGCTGGGAGAAAATTTGCTTCCTTGTAGATGGCAATGCTAGTAAGATATGATCCAAAGAGCTGTTGGTAGCAGCCACGGTTCTAGCTTCATGGAGAACACTGGTCTACAGAGAGAAACAAAGGTGATACATGGAGTTGGAGTTGAATTTCTGCCTCTGAAAACCAGTGGGGTCTGGCTGAAAACATGATCCATCACTTGTTAAGATGATTGGAAAAAACCCATTCAAGGTGCATGTAGATATGAGTAACATAACACAGCACCCCTGCCTTTACCAACTACACACGTGAGAAATGGTCATCTCTTTCTCTGAACCACTAGACATCTTTGAGAGATTCCTATAAGAGAAAAAAATATAAAAGGGGCTTGAGAGCACAATAGAGAAAGAGTAACATTACTTTCAAAGATGCATGGTGTCTCATGAAATCAGGCAATGTGACTTTTGATTTGTATTGTGAAGAATGAGTAGAAGTTTGCCAGGCAGACAGCAATCTAACTGAGGGAAAGGCACTTGTCAAACCTTAAGAGCACATCCAGGGAATTTCAAGAAAGCATATGTGGCACTTCAATTTACAAACTACTTTCCTCTCAAGATAAGGAGGTCAGAATTTTTTTAACTGATGAAAAAGCCTGCATTATAATGAACATCGGCAATAGCAGCAGTTAAAGCTGAGTCCCTTGATTATTAAAAGCTATTCTGCACCAAAGAACATAATGAATTTGATCCAGTTCAAACTCAAAAAAACTTGTCTCAAGGCACTGTCTTCACCTACAGTGATAAAACTGTGAATAAGGTCCAGTCCCTGGAGTTCTCAAAGGGACCACATAACAAATATGTAAATAAGCCATATAAAGGAAGAGGCCATTCCCTCTACATGGAAAATCCGTCAAAATGCCTGGAGAAGAGAGAGTTTAAGGTGGTATTTGAAATAACGGTAGAATTTCCTCAAGCAAGAATGGATTAGAACAGAAGTTCACCAAGTGTGGCCTGGGGACTGTTGGGGGGTCCCTCAGGTCTTTTTAATTGATCCATAATCATAAAAATACTAAGACATCATGTGCCTTTTTACTTCTCATTCTCTTATAAGGGTACAGTAGAGTTTTCCAGTGTACATTTTAGAAATTCATATAATTCAGGGAACTGATATTTTTTTAATGACCATTGCTGATGTTCCAAAATCATGAATGGATAAAAGAAAACTTTACATTGCGAGACATACCAATGCATTTTGAAGTAACAACCTATGGAAAGTTTATCAGCATGGTTTTAATTCCAAATAACAATAACCATTATGAAATTACAATTTGTCAAGTTTTGGTAGAGTATCACAGAAAATTATCCAGTATTGTCTTAAAAGGCTTTTAAAATAACTCTCCCTTTTCCAACTACATTTATGTGTGAGATCAGATTTTCTCAATATACTTCAACTAAAACAATATATCCCAGCAAATTGGAAAGTTGAATTTAGCTGTCTTCTATTAAACCAGTTGTTAAAGAGATTTATTCAAATGTAAAACAATACCCATCTTCTCCTTCAATGTTTTTATGTTGGAAAATACAGTTATTTTCACACACATGTTATGTCACCACGTGTTATGAGTTGAATTGTGTCTCCCAAAAAAGATGCTGAAGTCCTAACCCCCAGGACCTGTGACGATGATCTTACTTGAAAATGGAATCTTTGCAGATGATCAAGTTAAGATGAAGTGATTAGGGTGAGCTTTGATCCAATATGACTGGTGTCCTTATAAAATGAAATTTAGGCACAAAAACAGATATATATAGTGGGAAGATGATGGGAAGACACAGGGAGAATGTCATCTGCACGCCAAGGAACACTCGAGGCTCCCAGAAGTTGAGAGAGATGAGAAACAGATTCTTCCTCATAGTCCTCAGAAGGAACCAACTTTGCCTATATGACTTCAGACTTCTGGTCTACGATACTGTGAAACCATAAATTTCTGTTGTTAAGCCACTTTGTAACAGCAGCACCAGAAAACTAATACAACATGTAATTGGTTTATTATTTTTAATAAATTTATAATTTTGTTAATTTCTCAATTTTAACTCATATGATACATACTGATAGACTAAAGCACAGAAACGAAAGCTCTTTGAGCATTCAATAATTTTTAAGAGTGAAAAGGAATCTTGAGACCAAAATGTTTGAGGACCACAGGCTTAGAGGATGCTTAGTAAAGGGACAACATAAGCAAAGGCAGGGGCTCCCGAATGCCAGTCCCCTGACAGCTACGTAAGAAAAAAACAGACTGCAGGGTCTTCCCCATACTCACGGAATCTGAGTCACCAGAGTTCTTTTCTAGGAAACCATATTTCTAACAAGCTCCCCAGCTATTTCTTATATGGACTGTAAGGTTCAGAGGCAGAAATGCCTCAAATGAGAAGTGTTTCAGCCAACTCTGTGGGTTGCAGGAATAGAGATACTCGAGTTAGCTCAAGTAATAGGGGAGTTTACTGCACAAATACACTGGGTATCACTGGGTAATCTGTTCTCTCACAAAACGGGTACTGGGATCCCCATCTCAAAAAGAATTGGGGGTCACAGTATCTCTAGGAATGCCAGCAAAATGTTTGTGTCTCTTTACTCTACGTTCTGCCATCAGTATGACTAAGCTTTATGACACCATGGGACTCCATACACTCCACAGTCTGCTTCCTTCTCTTTCTCCTCCAAATAACTGCTTCTTACTTCTGGCTTCACATGGCTTTGGCTTATGATGCCTCACATTCACCTCAAGGCAACTTTTCATCTTCTGTTTTATTGCCAACTGGCAGACTCCTTTGTCTTTCTTAATTTCAGTCCCCGAGGTAGAAAACCCGATTGGTCCAGTTTGTCTCCTAACACCAAGTCATGCTCATATTTGCTAGAGAGCCTATGGCTTTGCTGTCCTGGAATTAGATGCCCATATCTGGTTTAATAATCTGTGAACACAGGGCCTAAACAAACAAGGTATAAAACATGAGAGCCAATTCACAGGCACTGTAGGCTGGGTCTTATTCCCTTAGACAGAGCTATGGGCAAAACAGGTATTGCAATTATTATCTTCAGAACAATTTTTGGCATTGCTCTTGTAATTCCAAAAAACTTTGGTTTAAAATATTTTTAAGATAACTGATTTGACCAACTCAGATGGATTTTTGGACATAATCATGACCCTAACTAAACCGATGGATTGGTTGAAGATTATAATGATGCTGGTGATGGGACTTCGAGATGCCAGAAGTATTATCTTTGCATTTCTCTTTGACCCTCTAATTTACCCACTATTCATTTGCTAAATAATTCTAGTTCTCATTGTCTTCTTCTTCCTTTTTCTTCATTCTTTCTTACCCAACCCTCTGTCTTCTTCCCCCTCCTTCTTTGTTCTACCTGCCTTGTGGTCTTAGATTTAAAAAGGAGTAAAAGGAGGAGGGGGAGGAAGAAGTTAAAGGAGGAGGAGGAGGAGGAGGAGGAGGGGGAGGAGGAGAAGTTGTTCAAGGCACTTTCTCACTCCTTTAGTTTTATATTAGGGTTTGATTGGGTTCTTGGACAGTTTTATGTAATGGCTTTGTTCTTTTGCTTTTTTAAAGAAGGAGAAGCATGCAAATATTTAAGTATTTATCATAAATTTAATAACTACTGGGTATTTCAATTATTTGGGTTGTCACGTTAGAAGCAAACTGTAATTGTTGAAACAGGGCAGATCCCCTTTCTTTGTGTGTTGGTACCCATGGATTTCGGCATGTGAGATAGTTTAGTTTTGTGTTTGGGTAAATTGTGTGTATATCATTGTATAATTTTTTCTGTGTTTGTGTATATATGTTTGTAGTTTTCTTGGTATGTGTGTGTGTGTCTTTCAATTGAACAAAATTGCATTGCTTTCTTATGTTGTACTGTATATTTTTCATTTGTTGCTTTGAATTAAAAGAAGACAGTTTCTATTTTGACTAAATTGTTGGATTGCTCAAAAAACAAGCAGAAACATCTCCAAGATTTTGTTGAATCCAATTAGTTATATGCAAGTCGTAATACATCTGATTCTTATTATAAGCTTTTGTGTTTTCTCCAATAAATCAGTTGAAACTAAGTGACTGTGACATTTGACCTACATAGTGAAGGTGTAGATTTAAATTTGCATGTTTTATTGTTCTTTGCCTTTTACATGTTAATGTTTCTCTTAGGACACTTCTAAAAAATTAATGTGCATTTTTGTATGTATGATAGCATACAAAAGTATAGCATATCAATTCTTCTTTAGGCAGGAACATTATTAATTCAAGGTTATTTAAATCAACTCATGTTTCCAACTCAACCAACTTATTTATTTGTAACAGAAAATATTAGCCCGCAAAACTCAAAGTTGAGGAATGTGAAAAACTTTAGGAGAGGTTTGTTCAAGTTTTCGGCCCCATTTCCCTACAGTTGTTTAGAATCTGCCTCATCCATCTGCTGGCTCTGTCTTCAGCTAACCTTCTTTCATGGTAGCAAAATGGCCTCAGATTAGAAGTGAGAATTTACATCCTCCCAACCATTGAATAAAGGTTATCAGTTTCTCCCTTAAGGACCTACTCTAATTATGTGTCCACCTCCAAACTAATCCCAGTGGCCAAGAAAATAATGTGTATTGATTGACTTAGTCCTAGTTGGATTATATTCAAGTGAGCTTTCTCTCTCATGATAGCAAAATGGCAATAGTAATTCCAGGCCTCAAATCCATAGACTATCCTTTAGAAGAGAGACTATTTCTAATTCAGCAACTATTAAACAAAAGACATGAACTTCACCCTGTTGGTCACATGCCCACCTGTGACCACTCACTATAGCAGCCAGTGAAGCAGAATTATTCTAGGGTCTGGCCTTTAGGGTCTACC
>NW_011888823.1:784905-792229 GCF_000151845.1 Pteropus vampyrus | reverse complement strand
TATTATCTTTGCATTTCTCTTTGACCCTCTAATTTACCCACTATTCATTTGCTAAATAATTCTAGTTCTCATTGTCTTCTTCTTCCTTTTTCTTCATTCTTTCTTACCCAACCCTCTGTCTTCTTCCCCCTCCTTCTTTGTTCTACCTGCCTTGTGGTCTTAGATTTAAAAAGGAGTAAAAGGAGGAGGGGGAGGAAGAAGTTAAAGGAGGAGGAGGAGGAGGAGGAGGAGGGGGAGGAGGAGAAGTTGTTCAAGGCACTTTCTCACTCCTTTAGTTTTATATTAGGGTTTGATTGGGTTCTTGGACAGTTTTATGTCATGGCTTTGTTCTTTTGCTTTTTTAAAGAAGGAGAAGCATGCAAATATTTAAGTATTTATCATAAATTTAATAACTACTGGGTATTTCAATTATTTGGGTTGTCACGTTAGAAGCAAACTGTAATTGTTGAAACAGGGCAGATCCCCTTTCTTTGTGTGTTGGTACCCATGGATTTCGGCATGTGAGATAGTTTAGTTTTGTGTTTGGGTAAATTGTGTGTATATCATTGTATAATTTTTTCTGTGTTTGTGTATATATGTTTGTAGTTTTCTTGGTATGTGTGTGTGTGTCTTTCAATTGAACAAAATTGCATTGCTTTCTTATGTTGTACTGTATATTTTTCATTTGTTGCTTTGAATTAAAAGAAGACAGTTTCTATTTTGACTAAATTGTTGGATTGCTCAAAAAACAAGCAGAAACATCTCCAAGATTTTGTTGAATCCAATTAGTTATATGCAAGTCGTAATACATCTGATTCTTATTATAAGCTTTTGTGTTTTCTCCAATAAATCAGTTGAAACTAAGTGACTGTGACATTTGACCTACATAGTGAAGGTGTAGATTTAAATTTGCATGTTTTATTGTTCTTTGCCTTTTACATGTTAATGTTTCTCTTAGGACACTTCTAAAAAATTAATGTGCATTTTTGTATGTATGATAGCATACAAAAGTATAGCATATCAATTCTTCTTTAGGCAGGAACATTATTAATTCAAGGTTATTTAAATCAACTCATGTTTCCAACTCAACCAACTTATTTATTTGTAACAGAAAATATTAGCCCGCAAAACTCAAAGTTGAGGAATGTGAAAAACTTTAGGAGAGGTTTGTTCAAGTTTTCGGCCCCATTTCCCTACAGTTGTTTAGAATCTGCCTCATCCATCTGCTGGCTCTGTCTTCAGCTAACCTTCTTTCATGGTAGCAAAATGGCCTCAGATTAGAAGTGAGAATTTACATCCTCCCAACCATTGAATAAAGGTTATCAGTTTCTCCCTTAAGGACCTACTCTAATTATGTGTCCACCTCCAAACTAATCCCAGTGGCCAAGAAAATAATGTGTATTGATTGACTTAGTCCTAGTTGGATTATATTCAAGTGAGCTTTCTCTCTCATGATAGCAAAATGGCAATAGTAATTCCAGGCCTCAAATCCATAGACTATCCTTTAGAAGAGAGACTATTTCTAATTCAGCAACTATTAAACAAAAGACATGAACTTCACCCTGTTGGTCACATGCCCACCTGTGACCACTCACTATAGCAGCCAGTGAAGCAGAATTATTCTAGGGTCTGGCCTTTAGGGTCTACCGTAGAAGCTATAGATGGGGGTCAACCCTACTGAAACCAAATGCAGCTATGCAATCAGCAATGCCTGTCATACCAAGAACCACCTCACTGCAAGAGGATACCAACTTCTTTCTCCTCTATTCCATGTGCACCTCTCCCAAAATTCATGCTCCCTTGAAGAACACAGCCTTCCTAGATGTACAGGACTATTTTTTACCCAAAGTTTAATTTAAGTCGAGTTGACTGTAAAGAAACCTGCTGGAGAAAGGTCGGTATAAACACATTTACTCTACTTTTTTTTAAGTATGATCATTTTTTGCAAATTATAAAAGAAGACCATTCAAGGCACAATTCCCCAGACATGCAATTACTTTTAACTTGTATTACTTTTTTTCAAATACTTTCTACCTCTACACAGCTCAATTTTAAACTTTTTGTTTATTCCCATGTCTAAAATGTGGGCCTTGCAAAGCATGTAATAAAACCTTAAACACATCTCACAATCAGGCCGTGCTCCAGCATTTATGTTTTTAAAATCAGACTCTTGTGAATTCTCCAAGAAGTCCAAGAAAATTGTGAATTGCTTTCTTGAGTATTCTCACAGGTGCACCAGAAAGTGTCCAGGCAGCAGACTTGGAGGTGCCAGATGGAGGGACGAAAATTCACTCTCCAACCAAAAAAGATATTCATCCAGGGAACCTGCTAGTAAAATGGTCTGGGTAATGCCTTCTTGACCTACGTGAGCAGAGAAGGCATACCCCCACCCCATGTTTTCAGTCTCCCCTTCATTTTCCAACAACTGAAAAGTTTTGCCAGGAGCACCAGAGAAAGAAAAATATTCTATCTGTAGCCAGGTAAAATATTTATGATAAAACTCAAAGCTTTCAGAAACTTTCCATTCATACATATCTTCATAATTAGAAGAGATGTTAAAACATTTGAAAAATGAAGTTTTTGAATGTACTACACTTTCATTTTCAAAATAGTTCCCACGTAATCAAGTTTAGACTTTTTAGATCAACTTAAAGTTTCATAGGAAACGTGTTTTCTAGAGACCTCATTAGCTGGCATTTTTCCTTAGGGGTCAAATAATCACAATACAGTAAAGTATGATATTGTATGGGAAAATTTTTTGCTTCTGAAAGCCAAATATTAAAAACCAAAATCAGTATATATTAAAGGTGATCATGGAAGAGTATTAAAGAATGCCTGACTCAACCAGTTGGCCATTCAAAGACAACCTCTGTGACCCTCTCCTTCCCTTGCCCATGACCTTTCTCTATTCAGTTTAACAATCACAGTTTCCTGTGCATCCATAACCATTACATTCTCTCTTCCATTCTCCAGAACCACCCTGTGTAATATCTCTTTTCATGTTTGTTTTGAAAGCTAAAAATTGTGTTTTTTATATGCTGCATTTCCTACATGGCATGCATGTGGTATGATGTGTGATTGAAAGTTTCAACTAATCCTTACTGTTGTACAGGTGGGTAAGAAGCAGAAACTGATTGCTGGAAAACCGCAGCCCAAAAGTACATGTGTTTATGCATTTAAATGTTTCTGAAAATTGAGGCTAGGTTATTATTCCCATTTCCATTTTGGTGGAAATGATTAAATCATTCCATCCTGATGATTGTTGTGTTGCTAAGTAAACTTTTCTAGTGTCGTTGTTATTTGTCTTAATTGGTTCTGAAAGGCTAATCTAGTTTCTATTCGTAAGAAATTTCTGGAAGTTTCTTTCGGTCTCATGAAACATTCTAAAAAGTGGAAAATTTAGGAGCAGAAAATGCCATAGGTCTCCAAAGTGAAAGGGAATGAGGGCCCAAAATACCTCCTCTCCAGGGTTCACAGAAAAATGAAAGAAAGATATAGGAATCAGGTATTTGGACATCAAAATATTAGCTTTACTGCTCATAAAGAAAATGAAGAAGGAGAAGGAAACAAAGCTAGATGGGAGAATGTGGCTTTAAAGTTACAACTAAAAGTGGTGATACTTCACCTTTGAATTTAACAGTCTTGTCCTTTTTTTTTTTTTTTTTTTTTTTGGTCTCTAGAGCTGGGTAAATATAAAGCTCCTGGCCAGCAGTAGACCAAAATGCACCATCTCTGCAGGGTAATAGATATAGAAAAAGAAGAGAGCGACAGAGACAGAGAAACAGAGAAAGAAAAAAAAAATGGCTGTATCCTGTTCTTTCTCTGGATAGTTCCTCTTTCTCCCCTAAAGGTAAATGAAAGTGGGGCAGTGAGAAACAGTGGCTTTCCTCTAACCTATGCCCCTCACAGCATGGAAACAAGAAGTAGTGCAAAAGGAGGTCCTCATCCTCATACCTCACAAACATGACGAGAGATTTTTCTTGTCCGAAAAGACCTGAATGCAACCAAAATGTCACCAAGACTGGCAGTGTACTCACTCTGAGAAATTCCAAGAAAACAGAATTATGAAAAGAGAAAATGAAGTCAAGAAGCAATAAAAAAAAATGACAAAGGAGCCAAAGAACTCGCAAAATATCGTAATGTTCACTACAAAGTGATTTCGCCTGTTGTCTAGCATCTCATCACGGTCACTCTCCACCTGGGTATTTAACCTCAATGTCTCCAATAAGAAATTCATGAAACTGATGCTGGCGAGTAGATGTGGCTCAGAGGATGCTGAGGGGGAGGCTGGCTCTCCCTCCCTCCCTCTCTCCTTCCTCCCCTCCCTCTCTCTCTTGGCGGTAGACATGAAAGCAATCAGGATGAGGTGAGGAAGACTAAGTCAGGGCACACAGGCATCTCAAGCACAGAGGCCCTTCTCTCCACATGGGAAAGAGGCTGGGCTGGCTTCTGGAAAGGCTGAGACTAAGAAAAGTAGACTCTGGTTTCAGCAGAAGAACAGACCAACCTTGATGGCAATTAACTCTCATAGATTAAAATACCAGTTTCCTTCAACAAGAACTCAGTGAGAAGGCCATGTGGCCCCAATTTGGAAGAAATGGGAAAAGAAAACCACTGAGAGCTAGAAGAACGGGTTCTCCAAAAAGCACAAGGAGATCAACACATATCTAAGAGTGTGTCCTCTTAAATCCCTCTAAGGCTTAAAAGTATAGAGAGGGAAATAGTAAAATAATAATTTGGGGCTTTGGGTTTCCAGTTCAAAAAGATGAAATATCGAAACATGAAACATTTGCCAAAACTGAATTTCCTAATTATTTTTATTTACTTGGCCTTTAAGCCATTTCAGGGAACAATAACCCGCAAATAATTTTCGTTTAAAAAAATGTAGAATCACAGAGCTTTTAGCACTCAAAAGTTCAGTTCAGAAGAGAACACTGAAGTCTGGAGAGACGATCTGGAGAGAAGGTCTCACTTTTGTCATTTCCCAGAGCTCATTCATCCAGTGTCTCCTCGACTCCTTGCAGGACGTTGCTCTTTCGGCCACGCGACCTCAGAAGATGTACCCAGGCCCTCACCCGCACGAAGGCACACCCTCCGTGAGGCCCTGAGCATGAAAGCCCAATTGTCTTCAAGCATCGTTTCCAGATTATCCCAGGCAGAGACCACACATTGATTTTTCCCTATGCTCAAGGAAGAAATACTTGTGCAAGGAAGTGAGATATTGACTTAGTTAAGTGGTTTTTTTTTTTAATTTATTTATTTTTCTTCTTTTCCTGACAAATTTACTAGGAGGTTTAGAGTTTTCTCTGATGTGGTGTACAAGAGAATGAGACCGGCTTCCGAAAGTCGCATGTTAAAGGCAGCTTCCGGATGGACTTCATTGGCCTGCCTTACATTTGCAGAAGGCCTAACACAAGTTGTAACAGGTGGACTTTACTGCAGTTTTCAGAGGAGCCTCCACGGATGGGGGTGGTGTGCCAGGTCTCACAGTTTTGTGTTCCATAAATACACATTAGTGTTTATGGTCTCCCTGCACAAATCAGAGATTATTTCATTCTGAAACACATAAAATTTCATGTGAATTCCATTTTTTTGTGTGTGCTTCAAATATATCATTCACAGAGGGTACAGTTCTCATTTGATACCCACGGTGGAATTTATCTAGCATTTTAACGATGTTGTTATGGTGAGCTCTTTAAAACTATTACGTTTCAGATGAGTCATAAATCAGACTAGACGTCAGAAGGGCTGTCCAAACAGCTGAGCCAGGATCTAATAAGAATGCACATTTCTCATCTTTACTGAGTTTGATCTTTAGAGTGGACGGAATAAAAATTGGGGGAGTATTTCAAAGTAAAAAGTGTTGGTTGTCTAATTTTAAATAAAGATAAAACTTTGCAAATGCCTAATATGTCCTCTCCATTCCATGGGCTCAGAGCTGAATTCAACACCTCTGTAAACAGAACGAGAATATGTGTACAGGAAACAGGAAACTGATTCTTGAGAACGCTGATCCCCCAGAGAGGGAGTCATCGATTTATGAAATTGATTGCTCACACTATTATTTCTCAAGATGACGGTAAGCATTCTTTAAGAAACAAAAGATAATCATGATGAAATATTTTGGTATACACTGAGTTAAATGTTAAATTAATGACTTAAACATAAAAATTAAACTTCATTGCCGAACTTCTCAATGGTCTGTGTGCGTTATGAATCTTCAAGATGAGTGTATGATATGCAGTTCTCAAAATTATCTAGAAATTTTCCTTCCACCCCACTTTTTTGAAGCAACTTATGAATTCAATCATAAGTTTTTGTTTTGTTTTGTTTTTAAACTATGCCACTCCCCAAATTGCAAACTCCTGGGGGCAGCAGTTGTACCCTCTAACTCCTTGCATCCCCCACCCTGTGGTTCCAGGGAGCCAACGACCTCATTCACATCCTGTGCTCTGCCCCTCTCTCACTGCACTTAGCCCACTTAAGCACACCAAGCCCAGTCCTGGCTCAGGCTTTAGAATTTCCCATTCACAAGCATTAAACTTTCTTCCCAAAGCTGTCACATAACTCTCTCCCTCCTTTTATCCAAGGCTCTATCAATATCATTCTCTCTTTTATTCTTTATTATTCCTTTTCCTCTTATTTTCTTCACAGTACATAACATTACTTGGCATTACATCATCTATCTATCAATCATCTATCTATCTATCTATCTATCTATCTATCTATCTATCTATCATCTATCTATCATCTATTTCTGCATTCTCTCTATCCTCAGACTCACCTCATGAACATAGGGACTATGCTTCATTCACTGCTCTCCTCTTAGTCCCTAAAGCATTGATGGTTACATACCTGGAAATAAATAAGTGCTTATTGAAATAATCAAAGAATGTGCAAGAAAAAGAGGAAGCGAAAGAAGGCCCAATTTTTGACTGTTTTATAATCGATTCTATTAAAGGACCTTCAGACTAGGGTCTCTCCAACTCCACTTCACAGGTAAATAGATAGTCTTTAAATTAAATATAATGTTAGCCTTTGAAAACAAAAAGATAATGGAAAAGAAGCATATTAGTAGAATAGCTTGTATCGTACCAGCTAGATTTGAAAGAGAAGTATTTTGGAAGCCATCCTGTGCCAACCCACTGCTTGAAATTTATTATATATATTTCAGCCTCACCCATTTTATTTCCTTTTTGACTGCAGTGGGCGACAAGCCAAGGGAACACTAAAGACAGAAGACCAAGATGAGTATCAAGAAAACTATGTTCTCCCCACCAACTTTGCCGCTAACTGAGCAAATCATTTAAACTCTCTAAACATGTATGGATGTTCATCTATTAGG
>NW_011888823.1:782399-783900 GCF_000151845.1 Pteropus vampyrus | reverse complement strand
GCAGTTTTGGAAAACAGATGGGTTCTCAAAAAGTGAGATGTACACTTATCATATACCCAGCAATTCCACTATCATGTATCTACTTAAGAAAAATAAAAACATTTATTGCAATAAAAATTTTTACTCTATTTTTTTATAGCAGCTTTATTTACAATAGGTAGCCAAAACCTAAAAGCGACCCAGATACCCGTCAACTAGTAAATTTTAAAAATGTGATTTACTCATATGGTAAAAAGGAACAAATTATTGATACATGTAACAACATGGATAACCCTGAAAACATCATACCAAGTGAAAGAAACTAAACGTAAAATACTGCATGTAGTAAGATTTTATTCATATGAAATTTCTAGAAAAGCAAAATTACTGAGACAGAAAGCAGATAAGTGACTATTTAGAGATGGAGGTAGAAATGGGAATCAACTGTAAATGGGAATGAGTGAGGACACTTTATGGGGTGATAGAAATACTCTACAACTGTATTGTGGTGACAGATGCACACTGTATAAACTAACTAAAAATCATTGAACTGTATACTTACAATGTGTGGTTTCATAGCATGTAAATTATACTTCAAAAAAGCTATCAAAGAAAATAACAGCTCATGTGAGGATTAAATCATGTATGATGAAGGACGTGAGTGAATTCTTGAATTAGATCATTCCTCCTATAGACCTGATTGCACACACACAAACACACACACATCTTGGTGTGGTTTATTTAATTAAAATAAGTTTTATCAGTGCTGGTGACACCAGGACAGATATGCTATTCAATGACAAATATGCAAAATAAAGTCACTTATAAATAAACAACAAAATATTTATATCTATTTATATATATAAACATACATATATATGTATATATTGTTATAAATATAACAAAATATCTCTCTATGTATCCTTGTATGTATGTGTATATGTATGTACACATACATACACCTATATACAAATTATGTGTGTTTATGTATTATACTTCCCTCTAGATAAAGCTAGGGCAAGCCACCAAAGATTCACAACTCAGTCTTACAGAAATCTGATTTGTTGCATTCATAATTTTAGCCAGAGATCTTCTCTGAGGAAGTAACATTTCTGCTGACATCGAAATGATAAGAAGGAGCCAGCTATACAAAATTCAGGGTCATTTGGAAGATAGCCAGTGGGAAAGAAAGCTGACTTCCCTGAGACTTCCATGTTGTGTGAAGCCCAAGCCACGTGGAGAGGTCACGTAAGGAAGGAGAGAGTGGCATCAGAGTGAAGAAGCCACCTTGGAAGTAGACCCTACAACTCCTGCCGCCCCAGCTGATGCCACGTGGGGCAGAGACAAGTAGCTGAGTGAGTCTTCCGTGAATTCTTGCCCCACAAAATTGTGAGCAAAATAAACGGTTGTTCAAAGCCACTAAGTGTCAGGGGTAGTTTATTACACAAGAATTGAGAATAGAGAAGAAGAACTTTAAAGTAATAATTAAAAATTAAGGATTTGAAAATACATAAAAGGACTT
>NW_011888823.1:769327-780669 GCF_000151845.1 Pteropus vampyrus | reverse complement strand
GCAATAGATTCCATATTCCCTCCCCTTGAATCTGAGACATGGCAGAAGTGACACTGTTTCTTCTGAGACTAGGACATAAAAATCAAACCAGATTTACCTGGTTCTCTTGGGATGCTTGCTCGTGGACCAGCCACCATGTTGTGAGGAAGCCCAAGGAGCCACAGGAAGAGGACACATGTCAGTTCTAGCTGAAGTCTCAGCCAACCACTAGCATCAATTATCATTCATATGAATGAATGAGCCTGCAGATGATTCTGGCCCCCAGTCACAACCCAGATTCTTTCCTGTTGTGTCTCTAGATGTTAGAGAAAAGCCAACCCTGCTGTGCTCTTTCTGATTCCTGACCCACGGAGTATCATGCACATAGTGGAAAGTTTAGGGTGGTCTGTCTTGTGGCAAAAGTAACTGGAATGGAAGCCAACCCAGAAGTAAACAACTGAGAGATGGGGGAGAAAGAGGGAGAATAACTTCATTTCAACTTCAATTTTGCTTGAATCCCTAGCTTAAACCTTGCCTGAAGTAAGACTCCAGTTACATGAACAATAAATTCTTATTTTTGCATAACTTATTCTGAGTTTGGGTTTCTATCAATTCCAACCTAAACAATTTGAATATAATAACTTTTAAATATCACACAGCCAAAGAAACTAAAGAAAAGAAGAGAAGAGAGATAAAATATTGAGGTAACTTGGCACGTGATGCCTCTTAGGATGCTATCAAAGATACTGTAAATGTGACTGAAAATCTCTGAGTAGAAAATTATGAAGACAGGAGGAAAATAAATAGTAGAAGCATGAAAAAGTTAGGTATAGGTGAACATCTAAATCAGGCACATCGTGAGCCCAGAACCTATGCTGGCATGGCTGGCTTCTCATTCCAGGTCCACCGCAAATGGCTGAGTCACGTCACGTGTACCTTACTCACACTACTGAATAAGCAATGACAGGGTGCTGCTGAGAAAGAGCTACAAAAATCTAAGAAAGAAAGTATGTGAAGAAAAAAAAGGAATCGGGTAAGGAAATCATTAAGTGAATGGATAATAAAGCAGGATTTTGACAAATTTTAGACCATTCTACAACTTTTGAAGAGTAATTACTTTCTGTGTAGCAATCTTTCCCACCTTATTTTTCTTTCTCCAGAGGCTCTCTGAGCCTTTCCTCCTCCCCCCGCCCAATTTTTTTCTATTTGAGTATGATTATTTATTCTCAACCATATCAATTATGAAAAATATACCCAAACCAAAAAAAAAAAGGAAAAGATTATTAATATCTTTGATATTTCTGGGTATTATTGCATCATTCTTCTACAGGTACATCAAGAAATAGGCAAGGAAATTGTTTTTAACGTTTACTAATGAAGATAGAAGACTTACAATGAGTCTTTTCCATATAATATGGGAAACACAAAGCTAAATTTCTCTTCTTCAATGTACTGCATTAATTATTGTGATTAGTCAAAGAAAAATGCTCTGTTACACAGTAAATCAGGCTTTTTCTATTACCCCGCAAGTATGTGGTAATGGAAAAAAAGACTGAACTAGGAGCCATGGTACCTCCACTCAAGAATAGGTATATTATTTTGGACAAATCATTTAACTTCTGAGGCAAAATGTCTTTATCTGAAAAAATGATGAAGATCCCACCCGTATGGATGCTATGAGTCTCAAAACAAGAATGTGAAGATTCTTTCAACCCTTTATCTTACACACTGTGAAGGGTTATTCAAGTGTAAGTTATACAAGGTAAGTCAAACATATTTAAATTAGATGGCTTTAACATTTCCCATGTCTACATAACTGCTAACCTTGTAAGGTATATGTTACATAGGTTCCCATATCTAAAAGTCACCTTTAACATAAATCCTAAAATAAGCACCTGAAAGCATTGCTTCATAATTCCAGACAGCGTGGTAACCACCCGGCCCAGACTTGAAGACTTCATTAGGTTTTAAAAGTTGAGAAATGGAGAACTGGATGGAAAGTTATTACATGCTAAAAGAATCCACCAATTAGGTTATATAACCTACTCTTATCTACTAACTACAGATTTGATGGGAAATCTCTTTATGGCTAAATGCACATATTTAATACAAATGGTTTGATGTAACAGTTAGTCAGAGTTCACTAATTGGGCAAGCACGATTATTATGGAGCTTTCTCCTAAAACATATTTGCCTTCGTTAATAAAAGAACAGTCTAAGCACAAGCCCAAGGACTGGTGGCCTAGCAGATGGCTGTACGTGAAGAATGAGAATTGAACTGGGAACACTGTCTGCTTTCCCTTCTTTGAAACTCACAACCAAGAAGTGGTAAAATGTTCCCAGACATGACAAGACATGCCTTCTCATAATATTGATGACACATCTTATTGACTCCATAGGTGGCACAGGAGTCTATGACTGTTCTATTGTAGTACTTTCTTCCTCTGGAGCCAGCCAAAGGGCAGGGCTGTATGTTAGGGGAAAAATCTAGGGACAAAGGTCAAAATGATTGTTTCCTTCAATAGAGAAATTTTTTAATTCATCAAATATCTGCCTTAACTCTCTACTTATCTTTCTCGATATACCCACAAGACAAAGTATCATGATTCAGGCAACCAGGTTATTTCATAGCATTATAGGTAGCTTCAATATATCTTCCAATATTGGAGGGCCGAATTGTGCCTCCAAATATTCATATGTCCTAACACCCAGAACCTCAGAATGTGACTGCATTTGGAAATGAGGTCTTTAAAGAGGTAATGAAGATAAATGTGGTCATTAGGGTGCATCCTAATCCAATGTGACTGATGCCTTTATAAGGAGAGGAGATCGGGACACAAACACGCATGGAGGAAAGACCATGTGAAGACACGGTGAGAGGACAAGGAGAGAGGCCTCGGAAGAAACGACCCCACCAACACCTTGATCTTAGATGTCTAGCCTCCGCAGCTGTGAGAAAATGAATATCTTTCTTTCAGTCCCTGAGTCTGTGGTATTTTGTTATGGCAGTCCCAGCAAACTAATACACTATCCATTTGCTTTTAGCCAAAACAATGATCTAATAGTTCAGTCATTTTATAGATTTCTAGAGATAGAAATCCTGCATTATTCTACGTTAAATATCTTTAAAGACTGGTCCATTTCTGTGCTCACATTGGTGTTTTTTGTAGTCACCAAGTTAATTTGATCAAGGTAGGAAACGAGTTACGCTCTTCTAACCACATCCTACTCCTCTGCCATTTTTTTCCCTTGTTTCCAGCCTGGAAAGTATAACCCCATGTGGTTTTCAAACAATGGAACTTCGTGTTTCCCCTTTCCAATTACGTTCCCATGAAGACTCAAGTAAATTCAAATAAATTCTAACTATGTCCATATCCATTAAACACTCTCTAACTGAAAGGAACTCTAAGAAGTTCAATGTCATCTCTTAGTTTGGCTTTTCAACCTAACACCTATGAGCTAACATTTAGAGTCGACACGGAACATTAAAATCTGTCTTCTTCGAGACACTCACGTCACTTCCACTCCGATCTTCATCTTTTCGTTCCCTTCACTCCACGGTCAAAGAGCTGAGAAAAATGCTCTCCTTCCATCCCTCCAGAGGAGAGAAATTAATTTTCTCGTTATGTAAATAGACACAGTTTTATGGCTTTCTGCCTTCTGAGTCACAGATTAGAAAACAGACTCAGAATGTTATAAACAGTTATGATGAGAGCTGTTGTTTAGATGTTTAGGAAGTGGCATTTAATTTTGTCATTCATCTACCTCAAGCAGGGAAAATCAGAAGTTATATTTGTAATAATATGATAGTTACCTCAGCAGAGTTTATTAGAATGTCATTCAACAAATTTTGCGCAGTAATTGCAATTAAATTACCTCCAATTGCGATCAAGGGCAAGTAACATTTTCTCAGATTTCAGCTTCCTGACTGCAGGTGTCTTCGTCTCTTGACTATTCCATGCATTTTAAAGATGAATTAGATTAAACTATCAGTTACAGCTCTAAGTTTATCTTTCCTTGTTGAATTAAAGTCAAGAACATATTTTTGTACCCTAATATGAGGCTTTTTGTTTTCCTGCTTACTTTATAGGATGTGGTGTTCGTTATTCACATATTGTATTTTAAATGCTTTGTTCAGCCTTTCACATGTTACAAAGGAAAAGAGAAGCCTATAATCCATTAAGGAATCCACTTCTAAAACACAACCACCATGGCATCAAAGAAATGTGCTCCATTTGTTTGGATAAGTTCTAACTACAATGCAGTGATCTTTTCTGACAAGAAATCGGAAAACTTTGACAGTTATAAACATTGATAGCTATTAAACAAAAGCAGACAGTGAGAGGTCTATGGTGTACTAAGTGAGTAATTTCCTCTCTGTGTGTTTTTGTTTATTACTGACCATGGAATAAATGATTCAATCCTTCTCCAAATTGTTGCGGAGTCGATATGCACTTATTCCCAGAAAGATGAATCTGTACCTTGTTTAGCTCTAGGTATAATGTATCTGTTGAGAATTAAAAATGTGTTGGCACTCTTTGAGAAGAAACAAAGGAAGAGTGTTTACTATGACTTTTGGCCTCATATTTCCTTTTGCCAATTGCCAACTGGGTCATTCTTTCAAGGCCTCGCCTGACTAGGGTTGAAAGCTTCATATAAATTTCTAATTCCCTTCTCTAAGTTAACAGCTCTTACTCTTCCATTCCTTCCAGCATTTTTCCTTAATGTGCATCAATCAAGGCTCCTCTTGTCACTGGCCGCTTTCTGGTGAAAGCTATTGCCATCTGGCCCCACTTCAACTTGTAAAGCGTGGTTTAAAAGTCCATAAAATACTGAAACCTTCAGAAAAAAAGAGAGAGATTCATGTTAGAGTTTTTACTACTGTCTTGCACAGCAGCTGCCACAGTTGAGGAAATTTATGACTCCAGTAGCTTCTACTGTGTTGAAAGGAATCCATAAATGAGACTTAACTTTACATGATGCCAGACACTAGCATTCATCAAAATCGTGATAGTCCGTTATCGACATAGCAAGTATATCAGCAAAATTATATACAAGTTAAAAATAAGCCATTATCTGTATGACCTTGGGTAAACCATTTTTCTTCCATAAACCTCCATTTCTTGATCTCTCTAAAGTTTATTTCCAGCATAGAATGCTAAGGGTCTATGACCTACAGAGGAATTTTCAATTTCTATATATAAACAACAATGTTGGTATTTGAATTCTGGAATCTATCTTCTCTTTACTTGGTAGGAAGGAGGTGCAAGTAGATCTGATCAAAATTAGTCACCGCCTGGGAACAAAGAAACAACCAGATGTGTAACAGGGTCTGCCCCGCCAGCGTTCTTAAACTGAGACTTTATAACCAAAGGCACCCCTAGAATGGCTTAATGCACATACCATATGCATAAGCGTATAACCAAAATTTACCAAGCATTCAAATTAAGCATATACAACTCATTACAAATCTCTTATACAACCATATCTACAAACAAACTATGCATATGTGAGTTTCATTTAGATTACCCAGACTTCCCCCAACTCAGAATTAGAAACAGAGTTGATATAGGTCTTTGTTCATCTCTCTGCTGTGCTCACAGGCTTCATCTAGCTCAGCTGAATGTCCAGGTTAGTCACTGAGCACTTCTTCCTGTTTAAGACACAAGCAAAATGTTTCTTCCAACAGACCAGTTAACAAATATATGAGTTAAAAAAAAAAAAAGAAAGAAAAACCACAACCAGCTATAAAGTGGACTTGACCTGTCATTCATAAAAATATTAGTCATGGAAGATATGCACGACAGTTATAGCTGGAAAATTCAAATCATTCTCATAGATCCAAATTACAAGTAATTTAGAATAGCTTAAACTAACGCTATGCATTTTGCAACACCCTTTCTAGGGTCTAGCTTTCCTTCCTACGCTTTCTATGTTCCTCAGCTCTCAGCCACAGTGGGAAAGGCTACGGCCATACCTCGAAGATTACATAGGCTCAGTTCCAGACCACCACAATTAAGCGAGTATCTCAGTAAAAGCGAATTATAATCTTATCGTTGATGGAGGATCTTGCCTTCAACTTGTGAAATATGCAACATGTGTGACACACAATAAAGCAAAGCACAGTGAAAAGAGGCGCTGCTTTGGTGGGAAGAGCTATCTTGAAAGATAATCCCCCCACCCCAAGAAATAAATTCTCCATCACTAACACTTCTTGGTAACAGTTCCTTCTAATGAGTTTTTTAAAGCCTAAATATTGAGAATGTCATGAATGTTACCAGTGCCTTACCAATATCTGGCACAGCCCCCCCTAGTAGTTGCCTGCGGCTTTGCATACACTTCCTGAAGATGCTGACAATTGTTTACCTCAAGAACCTGCATCCTTCTGTCAAAGACCTTAATAATCTGACCAAAAGAGAGCACAGGGCAGGCTGCGATGTCAGGAGTTAACATCTAGTTCAGTACAAACCTCAAACCATAAGGAACTGTGAGTACATGAATACTCTAACCTTTATATCTCATTATGGGATAATTCTGGGATGTTTCCTCCACAGTCTCTCAGAGGGTCTCCCTAGAGATTTCATCTGTTTCCCACTGAAGTAGCACTGATAATTAACAGATAGTCAACGGACTCTTTTTATCTTTTCCTCTCTTCCCTGTCTCACTTCTCAACTCTCTCTCTCTCTGTGCTTCCTGAATCACCTAATCTTTCTCTAAGACCTGCAATGATGTTTCTGAAGATAAGTAAAGAGCAAAGATAAAACTCTATTTGGTTATGGAATGATCAGAATTCAAGCCAGGAGAAGGAAGGAAAGCTGCTGAGTTAGGACAGGTGAAACTGGCCACTGGCAATATATCTTCAGGCATGAAGCTGATCGAAAACAGAGCACCAATAAGCAAAAGAGATGGACCTTCCTACCACTTCATCAGGTGATCAAAGATCAAGACTGAGGGACTTGAAGTGACTGCAGGAAAAGGTCGGCCAACCAAAATTGAAAAGGCCAGTTCTGAGAAGATGAACTGGGCAGGAAAAATCCAGAGCCAGGAGCTAATTTAGGCTGATAAATTAGATAAGCTTGAAATCTACATGTTATAAACTAATGGGACTTCTAGGGAATTACAGTAGAGTCTTAGCTGGAAGTGGGGGTCATAAAACTGTATTTTTCCCAAAAAGTCAAGTTGCATCAGGGAAACTGGGTGTCTGATTCTACTTTGTCAATGAGATGAAATCAAGCATCATGAGCATCTCTCGACCTAACAGGACATGGTGACTTCTAGATTGAATGAGTAGATCTAGAATCTAGGTCTTTTGATTTCCTGAGTAGAGCATGTTGTTAACTTATCAGTAAACATCTGAGTTCTTTAAAATGAAAACACACACACAGACACACACACATTTGTCAAATCTTAGGTACCTAGGCACATATCTGATGATTTAACAAAACAAAATAACAAGAAACAAGATCACTAGTGTCCATTTTCAAACCTTCTCCCTCACATAAAAAAATCTAGCTTGCACTGCTAAAAGACTACTCTTATGTTTCTGTTATTGTTGAGTTTCAAAGATAATAAAATAAAGATCCTAATTCCACAAGGGTGGAATCAACACATCAACTCAGCCGATTACATCATGGGTTTATTTTGTCTTCCCAAGGCTTGCATTCTTTCTGTTGAGTTTGATGTGCCAGGTCCCAAAATTGGGAATTGCATCAAGAAAATACTTTTTAAATAAAGTAAGTATTGTTGGTTTCAAGTATGATTGTCTCAAATATAAACAACTACACAAATTTGAAACATGTTGGATGGAATGGCAGAAGGAAAACAGAGGAAGAAGTAAAGTAAAAATAGAAGCCATACACATAAGAACATAGTGTATGAAGCAGAGGAATAATTCTGAAATTATATGAAGCCAGTGAATAAGATATCATTTGGAACACAGCATTGTGCAATTCTAGTAAATGTAACAGGCAATCAAAATGTTTCAGGGGGGCTGAAATGTTTGAAACATGAGGACAAGTGTTGGCCCATTGAATACCTTAGAGAAAAGAAAACTATGGGAAAATTTTTTCCAAGGATATATGCATGAGCCAAATTCTTCACTCACATACTTGTACATGGGACCTAATTCTGCATTTGGATATTTGTGGCAACTCTGCATTCTGCAAACTTAGTGCTTGTGTGAAACAGGAGTTAAGCATATGGCAAACTTCAGCTTGCATGGCAATGTAGCTTCTGTTAGCACTAAACTGCTCGTTAGTATGCAATGGAACTTTTTAAAAGGAAAACAACATTAACGACTTTAAGCCATTTGTAAGCCATTTTAAAAGTTGGAATTCAAAATAAGATTGAATGACATAAAGCAAATATGGGCATAATCCACCACCCGCATCCATCAAGTCTCCCTCCCAGAGCCCATGATGCAGCCAGCCCAGCTTAATCTAAGAAAGTATAAACCCAATTTAGCAGACCATGCTATGTTTCTGAGAGGCACACCAGAGCCATATGGGGAGACCTAACCACTCACAACTTTATGTCATTGGCGTCTTCCAGGTGCAGAAAGAGGAGCTGCCTGGGTGGGTGGTGCTCTGACTCCCAGAGCCTCCTTGCACCTCCCTGAGAAGTAGACGCTGCCCAACCATTAGAGAAACGGTTCAGTCTAACACTGCAATTCCTGTTTTCTTCGTGTTCACCCAGCCACCATCCTCAAACGACAGAACGGAGAAGCAAGCTCTCCTTTTAAAATCCAAAAGGCTTTGCAAACAAAGCAAATCACTTCCGTGAACAGAATGGCAGCAGTCACTGTGTTTTCAATATTACAACTTCTTAAATGGGTGGATGTGGTTTTTCAAGCTACTGCACACCCATGGTCTCCTTTTTCTTCTTGATATGTTTGGTGTACTTGGCATTAACCTATCAAAACACACGTATGTGCTTATGGGAGTTCCTTGGATCGTCAAAGTCTGTTCTTTCTTGGCAAAAATTTGATTTGACAACTACAGAGTATGTAGCAAGTGCTGAGCGGAAAAACTCAGAAGGGGAGAGCAATTAGCTTTATAGCTCAAGTTCATTTGGGGTGGTATGGAACATAATAATAAAAGACAAGATGTTGAGAGAGGGAGAGGGAAAAGAAGAGAGAGAGGGAGAGGGAGGGAGAGAGAGAGGTAGGTATATTAGACTTGAAAACTAAAGAAACAACTGGAATATATTAAGGATACAGGTCTTCACCTGTCTTCTTTCTTCTGTTAACGACAACTAAAAAAATAACAGGGCAGAACACTACGCCATTCAACAGCAACATGCCCCACACAGTGCGTACCATGGGAATTACTTAGTTTCGCTGGACCACTGTCTGACTACAAATGGACAGAGTGTGAAATCAGAACAGAAGTTGAGGTCAAGGTGCTTGCTGAAGAGCATACAGGAAAAAGACAATTGTCCATTGGAGAACAATAAAACAAAACGCCCTTAACTTCAGAAGCTGAAGAAGGCAAAGCATATATATTAAGAATATGGTCAACAGAGGTAGGTATATTAGACTTTTCCCTCCGTAGCCAGAGGGAAAAAATTACCGAAGAAGTACTAAGCTGCTACACAAGCCACAGAAAAGCTAGATTATTTACTCAAGAGAAGGCGCTCGAGAGGGTCCGCAGAGAAGGCAGTGGGAACAAAGAAACTCAGTCATTGAACATGCCAAGGGAAATAAGTGGTAGCAACAACATTTTAAAACCCTAATTTATGGGGAAAAGAAAAAAAGGATCAGTCTCAGCCAAGAAAAATAATAGCTCTGCATATCTTCAGCTATTGGATTTTTACATTCCTAAATACATGTCTGTGGTCCATGATTCCCAAGTCCTTTTGTGAGCATGGAAACTGACCTCTCGACACATCTCACTGAGCCACTTTCCTCCTACCAAAATGTGGACGAGGTATTCATGATCTCGACTCGGCTGGTGTGTTCCACAACATGCCAGAATCACCGTTTACTGTGAGGATCTTACAGCTCTCCGTTAGCTCGGGGGGCATTTTCCTTACTGCGAATAGATCCATCTTCCAGATCCATAGAAACGAGAAGGCAGTAAGGGAGGGAGTGAACTGTTTGTCTGTTCTTTCACCTCAATCGTCACAGAGGAAAACCTGGAAATTAAATGAGAACCCCAAAGGGTGTACTTCAACTCTGTCCGAAGAGTTTTATTTCAGTGACTAATAATAAAAAAAGACTCAGCAAATTTGATTCGATGTTAACAGGTATTAATGAGAGGTGGTTTAAACATATATGATTGTAAATTATTGCTTCTTTTTTTTCCTAAATACTGAAAAATTTTAAAGAAAAATTTTGTGAAAAATAAAGTCAGATCAATGGGAGCTCGTAAAGTGCAAAGTTTAACAAAGAATGCCTGTGGTCTGTGCCAGCAGGAATCACAAATTTTAGGGGAAATGCACAGAATTTCAGAATTGCTTGTTCTATAACACCAGTGAGTTTTGATCCCAGCCATAACTCACCTTCACATGGGAGCAGTTTTTATAAAACACTGCTCCTGTTCAAGCCTCGCTCCGGGCCAAGTAAAAGTGACAATCAATAACTGTACGGCCCAGGCATGTGTATTTTTAAAATGCTTCTCTGATGGTTCAAAAGTGCAGCCAGCATTGAGCACTCATATATCTTGGTACGACTCATATTTACGTATTCTCCTCTGCTAACCGGGATGAAATCGGAAAGAATGTGACAGCAGAAAGAGCTCTAGATTGTATACCAGGAGATTAGGGTTCTAGACCCAATTTTATTACAAGCTGAGTAGTCTTAAACAATTCATTTAATCTCTTTCAAATCTACTTCCCTTTTCTGGAACATGAAAGTACTGGACTAGGTAAATACAGAGGTCTGTTCCTTGTTTCAAATCTCTGTTAATTAAATATAAAAACAATTCCTCACTGATGTATTAATGGGAAATATCTTCTGCAACAGTGTTTTTAATGAATTAATGGAGTACACACCCATTACAGCCAATTTGTGTTTGGCTTGCTTAATTTATCAAAAACTCGCAAATGTGGCTGATTCTGGAGAGTCTTTTTAAACCACTGTTGGAAGAGGAGACCATCGTGTCATGATCATGAATCAGTGGAATGCCTCAGCCATGAATAAAAGTCCTTAACTACGCTTGGCGGGACTGCTCGCCTTCTGCTAAGCATGGATGGATCTGGAGCATTCAAATCACAACAGCAAAGAGATACCAATATTTATATATCACGTATTTAAATTTTAATGTTATCTAATGAGTTTTAGTAGTATGAGTGGGTAGGTGCATTTGTTGTAGGTGGTAGTCAGAACACATTTAAACTTTTTATATTAGTTCTTATGGGAATAA
>NW_011888823.1:761135-768777 GCF_000151845.1 Pteropus vampyrus | reverse complement strand
AAAAAAAAAAAAAAAAAATAAGACTTGCCATCATGTACTTAGGGCTTTAACAAATCAATGAAAAAGAACAAACACCAAACAGAAAGTTAGCAAATACTATAAACGGGTAGTTCACAAAAAATGAAATACAAATAGTTAATAAATATATGAAAAGATGCTTAATTTTACACGTAATTAAACATATGCAAATCAAAACAATGAGATTATTTTATCAATTATAAAATGATTTTTTTAATGATTAAAGCTTTTGTTAAAACCTGATATGTCTGATGGCTTTCCCATTGATTGTTGGTAAACATAAAATAGCACGACATTTTTAGAGGACAGTTTGGCTATATCTATCGAAATTTTAACTATACATGCATTTGACCCAACAAATCCAATAGGGATAGCCTCCTTAGTAAATGGATGTATGTACAACAAAAAACTAGAAACAATATTAATTCTCACTAAGAAATTATGACGCCTTCTTACAGAATACTGAGCAGCTGTTAAGAGAGAAAGAATTAGTCTATAGCCACGCCACCCTGAACATGCTTGATCGCATCTGATCTCGGAAGCTAAGCAGGGTCAGGCCTGGTTAGTACTTGGATGGGAGACCGCCTAGGAAGACCAGGTGCTGTAGACTTTAAAAAAAAGAGAGAGAGAGAGAGAGAATGAATTAGATTTCATATGTTATTTTAGAAGACTCTTAAGATTAAGGCACAAGAGGTATATATGCTAGAATTTCATTTGTGTAAACAAAGAACAAGTATAGAAATAAATCTCAGTGTGTGCATAGATACAGTTGTATATGTTCACTTGCATTTGCATAAAACTTTTTTTAGAAAGACAAGCAAGAAACAGTTGAGGGATTACAGGGCTCTTTCCACTTAAGCCACTGTGTTTTCTTTTTTCATTTTACTTTATGTGGTTGCTATATTCATTTTCTTGAGTAAGTAGGTTTATATTGTCTTACATCATTATTTTCAGCCCTAGACATTAATTTCCCATTCAGTGGTGTGGGAAAATTATAACTGTTGTTATATGCATTTTAATTCATGCCCTGCCAAAACGCTAATAGATAAAGAATTCTCTGAACTGGAATGGTGATGACTGAATCGAATCGTTTTAAGAAGATTATTTTCCAAATTGTTTACAGAGAAACATTCCTAAAAGGACTGAGGACTTAGCACAGCATTAATTTCACTGCGCAAGTCTATTTTGGGTGCACCTTGTCAACAGATCCCAGTGGCTAGTTTATTTCAAATGCACAGTTAGCATATTTCGCATACTAGGAAATGATGCCAAGAGAAATCATCACCATGTCCACGGCCTCAATTCTTGGTCTACAGGAGGAGAAGTCAAATTAGAATGCAAATATATCAAGGTGGAGTTGAACACATGATTCTAGAAGTCTAGAGTCCTGACTTTAGCCTCAGCCTTGCTTTTACCTGGTGACCACTGTGCCTTACTCAGGAAGTTGTTTATGAGGATTGAATGAAGAAGTGAATGACACAACCACGGGAATGAAATGCTGTAAAAATTCTGAAGTGATACAAAAAATAAGGTCTTCTGATATATTTATGTGAAAGAAAAGCTTCCTAATTACAACCGCCCTTACTCTGCTCCCAGTTCCTACTCAGTATTACCAACTTCTGCTCCATCATCTATTCACGAAACGAGAAGAAACCACTATGTTTTCTCAGCAAGGGCCAGGACCAGACAGCAGCTACATCACACCACATCAAGCATCCAAATGAAAATGGTAAATTCTACTCGCTTTGAATTCAAAATATTCAGTAATTTGAACATACAAAACAGGCAGTAAGTATAATTTGTTTCATTCTGGTGTAAGACGTAGCACACTTTTCATGGTCTGTGGGAGACTGAAGACCCCATCAACTACATCCATCTCTCTGGGTCGGTTTAGCTGCAGTGACATTTTGGGGGCTTCCAAGGCTAAAGCACTTGGAATTCTGTCCCTCAGCTTTCATAAGGCTTTATCGAAGGTGCAGCTCCTTCCCAGAGCACTGTGTGAAAGCGGGACTCAGGTGACTAGCTTTAGCGAACGTGCCAACCCTCCCTTGGCCCTTCTGTCCTTCCCTCTCCTTTGAACAATCCAAATACAAATCTCCATTCTCTCTTGGGGCAAAAAAATTCCTTCCATCTGACAAAGTCATGTCTAACTTCTGGACTCAGAAAAAGGAGGAAATAACCTCTCTGGTTAAAAACAAACCAATAGCAAAAAACAAGAGTTGTTCATTGTCTATCAGAAAATCCTTCCCCATGTACATGGTTTTGCTCATTACATCACAGCTCAGCTTATCCTCTCCAGCCAGGTAGGAATGGTGGACAAGGTGAAGACAGATGCTGATGTTTGTTGAAAAGAATTCAGTCAGGGGAAACAAAATGAACTGAGAGGCAGTTTGTATTTACCCAACTTATTTACCCAATTTACTTCAACTCGGGTACCAAACATGGCTTGCGATTGCATCAGGCTTATTATGGTAAGAAAAAAATAATACCAGTGAAAGGACATTAACGATGCAACGTCATCAAAAGGCCAGAAGACCCGACTTAGAAAATGAACAGAAACCAGGGAAATCTAAAGACTTGGCAACTGGAACAACAAAAAATTCCTTACGGCAATAACTGTCTGGTCTATACAAAGTCCCACTGATGTGACAATGACTCCTAAGCTTCATATACCTTTGCATCTCACACTCAGAGCCCAACTTCCCACAGATAGGGACTAACCGGCTAAACCCATTTGTCTTCCTTTGGCTGTAGCGCCACCAGGGAAAGGAAGCAGATCTCTCCCAAGCAAATGAACTTCCAGGGATTCCGCCTAAATGATAAGGAGAGGATCAAAGTAAAAGGGGAGGTTAAATGATGGAGAAAATTCCATCGCTGACATTTAACCAAGTACTGATCTTTAGTAGGACCCTTCTTTTCTCCATCTCAGTTTCATCGTCTATAAATGAGAGCGTTGGACTCCATAACATTTATGATTCCTTTCAGCCCTTACAGATTCATTCCATCACGTACTGCCCCGCTTCCTCCTCTCACAGTTGGCTGTGTCTCTGAGGGCTAGATTTAGACAGAACTCACAGATAGGTAGCATTTAACCGGAGGTAAGAACACGACAATGTTGAGCAGGATTAAACTCATCATAAAGAAAAAAATGGTCTGACACCCCACTGTCATTTCTCCCTGTTTATCTGTACATTCTCGAGAGCCACCATTTATTTTGTTCAATCAGAAAAGAAAATACCCCAATTTCCTGCTTCCTTTCAAATCGGTTTCTCTGTGCTGATTCTGTTCTTAGTTCTCTTTCAGAACTAAAGTATTTGCTTCTCTGGACCAAAGTAATCATCCTGAACTTTTCAACAAATCCTCCACTTCATGGCCTTATGCACTTGAATCACCCATCTAACCAAATCTAGAAAACTCATAATTTAGTTATTAAACTACAATTTAATTATTGCCAGTTGTCCATGCATTTCCTCCTATAAAGTGTTAAACTGATTTTTTAAAATCCGTTGTTTCACTTATTTTAGGCTTTTCTTATTTTAGGCTTCTCAAGCATGACTTTATTTATTTTTTTTAATTCTGAATAAAAATTGCTTTACCACCACCATGAATAAAATTAACTAATTTTAATTGTTCACTCTTTTAGCAAAGGTTTTAGATAATTCTCTGTGATCATTTTCTGGGCCGCCCTCTCCAACTCCCCTATCATTTCCATTCAGAAAACAGGATGATCGCTCTGTAATAATTTGCTTCTCTCTCTCAGATCTTTACATGGCTCTCCAGGCATTCTCCAGTGTGTTATGCACATACTATTTTTGTTAAGTCCCACATTCTTCTTTTTTTCAGAAGGGCTGCGGTTCTTTGAGCTTTAATTATGGTGTCTTAAAAGATTCTTCAGCTGCTTTCATGCTCGTGAATTTTATACTTCCTCTTATTGCACCTTATTCACTAGATTTCTTAATTCCCCAAAATTTACTTTCTTGAAATCGGATACCTTTGTATAGCTGCATTGTTCAAACCTACGTCTTATTTTTCTCAATGTGAGTCATCTGTGGACATGGAAACCCTTTCCCCTGCCTGTCTGCTATCTTCAAATAATGATTTTTTTTTTTAGTTCCCCTTCTACCCTACTGCAAAAAGCTATATATGTATATGTTATTATTTCTTTCCAGCAATTTAGACTCCCTGAAGTTAATCGAAATACTGACATATCACTAAATGAAAAGTTTTTATTCATAATCAAAATGCTATAATAATTCTCAGCCTTCAGTTTATCCCTCAGTGAACACCTTTTGGGGAGGATCAGGCCAGAATTATCTAACAGTGCCAAACTTTGTTTTCAACGCTCAGCGATTAACTTCTTAATGAGATGCATCTAGTCTAGAAAGAAAGATTGCCTATGATCCCAATGTCTGAATCAATGGAAAAGAATTACAAAGAAAAATTAGGGTGCCAGACAAGGTGGGAATATGCACATTCAATGTACAAGCATCTACCTTTTTAAAAGCAAGTTACACATATAGAACCTGGAAGAATGGAGGTTTAAACTACTTCCTGAAACTTAGTTCTTAGAATTCTTTTGGCTCAAATGTAGGGTTATTATCATAAAAGTCGTCATGTATTCCAATCCTGTACCAACTTCAAAGCGAAATATCAACAAAGACGATCACTTTTAGACATGAGAAAGAATATCTTCATGGAGGCATGGCAAATAACATATGAATTCTGGCTGATTTGAGTAGAAAGAGAACTAGTAATTGAGGGAAAGTTTTCAACCAAAAGGATTTGAGTCCATTTGATTAAAAGTATTTTTTAGAGTCTCACAAAAGCATCCCTGAATATTAGAGTTTCTGAGGTTTATGTATCACTAGTCATTTTCCAATTAACTGTACATCCTAATACCCTGATCCTAGTTCAATGGCTTCAGTGACTGATAATTTCGCTTCTTTTCAAAACAGATATTTAAAGCTGAAGCCTTAGGACTGTGATTACTATCATTTTGAGGGTTTGGGTTTGCAATCCTGATTCTTCAGAAGCTGTTTATTTCTCCTGGGTCATCATTTTGGCATTAGGTAGCTTCCCCCAGGTAAACTTGAGTGCAATTCTGTAGATCTACTACTAGCTGGGCTTTTCACAAAAACCGATGATCCAATGCCATAACAGCTCAGTTCATTTCCCTCTTTAAAGAAAGTTATAGCACACATGAGAAATAATTATTAACTACTATATTTGCATCCATATGTTTAAAATGTTATATACACAATTTAGCAACAAATATGAAAAAAACTACAAAAAAATACAATAGGGATGAATCTTATTAAATGTCGAATCAGATAAACACGGAATGAGGAATAGTCTATTTAAAAGGAAGTGAGGACATATGCATTACAGAAGGATTATCACATATAAAAGAAGAAAAGGAAAGAAATTTTTCCAAATTAAAGGATGCCAGAGACATGACAACTAAGTACAACAACCGATCTGAGGCTGAGTTCTATATTAGAGGGAAATTTTCACTAAAAGGGGAAAAATACTGTAAACGATTTTTAAGGTCAACTAATAAAATTGGATTCTGCACAATACACTGTATTGTATCAATGTAAATTTATAAAGTTGATCACCGTACTGTGGGTATATAAGAGAATATCTTTATTCTTAGGAAAAACACACACTAAAGTATTTATGGATAATGTGCCATGATGCATATTATTAACTCTCAGTGGTTCAGAAAAATTATGTATATGTGGGGAGAGAGAACACACAAAAATAGAAAAATAAGTGAGAAAAAATGTTAACAATAGGTAAATCTGTATAAAAGGCATATGGATGTTCTGTTGTACTATTTTATTTTTGTAATTTTTAAAGATTTTTAAATTATTTCATTCCAAATTCAAAAAATATTTAACGATATACATTTCATCAAAACAAGCAAGGTTGAACCGAATACATTCTGTGCTGTTCCATTTATACAAAGTTCGTAAGCAGGAAAAATTAAACTATGTGTTTCAGCATGCATAATTCAATAGTAAAACTATAAAGGAAAGCAAGGAAATGAATGCTATGACAGGTATGTAGGTAGCATAATCCCATAATAGGATATGATAATAGGATAGTGGTTGCCGATAGCAGGGAGGGAGATTATTTAGAGAAGGGACCTGCTGGGGGCTTTGGAGGGCTAACAACATTCTAATTGCATCTTAGATGAAAATTGCATGAATATTGCTTTATGATCATTAGGCAGAATATTTACATTTTATGAGCTTCTCTGCCATGTTCTTTTTTTAATAAGGGAAAGACTAAGGGAGAGAGGAGCATCAGGTGAGAGAGGAGAAAGAGGAGAGAGAGGCAGGGAGGAAAGATACCAAGGTATAATTTATTACCTATCTTTATACTCTTTTTGATGAATGATTTGGTCTACTCCAGTCATCCTTGTCAAGACTAAGAAGAAAATGGCCCTGAATCTTATTTTAGAGCAGAAGCCCACTGCTGCTTCCAGGTCTCTGACTTCATACAAGCCAGAGCTTTAGAGCTGTCATGTATCAGGTATCACTAGATGTGGTCCAGTGAAGGACACAGACAGGTCATTGCCAGGCGAAAGATCTGTAAGGTCCAGCTGCACACTTGGAGAACATCCAGAGCAACAGGTAGACATTGGTACGAAAAAGATAAGACAAGAAACCAACAATAACCAAAGTCAGTGCTCTTACATCTTAATTCTTTAGATCTTTTCCTGTGACATAGGACTTGGCATGCACGTGTTGGAGTGTTTTATGTCTGCATGATGCTGGGAACCCATCCACAAGGCTGTGTAGTCACCTCCTGGCCTCAGCTTCACTCGAGTCTCCCACATCCTCAAGCTCCAAGGTTGCGATATTCATCAGTAAGTAGAGTGGGCAGGTGTCTTTCCTGCCTCTGCTTCACACTTGGTTCCTCCCCGGCCCCTTGCCTGACCACTGCATTTCCTTCAGGTCTCAGATGAAAGTTCACTTCTCGGAAAAGCCTATTCTAACTCCCCAATCTAAATTAAGTCTTCTTGCCATTCCAACCTTTTCCTTCATGGTATTTATCATAGATTATAATTACATACTTATTTGTGGAACTATTTACTTTCCCACCAGTCTGGAGTTCCTGAGAGCAGTATAATACCTATTTGATAACTGTTGTTTGCCCAGTTCCTAGCACAGCGTCTGGAACAGAGCACTCATATATCATTGCTGGCTCCTGAGAGAATGAAGGAAGGAAGGACAGATGTATCAACCAGCCTCTCTAACAATTTTTATTATCTCTCTCCCACAAGTAGGAACTTGACTGAATAATTTGTTAAATAATATCATTACGAATACTTCAGTAATAGTGGATTTTCATAGCAGATTTTTAATAACATTGGTAGATTCAAAGGAGATCATGTTTGTGAAATCATTTTATCATCAATTATTCTTTTCTGCTAGTTCGAAGTTCCAATATAGGAGACAGGCTCATTTTTCTTTTTCTTGCCGATGCCTACCACAGATCCAAACACATATTGGGTACACAATGAAATTTTGTTGAATGAATGAAAACTAGTTTCTTAAAGTGATTACACTTTTTAAAGAATATGTTAATACTTACGTGAACAAAAAAGAAGTTA
>NW_011888823.1:755475-757790 GCF_000151845.1 Pteropus vampyrus | reverse complement strand
TCACCAAACCCAAAGCCTGCCCCCACCCATACCCTGGAGCCCAGCCCTGCTCACCCAGGTTTTCACTACCCCTTCTCAGCAGATGGCTTTCATCGTACAACTCCAGCTCACAGTGGGACAACCCGCACAAGACGTCAAGTGCCGCTTGGTAAGTGCTTATGATCTTGAGTCTGAAGATGTGGATTTACTTCTGTCACTTAGCTGTTACTGTTCATTACCTGACTCTTGCACTGGAAGGCAAGGTTTATGTCACCAGAGAGCTTGTCTTGGATACCTCCACACCCGTGACGCCTAGAGGTGGGGTGCCCAAAACTCCAACCACAGCCACACGCAGCTCCATGAAGCACTTGAATAATGGCTCCTGCAAACCAGATGTGCTCTAATCTTTGAAACAAGATTTCAAAGACTCTTAGAAAGGAAAGAATGAAACATGTTTTGTGAATAATTTCATATTGATAACTTGTTGAAATAATGTTTTCAACATATAAAGTTAAATGAAACATGACTTAAACTAATTTTACTGGTTTCTCTATTTTTTTTTTTTTAATGTGGCTACTAGAAAATTTTAAATTACCTATGTGGTTTACATTCTATTTTATTGAGTACTGTTGGCCTAGACTTTTGCCTGGCACCCTTGTAGGTGGCCAATACTCATTAAATACATACATACACACACAGACATACGTACAGTGGCTCCTTCAGCCCATCCTTTAAACTTGCTAAGCCTCTTTTTGTTTTTTACTCTTTGACATGACAGTGAAAATATTCTACAGGACTTGTCGTGAAGACTAAATGAGATAGTGCTACCTAAAGTTTAAAATGACATATTATGTGTTGAATGTTTAAAGTATGTTGACTGCTTGAAGAATGAGAAATACAGTGTAATTGAATAACTCCCTATTTATTAAGACAGTCCTAATATCAGAACCTGTAAACATTGAAAACAACTACCATGAAAAAGGATGAGCTCCGTGCTCTGAGACCACAGTCGTTATCAGTCTTACACAGTCAGAAAGCAGACCAGCAGAAAATCAAAGATCGGCCAAAATGATGATGGAAAGTAGATTTCTCTGATAGCTTAGTGAAAACATAGATAACCTAATTCTTTCACATTCTAAATTTCGGCTTGGGTAGAGTGTTTCCTTTTTGGATAATTACCCATTCTGTTTGGTAAAGTACATTTTACATCTCAAGTAGAAAATGGCTTCAAACTGAAAAGTAAGGTAAAACAACAAATGAAAAGAAAAAGGCAAATTAATTCAGGAAGAGATGAATCAACTTAGGAAAATCATAGCCATTGGACCTTGGCATCCCTGGCAGTCTGTCGGTCATAACTATATTTTCAACGCTCACAAATAAAATCGAAATACACAACTTAAAGGGAAAAGCAGAACCAAAATATCCCAGATTTCTTCTTTATCATAGAACAGGTGATTCAAATATAACTGCTTAAGAAAGATAAAAAATTGACCTAATTTGCTACCCAGTGAATATTATATAAAGTTAAAGGAAAGGTGAATATTGATCTAATTTCATGCTCCCAATTTAATCGAATGAAACCCATTCTTAAGCATTGACATATTCAGCTTCTTTAAAAGGTGCCTTTGAATAGGAAGTCTGGATTCTATTGTAGACATAGAGGTCTTTGTTCTTTTTTCTCTCTTGGTTACTACATGTCTGTAATATACTAACGCAGTGGTTCTCCGCGGAGAGGAGGGGGGGATAATTTTGCTCCCCAGGGGACATCTGGCAATGTCTGGGAATATTTTTGGTTGTCACATGTAGGGAGGGTATTACTGGCACCTAGTGGGTATAGGCCAGGAATGCTGCTAAGCAACATTCGACAATGCACAGGACAGCCCCCAATAACAAAGAACTATTTGGCCTCAAAGGTCAATTGGTTGCACTGTTGAGAAATCCCATACTAAAAGAACAGGTGCCTATAAGATGTTTCAGGAATTTTTTTTAAGCGCCTTTCCTGCACGTAACAGATCAAATGAAGTTGGGCACATCCTTGATGGCCTCAGGCAAGCACCAATGCATGATTAGAAGGCTAAGGAAACAGTGAATAAGTTATCTTGTTAGAACTCATTATAGAAAAACTTAAGGGTAAACCATTAGTCTAGAAGAATTGATCAAGGAAAGGAGCAATGCAGACAAAATGCTTAATGTAACTGAGGCAAAGTTTATAAGGATGAAAGAGTTTCCTGGACTCACTTTATTCAATATTAACTCACTGAGTCTTTGGGATCCAACGGGCTGTAGTAGTGATGTTGGAGGTTATAAAAGTAAAAAATCCTATCGTTACCATCAGC
>NW_011888823.1:753156-755425 GCF_000151845.1 Pteropus vampyrus | reverse complement strand
TTATCATCAATTATTCTTTTCTGCTAGTTCGAAGTTCCAATATAGGAGACAGGCTCATTTTTCTTTTTCTTGCCGATGCCTACCACAGATCCAAACACATATTGGGTACACAATGAAATTTTGTTGAATGAATGAAAACTAGTTTCTTAAAGTGATTACACTTTTTAAAGAATATGTTAATACTTATGTGAACAAAAAAGAAGTTATATAGAGAAACTGAGGCAGGAAAAATATCTAAACAAAACATAGCTAGCTAACTGTTTTCCCTCAAGAATCACAAAAGAACACATTATCTCTGGCTCTTAAATACCATTATTAGAGGAAATAGCAAGAACAGTAAGATAACTGGCCTTAGAGTCAGAAGACCTGGGTTTTACTGATGACTAGATTCATTTTCACCTAGCCTTCCAAGCCTTGACGTTCTCACTATAAATCGAAGCCATTGGAGTTGACTTTTTGGGTCCATTGTTTAGCTATTGGAAAGTGTTGTGAGCTCAATAACTTATTTAAAGGTTTTGAAATATGAGATTAAAATATCCTAACCAAGGATTGGCTTTCTTTAAAAAAGATTAAAGGTAAATGTCATTTCTTAGATGTTTTAGATGGGAAATCTACCATTATCTACAGAAAGTTTATACTTGCTCTTCAATACAAAAGAAAAATCCTACAGAAAGAGCTCTCAATATTTTGCAGATTTGTTTATATAGGACTTGTCACTGGGGAAACCTGATACAGTATGGTGAACTTATAATTCAGGCATCAGTCCTGTCACATTGACATACACAACGTAAAGGGTCTCAACTGTACGACAACATATAGAAGAAACTGGACTGTTTCTGAAAACTGCTGTCTGACGAGCTCTGCTTAGAGAAATAACTAAACTAACGGGTTTTAAAAAATCGAGTGAGGTCTTATATCTTAATTTGTGCAAATGCGTATAGAAACCATGAAATTAATCCATTCTGCATCAGATGGTGCTCAAATCTTAAGTAATATGTGACCGATATTTCTTTAAATTTTACAAACATAACGACAGTTAGATGACAGTGTTCTGTTTACTGACTAGTTTTAGAAATATTTCTTGCCTTAGGTTTAAAGTAATAATTATAGACTTTTCTTAAGATACAATCTTCCCTACAAGGAAGGGTGACATATTTGTTGTGGTCCTAAAAAGGCCCCCATGTGCAGTCAAGCCCCAAAACAGTGCTAGTTAACAGAAAGTTGGTTAATATGACGTTCCATTTTTATTAGGGTGCTGTCCTCAGTTTCCTCAAACACACTGATTAAGGGCCCTAGAAACCAACACAGTTGACACTGGAATGGTCTTCTTGGGCATCACTTAATAAAATCTTAACAAGCAGTTTAGAGAAACATCCCATTAAGATTTTTTGTCTTATACTTGTGTATTTTTAATCTGGCACTCTCTGAGGAGAGTGCTAAAAATCCTTTAGCCAAGATGTCATTCGGAATTCAGAATAAGAAAATTTTTTTCAAAATAATGTGTCTACAATTGTTTATCTGTCCTAGTGTGTAGCTCCTTGATCAGCGCTGGTTCACAAATTTGATTTTAAACCTAATTTTTTTAGAAGTGAAAGATTGATTGTCTGATTCAAATCATTTGAGATGTTAGTAAGATTCAACGTGAAAGATCAAAAATATGGATTACATAGATTACACTTGAATAAAAAGTCTTTCCCCAAAACACTTCTTGTGCTCTCACCTTGGTTACAAAAATGGGAATGGAGATATGTAAGTATGTGGATAGAGATATGCATGCTCCTAGGTAACTTCTAAGTACATTAATAGAAAAGGAAATGGAGAGAATTTATCCGAACTGGTAACAGCAGTTATTGCCAGGAAGGGGAAAAGGATAGAGACAGATAAATATGGTCTTTCACTTCCTACTCTAAAATTTATATGGTTTGACAACGAGCATCAATTGTGTTGTAATTTTTTAACTACTTAATAAACGTGAGGGGGGTTTTTTTGGTTCTTTTTTTTTTTTTTTTTTTTTTTTTTTTTTTGCAAAACTGTTCAAACATGGATTCCATATAGAAATAAAAAGAAAAAGGGGTCCAGGGTGGTAAAAACTGGGTGATCAGCCAGCACAGACGTCTCCTTCCAATCACATATACAACAAACACATCCACTCTACCTGGGACTGATGGGCTCTTGAAGGATTTATGAAGAAAGTCCTGTTTCTCATTGCCAGAAATCTGTGTCACGGGATGACTCTTCTCTGAAACTTTGAAGATGCTGCAAGCTGATA
>NW_011888823.1:728028-753106 GCF_000151845.1 Pteropus vampyrus | reverse complement strand
GATGGAACATTCCCGGTTGAAAGAAACACTCTTCAAGAACACAGTATAATTTATGTTGTTTCAATAAAATAAGCCATGACCTGGACTTTGAGGAAGAACCTGGTACCTAGAGTTAAGTAGAAACTGGGAACCAGTTGCAGATGTTCTCAGACCAAAATTTATTTGGAAAGATCTTTTAGCATCTATATGACAGCTCCTGGATGTTCAAGGAGTTTGAATCATAGACTTAGTTAAAAACTAGTAAATACATATTTTTCTATATTGGACACATTTTAAAATTTTCCGCAGAAATCCTTGCCTCCTTTGGTGCTGTCATCAACAACAGATTTCTGTGGTTCCCAGTATTTACAAGTATTTTAATATCTATATTTTAATTTTTTATTTGTCACTAACCCTATAAATAAGACATTAATGTTAATTAATAGTCCCATTTTGTTGGTGAGTATATGAAGACTGTGAGTTTAAGTATTTGGGGAGGCTTTACCACAAAGTGGTAGAAAAATTGGCTCTAGCACCCTGACTCTCTCTTCCGCCTTCTATTCATAGAATAACTCTTTCATGATACACGCATAATTCAATTTAACGATATTTTGAGCATCCGGTCAGCAAAGATAAGTAATTCACGGTCTGCTTCAAAGATCTGCGATCTGGTATATACATAATTATAATGTGGGGGTGACATGAAGACATAAGAAAAGTGCAAGAAATATGCTCTGAATTGAAAGAAGGGAAAGATCATATCAGGTAGATGGCAAAGACAGGCGGTAGCCTTCCCATATGGCCACTGATGCAGGAGTGGATTTCTACAGAATAAGATGCAGAGGAAGGGGACAGGAGAGGAAGAGAACAGTGTACCTGAATTATTTTCAGAGATCAGAGAAGGAAAATTTGGCTGGAGCATAGGGTACCACATACCCAGAAGAAGTGAGAGGTAGACTTGGAAAGTTAGGTTGATACCATATCATAGAAGCATTTGAACATCTAAATGAGGAGTTTATATTTAATGGCGCGAACACTGTGGAAACTTCATAAAGTGGTGAGATCAGTTTGAATTTCTACAACACTTTTAGCAGTCCTGCCTCTGTAACCTGGTCAGCCAGGTGAGCTCTAAATTCTTAAAGAAGAAAAATGGTCTCGTAATCATCTTTAAGTTTCGGTGGCAAGATTCCTCTGTAAATCACACACTAAGCACTCTGTAACAGTTTTCAGAATAAAGAGGTAAATATGAGTGAATGAATTAATGAATCAATAAGCTAAGGAGGTGACAATGGAAAGAAAGGGCATAAATATAGGAAGTAACGTAGAAGGAAACCAACAGTATTTTATCTGGATCGACTCGATAAGAAGCAGTGGAGAGGGAAGAGCAGCAGTGATCTGGAGGCTTTGTTTCCGGGGAGAACTGTGGGTGTCAAAAACAGGAAGTTAGGACAGAGATTAGTTAAGGTAGGAGATGATGAAAGTAGATAAAATATCGACAGGGTGTTCCATAAGGTCGTTGAGAAGCCCCAGCTGCATTTCCACATTTTAGAGAAAATGGAATCTGGATCAAGTGCTTAGGGCGAAACGCTGAAGGGCATCCCGTACATTCTCTCGGTGAAGGAAAAATGTGGTTATCTAAAAACCATACTTTGATAAAAGTGGAGGTTTTAAAGATCATGGTAATTAATTACCTGTGACATTAATGGAACCTTGAGAAGAATCCGAGATATCAGATTACTGACTCAGGAAATCTGTATAATTCATCTTTGTACAATCCCAATACTTGAAGAGTTCAGAGATGAGCAGAAGCAACTACAAGACAAATAGCATCGCTTAAAAGAAGCATAATCACATGGCCCTGAGCACGGCATCACAAACATATTTGAGATATTTTTCCATGCTTGAATGAATGAGTGAATGAATTAGTATATGAATAAGTGAATAAATATTGGCTCTGAAAAGAACTGTTTTCTGTTTTGTGCATCTGAGTTTGATATGTTTCATGCCAACCATAGTTCTTAAAAACATTTCTAGACATTTGAAATGGATATATGAGAAGCGTTGATTCATTTCCGAGTATTTTGAGGCATTCACTTTACTATGACAGACCTGGGCAGCCTTCGCCTCCTGTCAAGGAATCGGGTAACAGGTAAGGCTGGCAAAGACAGAATAAAGGAATAGGTGGGTCATTTCTTACACAAGATTGCAGCACACAGAACAAATAAGTTCCACAACCATTACACACACACACACACGCACACTAAGGCCACATGATTCAAGCCCAAGGTTGCTATGTAGAAAGCAGAGCCAAAGGCCGAAGCCAACACAAAAAGCCACAGCAGCCCTCATTAAGGAATGGCAAAGCAGATGCAAAGAGCGAGCCTGAAGAAATTCCCAAGATGCTGAAGGGGCACCCATCACAGTTGCTAATGGGGTTCCCAACCATCTGGGTGGTTCCAACAGGTACATTCAAATGTGCTAAGAGAGAACAAACAGAATTATCCTGATACAGAGTAAACATTATTAGAAAAAAATTCTTAAAGGCACATGTATAAAATTTCTGTCTTTGAAAAATACCACCTGCAACTTTACACAAAAATTTGTTTCTTTAATTTGTTTTCTTTCATATAAACATGGACTTAGAGACTTTTTAACTTTAGAAATTATAAAACATCCAAATATGCTATGATAATGATTTATTCATTTAAGAAATTTCCAGTAACATTTCTGGTATGGTGAGAATTTTCATTTCTTTGAATGAGTACAAATAAATGGTACTTTTGTAATTAAAGATTCCAAATAACAGAAATAATTGGTTGATTTCACATACTGTAGGTATTATTAGTATCTCAACATAATTTTTCTTTTATACCATTAGACGTGTAGTTTCTCTGGCATTCTTGCCTGATGAATACTCTTACTACGGTTGAAAGGGTGGCACTCCAACTACCCACCAAAACACCCACAACAAACTAAGGAAGGGGTGTGTGTGTGTGTGTGTGTGTGTGTGTGTGTGTGTGTGTGTGTGTTGTTCAATGGTAAATAGTGTTTTCACGTTAAAAGGAATCTGTAGTTTATTATTTGACTTTATGAAAACAGGTATTACAAAAGCATAGAGACAAAGGGAGAGGAAATGGAAAGATAAATTATATAGGAATATAAAGAAAATGAGGATTGGGGATAACCAAAGTACTTAAAAGTAGTCTGAAAATCTCAGAATTGGTTACTTGGGGCCACTGTTAGGGACTTTGGCCTTGAGATGATCAAAGTCTATTATTGAAATGTCTATCCTGACAATAACATTTGGAGCAAATGTTACCACAACCAATGTGAAGGGGACGATCAAATTATTTGGTCAAATTGAAATTTCATTACATCAGAATGTCTAGAAGTCAGTGGTTTCTAATATGGAAACAAGGCAAGTCATCAAATTCCCCTGAGGTTTCTGTTATTCTTTTGTAATTGTAGAGGGGAAGGCACACTGATCTCTAGGATCCTTTCCGTGGTTCTGCAGCGCTGCCCCATATCATCCATGGTGGAAAATGTCTGTCCTACTCCTGAACGTTGTCTGATCTAAAGAAAGGCCCTTTGTTCCATGAAAGAGGCTGCTCATCTTCACCATTTTCTTTCTTAACACTTAGAACTTTCATGAAAGATCTAATCAAGAAGACACCAGATGTCACAGCATCCTAATTGCTGTAGATAATCACCAAGAGCTTAAAGGCGTTGTACGTTTATGTGAAACATTTGCTGGGGGCCAGGTTCCCAGGCAAGAACATGGAAACAGCTGTTTCACTGAGTTTATGATTAAGGGGATATGCAATTTCCAAATCAGATGAATTAACTTTTAAAATAAAAATTGTCTTTCTGTAGTTACACAAAGCAAATGCTTAGTTTTAATCAAACCAAATGCTAGGGACAGAAAGACTTCACTCAAATTTATTAAAGTGTGTGTGTGTGTGTGTGTGTGTGTGAGAAAGAGAGAGAGAGAGAGAGGGTGGGGCGGGGGGGGAGGAGAGAGAGAAAGGAGAGACAGGCAAAGTAGAAAAGTCCAAAGCTCAATTGTCATTTTTAATATTTTCTTTTTGTATCTGGTTTTAAGCAATTTGATTATGATGCATTTTGATGTAATTTTCATCATGTGTCTTGTGCTTGGGATTTACTAATCTTTTCGTATGTGTGAAGTTATAGTTTTCATCAAATTCGGAGAGTTTCCAACCATTCAAATACATTTTCTGCCCTCTCTCATCCCATATCCTCTCCTACAGGCCCTACAATAGCATGTATGCTTATCCATTTGACATTTTCCCACAGCTCACTGATGTTCTGTCCTTTCTTTTTTCTCTTTGTGTCATTTTGAATTGTTTCTATTTCTGTCTTCAAATTCATCCATCTTTTCTTCTGCACTGTTCAATCTAGGATTCCCCTCTTCCAGTGTACTCTTCATTTCAGACAGTATAATTTTCATCTCTAGAAGATTGGCTTGAATCATTTGTATATCTTCCCGGTCTCCACTTAACATGTTCAGTCTTTTTTCTAGCTTCTTGACTATATGAATACAGTAATAATAACTACTTTAATGTCCGTGTCTACTAATTCTATCATCTGTGTCATTTCTGGGTCAGTTTTGATTGATTTTTCTCATTATTAGTAGTATTTGCCTGCCCCTTTGGATGTCTGGTAATTTTTTATTGCATACCAGACATTTAAACTTCGCCTTGTTGAGTGCTTGTTATTTTTATAGTCCTAAAAAAATTCCTAAACTTTATTCTATGCCACATTTAAATCACTCAGAATAGTCTGAGCTGTTCCGAACTTACTTAATTAGTCAGAGCCAGAGCGGTGTTCAATCTAGTTTTATTTTCCCTGATACTGAGGAAAGTCCCTTACTAGTACCTCTGATACCTTTTGAATTATGAGTTTTTTCACTCTGGCTGTTGGAAATAAATATCACTCCTGGCCCTGTGTGACCTTTGGGCACCATCCTCTCGGGTGGTTCTTTCCCAGCCTCAAGGAGTGTCCTCACACAGATAAATATCTAGGGGAGAGGAGACTTCCCAGAGATCTCTGGCACTCTCTCTCTTCACAGCTCTCCTGTCTGGTGCTCTGTCCTGCCACTCCAGCTGTCTTGCCTTCCGCCAGACATTCTCCTCAACTCAGAGAGACCGTGCGCATCGTCCTGTGTTCCACTTAGTGTACTGAAATCTGGAAACTTCCTACAGGAAATAAACGGGGGCAATTCTGAGTTCACCTCACTGTTTCCTATCTATTGGGAATTGCTGACCTTGATTGCCCAACATCTAATATCTTGAATATTGTCATTTCGGTGTTGTTTTTTTTTCATTGTTTCAGGTGGGAGGAGACATCTAATTTGTATCCCTCCATCTTGATTGGAGGTGGAAGTCCTCAAATCCAATCATTACTAAATGACTTAAATATTTATAAAGCAACAACTATCAAGGCATGATGCAGAATTTTGGAGGTGATATCCATAAGAGGGGGAAAAAAAGAGAAATGCAAATAAAGTGTACCAAAAAACTTAAATCTTCAAAAAATTTCTTTGTCAACAATTGACAAATCTTTGTGGTTTAAAAAAAAAAACTTAAAAGTACATCATTCTTCAAATCTTGTAAAAGATTTGCTTAAGTTCACAATAATCTGAAATTCAGAGCCTTGGAGTTTAGCCAAAGAAATCACGTTAACAGAAATGTGACCTTCTAATCATGGGAAGAATGCTACACTTATGAGTGCCTTCATGAAGAGACACCATCAGGCCTGGTGCAGTGCCTAACAGACACATGATAAATGCTTGTGCAGTAATAATGATGACTGAAGGAAAATATAGAGAATGGTCAACACAAGAACGTAAAATAGTTTATATAATTACGAGATGGTGTCAAATTAGTAGATACAAAAAAATATATTGATCGTGCAAAAAATATATATGTAGAGAGCTAGGCTCAGTTGTTAGCTTTGAAAGTGAAGAGCTGAATGATTTTGTTTTTCATAAGAAGTCATAATATCGTCGTAATATATTACCTCTAATTTTAAATAAATATTGAAGAGTGGTCTTTTGATAAATGGCTTTCACATACATTATCTTCTTAAGGCCCTAAAAATGTGGCATAATTTTTCACCACCATTTTGTAAATGAAATAAATGAGGCTTGCAAGGCAAATGACTGGTCCGAGATCATCTACAGTAAGGAACTGGTGGTTCACGTTATAGTCACTGTAACACAATCCTACATCTTTCCTGATTTCATAATAATGTAGTATGCGAAGAGTAATAAAGCAGACACTGTTGATTATCTCCGAAAATCCATTTCTCCACATTGTCCTTGTTAATAGAACCTGAATTTTGCTCAGGAACCAGGTGGCCATCTCCTAGAAAGGAATGAGAACGGACCTCCCCAGCCCCAGGAGGTAATCCCTGATTAATTCAAGCCAATCATAGCAATCTCACGCCCCTTTCAAAACTGGTTTATGAAATGGGCACGCGATGCACATTGACCAATGCTATACGAGAGGAGACCTGCTTTGGGGCTCATTATGTGAGCATGTGATGTTTGAAGCTGCTCGGACATCTTGACAAGCCTGAGGATAAAAGCAAAGTGATGAGGAAGGCGTCATATCCACCTCCATTTTGTAGATGGGAAAACTGAGGCTTCAAAGGCTAAATGACATGTCCACGATCATATACAGTAAAGAATTGGTGGAAAAAGCAGAAAGACAAAAAACACCTGGATCTCTGATGACATGGTTGAATCCTATAAGTGAAACTTTAAAATTCCCTACTTCCACACCTCTTATTATACAGGGTAACAAATTCCTCCATTGTCTGAGCTTTTTGACTTGGATCTTTCTGTTACCTGCAGCTGAAAACATTCTTACTAATATACTAAGTACTGAACTGGTCTTTTTTTGCATTATCTTATTTAATTTTCTTTAGAAATTCTATAAGACAGATAGTACTATTGCCAGTTTTCAGAAGAGGACTTAAAGCTTAAAAAGCATTTCATAACTCATACCAATTCGTGGAGTTAAAACTAGGACTCAAGTCTATTATGCCTGACTCCAGACATGTCTCATGATAAACTCTGCAATAGAATCTTTTTTCAAAAGATGATGGCTCAGTCACATGAGATCATTAAACGTTATTTTGTTGCCATCATTTTAGTTGTGGCTACAGTGAGAATCAATGTCTTTTTCTCTTTTCTCCAGCCCTCAGACAGAGCCCCTGAGGGCAAAATTGTTATGTCCTAGTACTCTGCAAATCATAAAGAAATCCCAAAAGTGAAGGGATGACAAATATTCCTCATTTTGAAAAAGTACTTCCTAACAATAAGATGATTACCAGAGAAATGAATTAACTGTCTTAGGAAGTAGTCAGTCCCTGGTCACAGGGGCTTTAAGTTAGATGTTGGGCGGCCATATAGTGAAGATGTGGCATTAATCTGCTAGGTAGCTGGGAAAAATAATCTATTCTTAATCTACAAGGATAAGGTGTCATGAAACTCACAACTTTTCTATGGCATAACTTATCTGTGCTCATTGTATTCATCATCTTTCCCTTTTACTTCTTTATTTCTCAAAAGAGTGAAAGGATCAATGAGATAAAAACCTAAATAACTTCTAACTTCTCCAGGAAAAGATTTTTAAAAGATGCATTATGGATATTGATAGTTTATAGCCTGTCATTTCTTTCAGTCTGCAAGTACTGTTTCTGCTCTGTGCATATCTCTTTGCCAGGCATTTTCTAATATAAAAATATTTGTTCCCTTAGAGACTGCAACTACCTTGCTGAAATGTATGCACATGAAGTTAAACAAAAATACAAATCAAGGGGTGTTATTTGACAGAATATAATTATATACGAAATAGGGGAAAACTTTAATGGGTCTGGGTCTTTAAAAGAAGAGATGTCCTTCTTCTTGCACTTTTAAAAAAATAAGCTCAAGGCAAAGAAATAAACCATTTGCCAGTTGTTGGAGGGTTTTTTTTGGCTTTTTACATCCTTAAATACCCATGTGATAAACACTACGCACTTACTAAAATGAGCAAAATGGAGGCTAAGTCTTGACCAAAGTCAAGCCTGTGAAACAACAGATTTGTGGCCATGGCCTTCCTTCCATGTTAAATTTAGAGCAGGGCTTCCTAAACAGGTCCACAGATCCTGAAAGTGTTCTTCAGCAGATCTCAGAGATGTCTGTGAAGCTGAATAAAAAGAAATCATATCTTCAGATTCACTAACCTCTACCAAAATCTAGCATTTCCCTCAACAAACTACAGTATTACTAGCAGTTTCTATGACACTGCCACCAAAAAAAAAAAAAAATCACAGATATTTTCATATATTATAACTCTGCAGATATCTCAATGTATCATTTATGCTCATACCTGCTTCAAAACGACAGTCGATATCAAGCCTCTTGGTATTCAATGCATTAACAAAGACATAAATATTACTAGGTCACAATTTTGGTGCTTTTTAAATATTCCAATCAATACTTTATTTCAGTATAATTGGTTTTCTTTGCAATCCTGTGTATTTTGTTTTACGACATTTAGAAACAATATTCTGAGACAGGGTCCATTTACCTGATTGCCAAAGGGTCCATGGCAGGAAAACACTTAAGAACTCCTGGTTCAGGTATCTTCACCTTCTTCTTGAATTTTAATAACTATTTAGCTATTGACTTAGCAGATATTCATCAATGCTCTGTGTTTCTTGGTTTGTCCCACATTTCAGTTTTCATTGTTTTAAAGGTTAGATTGATAGAAAGACATCGTTAGTGTTAAAAAGAACAGAATTTAAATTACTTTAATTTTTTATATTTGTCTCTCACATATACCTTGGGCATTTTTATTCCTACTCAGTAAATTAAAGGAAACTGGTCCCAAGTTCCTCTCTACAGCAGGAGCAGAGTGTCCAGATAGGATGTATGAACTCATCAAATTTTGGATCTGGAACGTATTTTATGGGTTTCAGGGGTTTCTACCCTGGAAATGAGCTTCTTCCTGCCATAGCAGAGGTATAATCTCCTTTTTTCTTTTTTACCTTAAACTCTCTGAACACAATTTAACCTCAATGAACTCAGTTCTTTAAGATCAGATGCTTGCTCTTTGAAGGGTCTATATTTCTTCTATATACAAAGCAATTTAATTCATATTACATAAAAACATTTTAAAACATACACATTAAAACTTTTTTTTGTCGAGGCACACAAATTTGTATTATTTCCTTAAACTATGTTTGCTCTGAAATTAAATATGAGGTGCATTTATTTCAAAGAAATGAACATCAAAAAAAATAAGTTTTGACCATTTAAACTCAGAGGACCAATTTATGTTGTTCTACTCACGATGGTACTTATTATTGTGATAAAGATCAATAAAAAGTAAACATAACATAGAATATTACAAAAAGATGGCTACTATGCTGCTTTATTATACGTGAATCTGGTAAAAGAATTTTAGGATGACACACTCAGAAAGGATTTCGTATGTGTGGGGTGTTTTAAATTTATGAATTTCTTAAAATTCTCCCATTACAAACAGCCTCCGGGCATAAGTACACATTGAAGAAAGAAAAACAAGAAATTGGCCATGAGCAGCAGCCCCATAGGAAGTCATGGTCCAACCATGACATTTTAGGCCAGAACCTTGGTCTACAGGCTGCTAATTCCCATGGAATTCCAAATAAAGAATTTAACCATTTCTATGAATTTTGCTTTGCTTTTCTAGCCATCTGAAAACACGTTTTTTAAGGAATAGGGAAATGGGGGTTCCCCAACAAAACTCCTCTCTATCTCATTTCGTTTTTCATGTGATAAGTCACACGAAGCTTAACATAGAGAAACAGTTAAAATAAATGAGAATGGTTTCAGCCTCTGGCAATTTTCACAGAAGACATGTTCTTGAAACAGTTGCTCCAATGAAACTCATTTCCATCACTCACACGTTTCATTACCTGTAATTAGGTAACTTTATCTTTTTCCCAAAGAATAATACTTTGCCTCGACTTACATGTGTTTTGATTCTATGTACCTTCACAATAGATCTAGTATGAAAATTAGGGACAAGTCACGTGACCCGAGTTTTCCGAATACATTGATGAGACCCATCTGGTATCTCCTTCATGTTTGTAAACACATATACGCAATAAAAACACACAGAAAAATAGGGTTATGGAAGATTGTGACATCAGATATGCTACTGACACACAGCAATAATGGAAGATACCGATGAGCGAAGCATCAGGGTTGCAGTAATTCCTGCACACTTAATTATATGGAATGTGGCTGCGGTTATGACCATGGCATGCTCCAAGGGCGAGTAATCTCCACTACGACATTCTTAAGCTTATAGATGATTTCACATTCTGAGGAGGTGGGGAAGGGTAGAGAAAAGACATAAGGAGGTATTTTATATTGAGGAAAACTGGGCTGAATGGTACACTTTGGAGAGAGAAAAAGACAAATCCTTTCCATGAGACTCTTGTAGCACTAAAAATGATCCTATTAATTAAAGCTCACGCTCAGAAGCTGAAAAATTCTTTACCATAGGATTTGGAATATCCAACTAAGTGTGTTCTGATATAGAGAACTCCGGATAAAATACTACAAAATGTCTTCTAAAAACTATCATCCAGGTTTGTGATCCCTTCGTCCAGGTCTGTGGCGTCACCATTTGATTTACATGTTAAATTAAGGATGAATTTAGTTTTCCCACAAGATGACAATACTTAGTGTATAAACAAGACTGATTTTATTTCCTAAGAAAATTAATTTATTTGTTTTCAAGGTTATATAAAATTTCAAGTGATAATATCTGGTCAAATATAACCTAGGTAACCTGTGTAAGATGTGGTATATGCAACTTGGCCCAAATGCAGAAACAACCCGAAAGGACATTTTGAAACAATGAATCCAAGACTTATACTGTTAGAAAAACGCAATAAAAAAAAATGTCTTGCTATATTATCCTTCCCCCAAACTTTTAAGTAAACTTGTAAGTCAGTCGTAAACACGCTAAAAGCACAAGCTCTGGAAATGGGTAAATCAGAATTAAACTCCCAGAACTACAACTTCATCTCAGTATGACTTTGAGCAAGTTACCTAATTTTCCAAGCTTCATTTTTGCTGTAAATGGAACTAGTCATACCTATCTCATGCGGCAGTGTGAGAATTAAATAAGCAAATGTCTATGAAGTACTTAGCAAAATGCCTAGCACTCAGTTGCACATAGCACTCAGTTGCACATAGCACTCAGTAAAGGATACCTGTAATTATAATATAAATCATCTTCCTACTATTTGATTCGAGGCAGCTTACAAATATACATGAAATACCTGATGAAAGAAATACGCAAATAAATCAGTGCAAAGTCAAAACAAGACAATACTATGAGGCCAGGAAAGAGGTAAGTACATGAAATGGATGTTGCTTATTCTTTCATTCATTCAATCAGCAAATACTTACCGAATGCCTACTGTGCTCTCATCTCTGTGCTGTGGGACAGTGCAATGAACGAGCCACATGATCTTACATTCGTAGAACATGCGGTCCTGTACATTTGGGAAAGATGAGGGGTATATACACTACCATCAGTATCTAGGCTTTCACAGTCATCTCTACATTTTCAATATGTTATCTTCAAATCATAGATCTGTCGATATAAATTCGTAGGCTGAATTTTCCTACTTGAGTAATTTATAATAACCTGCAACATTGTAAGAGATGTATAATGCAGTGCCTCTTCTGCAAGTGTGATTAGGATGGAAACGTGCACATGTGCAAGCACAGACGCATGCATGAACACACACAAACACACACACACACACACACAGCTTATTGAACTAAGTATAGAGTACTCTGTACTATGTATCTCAACATACACCCAGCCCTAGGGATGGATCTAGAGGGTCAGGATTGGACATCGTGCATCCTTCTGTCCTGCATCTGTGAGCACCTCCCCAGTTATCCTTATGGCTGTCATCTCTGAAGAGTGATAGAACACACCCAGGGGATGCTCAAAGTGACTACTGGCATGGAGGAAGACCATTTCAGACATTCTACTTATATTTCATAATAGTAAAAAAGATAAATTACTCTTTCTTAATATTTAATGTATAGGTTGGCACTAGTGCCCTCGCTCAGCCTGCGTTCCAGGTGTTCCTTGATACCTGGAGTTACCTAAGGAAGGAGCAGAAGCTTCCTAACACAGTGGGGCTTAACAGTGTCGCCGGCTCTTCTGCATTCACGTACAGCATACTGGAAAATTCTGCAGTTTGTTTGTCAGACTAAACCGTTTTAGGAGTGATATCATCTGATTTCAACTGAATCAAGTAATGAAATAGACAAGTGAATTAAGGAGTCTGGCAAAGAATCCATTCACTGAAGATAATACAAACAACAAAGTACAAATGAACAATTTTATAAAAAAGGCAGAGCTGAGACTTCTCCAGGCCCCAGTACAAGTTCTTGGGAGTCACGTCGGTAAAGACTAATAGCAACCTAACTAATCTGACAAAAAGAGGACCAGCAAAATTAGACATTATCAAAACCCTACAAAGTCTGAGTTTTTGCCCACTCTACCAAACAGAGACCTCGCTTCAGTGTGTATGATGTGGCCTGAGATGACATTTAAGGATGGGTTTCAGTCACCATGATGAGCAAAGCATTTCAAACCTCAGCATCAAGAACATGAAATCCAAACTGTGATTTTTTTTCCAGCAATTTTTAAAGTCATGTAATAGTCGGGGCTGTACAAATTTCTCTGAAACTTACTGGAAAATGTTTTGAAGTCACTTTTGAGGTTTCTTGCATAATAATGAAAGACAAAAAAATGTTTGTCTGGAACAAACAAACAATTCTGGGCTAAGGTTACAGAGATATTATCGCACTTGAAACTCATACCCTACTCTGCTCGGAGCAGAGTTCCTCAAGAGACCATTGGCGGTCTTACTTTTCCAAAAACTAGCACTTTTCTATAAGAATGTTCATCATGCTTTGTCATGAGATGGAATAATCGTGAAAAACTTCGGTAACGCAGAGGTTCCCTGGTTATCCCTTAATAAAGTAACTTTGAAAGTTTCCCAACTTCGAAAAGAGTTACATATTTTTCTTTAACTACAGCACAAGTGTTAAAACTTTGCCAACATTTTCTGTGATGACTCATAGTTTTCAGGTGTGTGCTATTTAGCAGATCTATTATCATCCACGTCTATAGCTCCATCTATCCACATATTTAAATGTTATCTATCCCTTCAAAATAAAGGTGATAGTTTAATAAAAACGAAAATGATATTGCTTTTAGAGAATAAAGCTATGAATTTCAAGCATTTGAACACAGAAGTTTAGAAACATTTTCACTGTTACATGACTCGTGGTAGGAAAAAAATGTATGTCACTATAAAAATTTAGAACTGTGCACTCAAACCTGAAACAGAACTTTCCAAACTGTTTCAAATTTTTTCAAATAATGAATTTTAGAGATTTTTTAATTGGTGAAAAATATAAAAGTTCATCATATTCTGATTAATTTGAAAAGTAAAAAAACTAACTGACATCAGAGAATATGGAAATTTAACAGCCAAATTTCAATTAAAATGTTACATGATTGATGAATAGATTTTAAAAGTGAGTATCATAATTTAGAAAGCTCATCCATGAATGTATATCTTTCATCTGTATCTATGCATCTTTGAAAAGTACTTTTTCAACTATGAAATGTTATAACCAAGGATCAAAATAAACTGAACTTTGAGACACATCTTCAAATAACTGCTTCATAATATATTTTACACATATTTTCAAAATAATAGGACATGGTTGACTGCTCTTATTAAAATATAATTAGTAATAATAGAGTTATATTTATTAATAGTCTAGTGAGAGCAAAAGCTTATATACAATGATGAATAAAATAAGGTTCTAATATTTATAAAATATTGTTTGTTTCTTCTTAAGAGCATCCTAAAATGTTTGGCTTCCATTCTTATATGTGTTTTACAATGTACAAAATACATGTATATAAAAAATTAGACCAGTATGCAATTTATAAATAAATAAATGTTAGGGCTGGGTGTTTATGCATGTACTACTAGGTGTTTTGAGTAAAAAATAAAATAAAATAAAATAAAGGTGGATAATTCTGCTCCAGATGATTAAAATAACGGTTGAACTACTCGTCTCTGGGTCACCAAAGTACTTGTTAAAAATGAAAATTCACCCCAGAACTACTGATTCCGAATCTCTGGAGGTGCAGCCCAGGGTTTTGCATTTTTAAGAAGTTCTTCAGGTGATTCATATGCATGCTTCATTTTGCAAACCAGGGCCTCTAGTCAAGAAAATCATGTCTAACTCTGAGCCATCATATACACTCTCTGTTCCCAGGGACCATAGGTTGAGTATAAAGGATCCATCCCCTTAATTGACAATAATAAGTCCAATAGCCCATTCTCAGACTTACTAAGAATAATTGTGAGAGAACGTAGCAGCTATATGACCAGGAAGAAAACAAGCAAACAAACAAAAAAAAAAAAACACAATATACATTCTTGCCTATAAGAGGAAAGAATTGTGTTTACTTATTAGGAATCTTTAAAAACTTTTTTAGGACTTTTCATCCCTCAAGTTCATGGTAATTTATGGATCTTAACTTCTTTAACCATACAAATCCCTAGGGGACAGCCAGGATGCCAGACTATGAAATTCTGAATAGAAAATGAAAAATCTAAAAGATAATACAGTAAAGAAATATACACATTTAAATAAACATTTTAAAAAAAGAAATACTAGTTTATCTCCAAGTAAAATTACATGGAGGGGAGTGTCTTTTATATCAAAATTTCTGAAAACCTGTAAATATCTGTCCCCCTCCCCACTTTACACATAAGTGAGACTTTGCTTCAGTAATTCAGAATCAAGCATAGCAATTCCAGCACTTCCTGAAGCCCTCCCTGGCCTTATAACCACAAAGTCATATGCTTGTTTGGGATCTTACCTTACAATCTGAAGAAACATCTCAGCTTTCCTCGTCAAGTGAAACCTCTCTGCATTTTCTTAGTCCTGTTCTGTGTCATCTGCCTGTCAAGAAAACGGTTGCTCGTTTGATTGTTAATCGCCCTTGTTTTTTATTATAGAACGCATTCAAATTTTGTTAAGTAACATGTTCTTCTTTGTAATTAGATATAGTAGTTCAAACATCTTTCAATTTCACCGTGCCGTTTTCCTTTAATCAGCACATCAAGCTTTATGACGATGGAACCATATCTGCACTTTTACCACAGCAGCACCGCTCAAGGAAAATTATGCTACGAATACGTTTTGTAATTGGAATAAAATTCAAAGGTAGGAGCGCTTTTACTTCGCAGACCTGAAATGAAAGTTAATGTGGAAACTTCAGTTATTTGTATCACTAAGGGTCAAAGATTTTCTTTGGGCCTTAAGACATCTATAAGCTGTAGTTACCTAGTGATCGTGCATGAAGCGCCTGTCACAGGATCAGTTAGAGTCCTCAGAACCTTTTCTGTAAGGCAGATGGGCAGGCTAGGAACTCAGGCAGGATTTCTATGTTGCCATTTTGAGGTCGAATCGCTTCTTCAGGGAATTTCAGTCTTTGCTCTTATGGCCTTCAACAGATTGGAAGATGCCCACCCATGTTATCAGGGGTGACCTTCCTTACTTAGAATCAGCTGATTGTAGATGTTAACCACATCTAGAAAACACCTTCACACCAGCATCTCAATTAATGTTTGATTAAATCACAGTACTATAGCCTAGCCAAGCTGACCCAGAAAACTAAGTATCATGGAAGACAAGAACATTTTAAACACTTTCTCTCACTAAATTCCCTTGCAAGGAAGTTTATTAGCTCCGTTTTACAGATAAGGAAGTTGAGGACCAGAGAGGTGTGATTTCCCCAAAAGCAATGAGGAAATAAGCAGGTCAACCCAGCCTCCCGATCAAGCTCATGATCCACACAGCACACCCATTCTGTGTGGCTCCCTCTCCTCTGTTGATTGAGAAACAGTGTAGAAATGGGGCTGTGTCACCCCTGCTTCCTGTGTCTGTCAACTGGTGAATGAGGCCCACTACCCTCCTTTATCTCGGAACCAACTCGTTCACGAATGAAGGATCAACCCCAGTGACAAACCGAAAACTGGGAACCATTGGATATAGGCAGCAATGGAAAGAGGTTCTGGAGTCAGACTTCTGAAGCCCAAATCCCAGCTTTGCCATTTGCCACCCGTGAGATCTTGGGCAAGTGAGATAAGTTTTCTAAGCATAATGTTAAGGACCCGGGAGCTGGAACACAGACTGCCTGGGCTTGAATCCCAGCTCTGCCTCTTACCAGCTGAGCGGCTCCAGACAGCTCCCTACCTCTTCATGCCCCAGTTTTCACGTCTATAAGATAAGGACGGTCGTACCAACTGCATTAAGGTCGGGGTTAAATGAGACAATTCATGTAAAGCACTTAGTGCTGAGTCTTGCGCATATCATTAGCTATTACTGTAAATTATACTTCCCATCTGTAAGTGAGGATAAAAATAGGACATGATAAGATTATTGTGGGAACTAAATACAATGATGCACGAGAAGTGCTTAGCCACTCATAATTCACTGGTAGGTATCCAGCAAATGTTAGCTGTCCAGCTGGCCACTCAGATGCAAGTTCCTAAGAATAGGAACTGTCACCCCTTCTCGCCACTGTATCCCCACACCCTGACGTGTAGTAGGCAATTTAAAACTTTGAGAAATACATTTAATATTATCTATAACCAAGGGCCATGGCTACTAGAATGGCATCCTGGGGACTGACCACTCATTGGAAAAGAAGGGAGCTAGAATCTATCGCTATGAGCATACACAGAGAAAACTATACTTCTTAAGTTAAAAAAAAAAAAATTGTTGCGATGAACTACTACTTTTGCTTTATACATTCACATTCTAAAATATATATTTCTGTAGTTTTGTTATGCCTTCTCAAGCAGCAAAAATAAACCCAGACACAGTACCCAGACAGTGGTGCTTAGTACGTTATGAGTTGTCTCAGCATATGGCTCATGGGCCAAAGCCAGCTTACCATGCTGTATAGGGCCCACCAGCTAAGAATGGCTTTTAGAGATTTACAATTGATTGATGGTCGACAATAACTCTGAATTCAAATTAAATGAAACATTATCCCCCCCCAAAAAAAAAAAATTTCTCCTTAGTAGATCTGCATTAAAAAAATTGTGCACAAATATTAGTTTTTATTATATTTTTAATCTTGTAAATAAAAATTTGTAGGAAATGTTTTCATTTTATATAAGTACATACCTAATGTCTCCAATTTTGCCTCTTTGTCTGCAAAATTTAAAATGTTTACTCTCTGGATCTTTAAAGGAAAAAAGTTTGCCACTTCCTGTCTTAGAGCATCTAACTTGTGACTTTTCTTCCCAACATGCTGACTGTGAACTACATGCTCGTCGCTGTTGAGCACATTTGCTTTGAGAAGAATGTACTGGTGTCTCAGAACACTTCTTAAACCACAGGAGAAAACAAGTTCTATGCCTTGGTAGTTTTAAACTGAGAAGAGTTGGCCTACCCAATTCCAGTCCCACACACTTAGACATAAAATATATTTATAAAGCCATGTGATCCGAAACATTGTGTAGTGTTTTCTGGTCGTGGGAAACTGGGTCATCTTCTTGCCTAAATGGACCCATTCTTTGAGAAGAGGTTACCTCATATCATATGATTAAAAGTTAACTTCTAGGTTCTGGTAACTAACTACAGTATAATTTATTTCACTTATTTGTTTAAAATGTCACCTTTTTCCAAGATCCCTTAAAAATGTACATTCTACCTCAGTTTCATGCTAGATTAAGACATTTTTGGCTGTTGACATTTCTTAAACAATGACAGCTTATCATTTCAAAGAGTAAAAGTATTAAACTAGCTTCAAACTAGCGTCAAAACATTAAAAGTTTATTAAACATGAGCTGATTCTCCATTAGGAGAACACAGCTCTTTCTCAATAGTCAGAAAGTTAAAACTCTGGAGCCCTAAAGCCTGAAGGGAAAAGAAATTACAGAGACAATGCCCTTTATGGAGATTCAAACAAGGGTCTCTCTGGAAATTCAAAACTCAGGACCTGCATCACATGGCAAAAAAAAAAAAAAAAAAAAATCACCACCTAAATGAGCTAGAAATTTTCAGCAGTCTTCAGTAAATGGATGTATATATACACACATACATATACACAGGCCATATGCTGAGAGAATCCATAACACACTATGCATCATTCTCTGGGTGCTGTGTCTGGGTTTATTTCTGCTGCTTGAGAAGGCATAACAAAACTTTATACACACACACACACACACACACACACACACACACATATATGTATATGTATATATATGACACATACATTAACAAAGTATCCTAAAACATGTCAGAATATGAGAGAAACTGGAATGTAGAATTGCAGGAAGAGAATATCGGCACTGAGTGGACCTTGCTTGTGTTTTGTCTCAATAAAGCTGGTAGGAAAATGAGGTTAGAGGCCCATTGTGATACCTCATGCTGTCAGATCTGCAGATAATCAGGGGACATCACAAATACTGCTCTCTCAAAATAGAAAACTCTTCACTTATAGAAGGCAGAGGTTGTGACCTCCTGGATTTGGTCTCGTTCTATATTATCCATTTCTAAAATTACCATCGCTTCTGCCTGCAGGGTCCACACAAGGAAAGGAAACAAAGAGGTTTTGACAATTCTTAAAAAGTAAAAAATGAGAGAAGCAATACTTTGGCCTGTTTTTTTTTTTTTTTTTTTTTTTTTTTCTTTTCACCTATTTGGATAGGGAACATGAGATTCCATACATGGCAAGTTACAGATAATTTAATATATTCAAGTACTAAAACAGTTTTGGAGGGCTTAAGATGTCACAAGCATCTATACAATGTCCCTTTAAAAAAGCAAATATTTATAATTTCGCACCACAAAAATTGTAAATATACATTTGAACTAAACAATGTAAACTGTCGGAAGATCTTCCATGGTGCTTTTCACTGACCTGAAGTTCTCATTGAAAGGGTCCATATAACTCCATCACTTCTATAACAAGCTTTACTACAGAAAGAAGAAAATCAAAGAGAAACCACAGAACCACAAATCTTAAAGATGAAATTGACCTTGAGACATTAATTACTCCATCACTCAGTTGCTCCTGCTGCTTCCACATTTATCCCACACCACAGCCCGACCAATATCTTTCATTTTAAGCCTCGAAACACAAGATACCACAAATTTCGAAAACAAGCCTTTGCCTATTAGAGAAGATTTGACTTACAAGTGACTTATGCATATAAATGGCCACTTCCTGCTCTTTTTGCATCCATACTCACAGACACCAGGTCTGTACTTTCTTAAGGAACCCCTCAACCTTCCTCAGAACACCCCCACCCCAGTCATACATGTATCACTTCTCATAACAGCATCTTCCTAGTAGAAATCACAAAATAGGAGACTCTATTCCGACTAGCCAAACCTCTGCCTCACGCCATCTTCAAACCTATACCTGACTACCTGCCTATACCCCAAACTTGTTTAAATAAACCAAAAGTGAAGTGGGGGGGAAGCACCAAAATTAAAAATCGTGTATTTATAAGCGTACAAGTACACGAATGCATGATAGATACACATTGTAAGCATACATATGTACATAAATGCAGAGGTATGCCTATACCTGCATCTGCGTTATATGCACATGGAATTTATAGATACAGATAAACCTACGTCTAGGGAAGGAACACACTTGACACATACAGCCAGATTGGGAATGTGTCCCCTTCCCCACCCAGACCTCCGATACTCAACTGATGCTCCCAGCCCCCAGTCTGATGAGGGCTAATAGTTCTAGCCAAGAGCTATTCCCGGCTAGAGGAGATGTATTGCCATGTCATTAGAGCTTTGCACAAAAGGGTTGCCCCCCTTCCTCAAGGTGGGACAACCTGTGGTGTCATTCATGCTCCAGAGATTCATGTAGGATCAGACTGAGTCTGGGCGTCAGCTAAAGCCGCATTTTGCCCAGCGTCCACCTCCCTCCGCCACTCACACTTCCTCTCAGCTTTCACCTGAGCGCGCTGCCTCCATGAATTGGTTGCTCAAGAATCTCTGCCTCAGGATCTCAGCGTCTAAGGGAACCCAGTCCGAGCCAGGAAGCAACAGAGAGGACAACTAAATGCAAAATCGGGAAAAACGCTACGAGTTCCTACAAAGTCATCTGTTCCATTAGGAGTCTGTTAAAGAACATTTCATCTGGAGAGGAAGCACACGCAGGAAGGTGTTCCTGCCGTTGTTCTCAAGTGGGAATTAGATCTAGGAAGAAATTATAGAGGAAACACAGCTGGGGGGAGGGGTGGTGTCTACACTGTGCATTCGTTTATGTTCTTCTTGTATTTGTGTTTGATTTTAAAGCTTATAAGTGAAGAAGAAAATCCTAGGATAGAAATATAATTGGTCTCACTAAGACAACTGTTCTTGCTGAAGTTTGGGAATTTTTTTTTTTTCCTGCAATGATAATGATTTAATAAATTTGTTGAGAATGTTTCCCTTAAATTAGTACTTGGCTATTTATTCATAACTTCCTATCTCAATTTTATCCATCTAATATGTTTCTTTTTCTCCTAAATGAGTTCATTACGCCTGAAAAATGAATATTTAAATTATGATATGCCAAAGATCCAACCCAGTATAGCTTATTGCACTAAAAGAATGAATAACAATTTCATGATCTAAAATGATGGTTCTCATTAATATGGATGATTTCACATCTTGATTATGCATGGCTCAAGTTCACACTAAGATTAAACAAAACTGAATTTCATGAACAGAATTGATACAGAGGAATGATGGAGCAGAACTATGCCTGATAATTCTAGCCTGTGCCCAATCTGCACAGTTGTACCAGCAGCTGTGGGTCCAAGATACTTTATTTCTCCCCTGGACCACTCCGATAGCTTCCTAATTGATCTCCCTGACTTCACTCTTGCCTCCCTAGAATCTATTCTTCATGCAACAGCCAGAACAATCACTTAAAAACAAAAATCAAAACCCTCCAGTGCTTTCCCTTTATGCTTAGAATAAAATCTAATGATCTTTCTGTGACCAACTTTGCATGATCTGGAACTTTCTAACTCCCCCAGACTCATGTCCCCCATTTTCTCCTCCTCACCCCTCCTGAGGTGAATTTATCCTCCCACATGCCAAGTTCTTCCTTGCGCATTGCCTCACACTTTCTGATCCCTCTGCTTAGAACCTTCTTGACCCAGATCATCACATTACTAACTCATTTTTTCATTCAAGTCTGCTCAAATGCCACCCGCTCAGACACACAGGGCCTAACCCCCTACCTAAAATAGTGCCCCCAACTCTAACCTCTTTTACTCTGCTTTCTTTTAATTCTTACCATTACAATTTGACCTGGCAATTATTTATTGTCTGTCTCCTCCATTAGGATGTAATCTCCATGGAAATAAGGACTTTCATTTTCACATCTCTATATCCCTGGTTCTAGAGTTGTGTCTGTCACATAGTAGACACTCAATTAATGAATTTATAGCACAGTGGCAAAAGTTAGCCACAACGCGATAATTGTGATGCTTTCATAGACAGTGGACGCCATCCTTATTTATTAATAATGTTTCCAATACAACATTTGTTAATATTGATGATGTTGTTATCATTCTTATAACCTTTCAAGAGTGTTGCTGAAAACTGTGATATCAAAACAAACATCAAGGGTTTCTAAATTAGCCTATAATATCAAAGAAGTCATGGACAAAAAGAGTTACGCAGTCTGATATGTTGTAAATAAATACACGTCAAATATACTGTGCCTTTGCCTTAATCAGTATTAAAAGTAAACATTTTTCTTTTTACATTCATGGGAATAACATGTGGAAATAAATGACCATTAATGGCCACCAATGAAAATCAGGAAAATACTAGTGTTATAAGATTTATGAATGTTTTCAAGTCATGGAAAAGAAAAATGTCAGCTTTCAACTCCTAGCTTTCCAGTAAAAGGATATAAAACAGCACTGTAATTATGTTCTGCAGATGTTGTACTAATAATTTTCCCATTGCATACAAACTCAATCGGGTTGGGAAGCAAGGAGGGAATTGATATACTTCTATAGTCAGTGGTATTAGCTCATAAGGCAAGGTGATCTCACATATACTCCCGGAGTTAATTTCCAATGAAAGTAAAAGCCCGTGGCTTTTCGAGCCAGATAATATCATAAGTGACAAATTCCTTGGAACTATTCTCAAATCTTGATTCGAATGGTTTTTTCTTCTTTTTCTGCCCATAATTTAAAAGAAGTCAATCCAAAAAAAATTTCATGACTCATGCTTCATGATAAATGAGTGGCATGTGAATACCAACTTATAAAGGGAGAGAAAGTCATTATAAGCTATGTTGCTTCTTGAAAGTTCTTTTATAAATAAATCAATGTGTTTAGGAAGTTGGTCCTTTTTTCTTTTGCTTCAGTCATTGTCGGAGCTTAGGCAATCATTTTGGCTTATCGAGCTGGAATGAGCCGAATAAGTTGTCTATGACCCCATGAGATAGGAGCCCCTACAAGTATTTAGCACAGTATCCTTGTTTCAGTGTTCAAAGAATACATTCATCTTCAAAGTAATACTTCTCCACCATGGATGGCCACATTCTTTTTTCAGTACTTACTCTCATTGAACTGTCGGTAAAGATCTTTCTTTGAAATGGCTTCTTGGAGCCACTATAACCCCAAAAGACAGTTAGTGCCAGGAAAGAGCAAAACAACATGACAAAAAAAAAAAGGAAAAAATAGTCATTGTCATATGGTTTGGATTTTGGACTTTTTTCTCTTCTGTAGCATTTTTTACTTTGCTTTCCAGTTTTCTTTCCAGTAGTTGAAAAACGCTGAGAGGTTCGAGAATCCAGTTCTCCTGATTCATACTGCAGCCTTTCCCAAGAATGAAAAAGCAGGGACTTCAACTTCAGATCAAGCTCCTATCCCGTTCGTTTCTTTCTTTATTTCCTTCTCTGTAAGGCAGCTGCTTCCCTGCTCGCTGAATTCTAGCTACTTGATTGCGGATGATTTGCCCTAAAATTCTAAGTATCCTGAGAAGAAAACACATTTCTAAAACCGAAATGCAAATGCACTTGCAGAGTGAATACAAATGTAAACGTTTATTGCAACTTGAATTAAAAGGAGTTTTAATCTTAGGGTGACATGCGAGCTTGACTTCCCATTCTTTTCCCGGGAAAAATAAATTGAAGTTGAAAAGGACACGTCGATTTTGTATATATTATTTTCAGATAATAATCTGAATCGTACCTCTCATTTCATTTATCTGCCCCTGAAAAAATAAGAGATAGAAAAAGCTACAATCTCAAATTTTCTGAATAGACTCCAAGTTTAATATTTTCATTTCAGTTCCCAAACAAAATCATGTTCTGAATCTACTCCCCCCATAAGTGAAATGTTTTCATAAGTGTCTCAGAAATTGTGAACTTTCCTGGGCAAGTCGACCACGTGGGGAAATTTCAGATGTCCTTTCGGTGTAGTTTGTCCTAGATCAGAGCCCCTTGCTTCATGTTAGTGACCCAGGCTTCTGTGGACTCTAACTTCCTATTGTGTTTTACCAGCACAGCCATCTAAAATAAACTGTTGTTTTACAAAGTAGTGAAATCCTATCTGAGCTACAAACATGCTCAAACACACACAAACCTTCCATCTCTGGACAAACGACAATCCCAGCTGTTTCTGCCTGGGATCTGAGTTCTCACGCCCCCTTTGAAGTGGGGAGCACCTCTGCCGACCTGCATTTTGCAAACTTTGCGCTGTTTCTCTAAGCCTGACCCCTGAACTGATTGTCTGATGACTAATTCACATGCTAAGCTCACCGTATATCAGTATCACTGGCTTGCCTGCGTTTGTCATTAAGGGTTTGTAGTAAAAAGAAAGATGAAAGAGAAAGGTGTAATATTAGAACAGCAGCCAAACATCTCATGTGCGTGTTTTGAAAATGTGACTTATAAGAGAAATAGGCAACTCATTTTAAATAAGCCTTTCAAGTTATATAGATGGACTATATGTTTTTATTTTTAACTTTCCTAACTTTCATTCCTTTTGTTCCAAACTTTTGACTACTGTTAAAAGCGCACCTTATGCACGAACAATGTCACTGGCATGTGAGTTTCAAAATTGCATAAGAAAATAAAACTTAATTCTTCAACAGTGCCTGCGAGAGAGAGTTACCTGTCTTTCTGTCACCATGGCATTCACCGAAGCAGTCCAACAGAAATTAAAGAAAAGGAGGTCTGTATGGATGCTTCTAATTGAAAAAGCTAAGTGGATTACTAAATCAATTACCAATTTTGAGCTGTTAAGATAAACTTTGGTCTTACACATTTACACAGAAGATGAAAAATCTAATTTTTTTAAAACTTTCATAAGGAATAATTTCATTAAGCATTATGTTGTCCACAAGGTCTATGTTCTGTTAATACAGTGGAAGACAGTCTGTTGGGACTTCTTGGCAAACACTGCAACAGAATTCTTTAAAGAACTAGCGAGGCCTCTAAATGTGGATAATGGCTCTTTGAACAGACTCTAAAGACCCATTTCCATAGACTGGACCAGGTCTTTTAAAGAAATACATGACGAGAAGTCAAATAAAAGGGGCGGGGCAAGACGAGAAGATTAAAAAGGGAGTAAAAGATTAAAAGAGGGAAAGAATATAAGAAAAATTCAAAAGGGGGAAAAAAAGATCAAAAAGAGGATTAACCATGTTACTTGTTGTTTTTCAGAAATTAAAAAAGTATGGAGGATAAGGAATTTGTTTCCTTTTAGCCCAAGAAAAATGCCAATTATGGTAGCTAAACTGCCCGGATCACATATCACCATGCTTTGGAAATGTGAGAAATGGATGGGAAATATAAACACGGAGCAATAGCTTACAGTTATGTTATGAATTAAGCCAGAAAAATATCAAGATTTAGTCACTGGATAAGCTGCCAAGGTTAATTTTCCCTGATGAACTTGAGCAAGATCAGAA
>NW_011888823.1:724140-726608 GCF_000151845.1 Pteropus vampyrus | reverse complement strand
GGAAAAGCGCATGAATTTTATATTAATTTTTGCCGGCGATCAAAAGGAGCGGACTGACGATTCTGAGGCAGGTCACTAGAAACAATTTAGGTCAGAAGCCACAGTAGCTTCTTTACCTCCTGCTGTCAGCATCTTGTGTGCACTTTGGTGGGATGGCAGGGGTGGGAGCCATGCTGAACCTAAGGCAAGAAGGATGATGGGTTACTGGAGCCAGAGGAAATTTGACTGAAAATAGAACTGCTTACTACAACAATCCCACTTCTGGAAATCCATCCTATGGACATAAAAATGCCAACATGGAAGGATTCGCGCGTGCGCGCGCGCACACACACACACACACACACACACACACACACACACACACATAGAGTTTCCCCCAGTACATTTACTAGCAGAAAAAGAAAATCTGAATATCCGTCCATCCAACAGGAAATGGTGTAATGTATTATAACAGATCCACCCTCTGTAGTATTACGTAGTAGGATGTCCACTATACAAACTGTTTCATCAACAACAACTAGGAAGTCCAGTATACAAACTGTTTCATCAACAACAACAACAACGAAAAGCACAGAATAATGTGCTAAAAACAAAATGAAACCAAAAACAACTTCACATATGCAAATATAGGTTGTATGTGAACATAAAGAAAAAGCTAAAGGCTATTGTTACTATTGGGAGACTATGTGCAGATGCATACTTTTTATTTATATGCCTGTCTCTGATTTGGTTATAAGAAATATAAGATCAATTTTATATATATATAAAATCAATTATATATGCTATACATTAGATATAGAGAGAGAGAGAGAGAGTCTAAAAGGGGTTATAGGAGAAAAATATATGTTATGTCCCCTATTCATTTTTAATGTTTTTTTTTTGTTCTAGAATCTAACTTTTTAAACCTTTAAGCCTCTGAAGATGACAAGGAATGGTGAGAGGGTCTCCAAGTAGGTAAAGGAAACCGAAGCCGCAGAATAACTGGAGGGTGAGTTTTTAGGAAGAATAGACCCCAGGCGTGAGGGCTCTTGGGTAGCGGGTGCTCGAAGTGTTAGATATGGCAAGGAGACCAGTGTGGTTAGGGCCGAGCAAGCAGGAGGATTAGAACAAAAGAAGTTGTGAAGGGCCCTCAGGGCCTAGATTATAAAAAGAGGGTTTTCAAAAACTTACTATAAAAGTAAGAAAAACACTTTTGCAGAAACCAATACATGCCTACCTGCATGTAGACACACTCAAACCACACACACACACGCACACACGCATCACAAACCACAATTTGAAAAACACTAATTGAATTTTTATTCTACATGTGAGAAAAAGTCATTGGAAGCAGAGGCGTTCCGAGATTCAGCCTGCTGTGTGGGTAACAGATGGGGGGGGCAGCAGGAGTGGGAGCAGAGATCCCGCCTGGGGAGTATCGAGGTGCTGGTCTAGGTGAGAGAGTGATGGCTAACCTAGGATGCTAGCAGTAGGAGTAATAATAGATTGGATTTAGAATATATTTTTAATGCCAAGCTACTAGAAAATCCTGATCATTTGGATGTGCCGCATGAGAGAAACAGAAGAGTTAAAAATGGCTCCCAATTTTGAGACATGATCAACTGGGTTAGTGGCGATGCTATTTACCTGGTTGAGGACCTATATGGTAGAATCAGAATGTGACAGCGGGAATAAAGAGTTCTTAGGATTTGTTAAGTTTGAGTTGCCTTTTAGACACCCATTTGGAAAAGTCGAGTGGCCCCTTATGAAGTTAGAATGGCTTTGTAACTTGCTTTGGCTAACAAAATATGAGAGGTGAAGTGTGTCATTCTGGTGGAGACATAAATTTTGGTGACATCACTGTGCAGAAGGCTAGCTAGCACAGTGCAAAAGACAGAGAAAACTTTGAGGGCCTGACTTTTCAGGCCTGTGGATCATGGCCATGAAATTAAAGTAAGGGTCATGACCAGAATTTTTGAATGAAATTAAATTAAATTAATAGGATAGAATAAGGTAAGATAGAATAAAAGATAGAACCAAATAGAATATGATAGGCTAGAATAGAATAGAATAGAATAGAATAGAATAGAATAGAATAGAATAGAATAGAATAGGATGGAAGGACACTGCATGTACACTTAGCAAGAACTGCACACTTGGCAAAAAAAAAAAAAATGCAGGCCATTACAATGAGAGAAGATGCCATGAATGCATGTACTGTCAAATAGTATTGATCTTTTGCTAACCTACCTCTCATTTACCTTTGCAGTAGGCAATGGTTTTCCATAACAGGATAGTTAATGTCGTTCATATTTTTAGTTAGGACATTGGAAGGGAAAGAAAGTTGATGGAGAAAATCCCCAGGTCACAATCTATTTCTACACCTGCCCTCACTGACCTTTGCAGCCTTGTTCTCTTTCTTTATATCAGCTTATCACTCATCATGGTATATAACATTAGTAGGACTGCAGGGCCCAGTTATGAACACT
>NW_011888823.1:718961-724090 GCF_000151845.1 Pteropus vampyrus | reverse complement strand
AAATATGAGAGGTGAAGTGTGTCATTCTGGTGGAGACATAAATTTTGGTGACATCACTGTGCAGAAGGCTAGCTAGCACAGTGCAAAAGACAGAGAAAACTTTGAGGGCCTGACTTTTCAGGCCTGTGGATCATGGCCATGAAATTAAAGTAAGGGTCATGACCAGAATTTTTGAATGAAATTAAATTAAATTAATAGGATAGAATAAGGTAAGATAGAATAAAAGATAGAACCAAATAGAATATGATAGGCTAGAATAGAATAGAATAGAATAGAATAGAATAGAATAGAATAGAATAGAATAGAATAGGATGGAAGGACACTGCATGTACACTTAGCAAGAACTGCACACTTGGCAAAAAAAAAAAAAATGCAGGCCATTACAATGAGAGAAGATGCCATGAATGCATGTACTGTCAAATAGTATTGATCTTTTGCTAACCTACCTCTCATTTACCTTTGCAGTAGGCAATGGTTTTCCATAACAGGATAGTTAATGTCGTTCATATTTTTAGTTAGGACATTGGAAGGGAAAGAAAGTTGATGGAGAAAATCCCCAGGTCACAATCTATTTCTACACCTGCCCTCACTGACCTTTGCAGCCTTGTTCTCTTTCTTTATATCAGCTTATCACTCATCATGGTATATAACATTAGTAGGACTGCAGGGCCCAGTTATGAACACTGCCTTCCCGGTTATTTTTGCATGTGCTCAAGGACCTCGATGATGGTGTCATTTTATGCACTTGTATCCAAGCCTCTACTCATACATGAGAATAGGGGGGAAAAAAATGAAAGAATCTTCATGCTATCTACATATTTGAGTGCTTACTGTTACTCACAATAATAATAAGTTTCAATAAGAAAAAGCCCTTAAATTCAAGCTTGATAACTTGAAACACTCACCCAACAAGTATTTATTAAACAGCCATTAGGAAAATGACCTTGTTTACTTCTTATGAAAACCCTGTGAGGGATGAGTTAATATCTCTATTTCATAGCTAAAAAAGCCAAGACTCATGAGGTTTAATGAGCTGCCTATTCAGCTAATCAGTGGGATTTCAGATTGCAAAGCAGATCTTTCTGAAGCCAAGCCACGCTGGGTCTTGCTACATCATATCAAGCAGCTTCATCTCAGAGTGCCGTTGCATCCTTGTCAAAAGAAGAGATTGGAAGCAGCTTACTTCTCAGCCAAAAAGAGAGTGGTTAAGTGAATTATATTATATTCGACAATGATCACTAATGCAGGAGAACTACGTGATATATACAGAAAGGTTTCCACAGATATTATGTAGAAATAAAACAATCCAATAACCAAGAAAAAGAAGACAAAATAATGTTTATTGAATATTCTCATGTGAATGTCAAATAAAAGATATATACATATATCCATATGCCTGCCACATATGTCTACATATTTTGAGCAGAATATACCAGAGCCTGTTGATAGTGGCTGTCCCTATTGAGAAGGACTGGGAGTCTAGGGTAAGAGATTAAATTACTTTTCATTGTTTATCAAGTATTCTATTAAACCATCATGAGTTCTAGAGTTAGAATAATTCCAGATCTCTTCCTTGGCACACAGTGGGAATGTATGTCCCCCATCCTTTTTGAGATTAGGTGGTCTGGCTTGCTTTGGTCAACAAAATGTGAGCAGATATAAAATGTGTCATGTCTGACCAGAAGTCTTAAGAGCCAATGCCCCACTCACCCTTCTATCCCAGCCACACTGGAAGCATGTGCAGAAATGAAACCTCCATCAGCCAGAGACCCTGAGTGACTATGTTGAGCAGAGCTCTCCTGCCAACCCACACTGCACATGTAGAGAGAACAAGAAATAAACCTTCATTATCTTAAGCCACTAAGAGTTGAGGTTGTTTGTTACAGCAGCATCACCCAGCCTATCCTGGCTGATACGTCACAGAAAAGAAATGACGAATAGAACTTAGCAATTACATTGAAACTTTTCAGTGTTTTTAAATGTTAAAGAAAAAACTGTGTTTTAAAATAACAAATTAGTTCACTCATTAATTAAGCAAATATTTGTTGAAGAACAAATACATTCCAGGCAATGATAGGCAGGAGGGAAGTTCCATTAAATAAGACAGAGAAGATCCCCCATGCTCACAATTAATTAACACAAACAAATAAATGAGCAAGAAGAGATTAGATAATAATGTGAGCTCTGAAGAAAATAAAGCCATATGACGTCATAAGAGGGACTGGGTGACAAGTTCAGGAAGGCCTCTGAGAAGAAATCAGATGATTGCGATTCCAATGACAGTTATAAAGCCACAAATAAGTTTCTTTAAACTTCTCCATAGTCTCCAAATATTTCATTTTACAGCAAAATCACACCATAAAATAAATACATAACAGTGGATAAAGTGGTGGAGGTAATAGAGTCCTCAGTTAGAAAACCCAGGAGGTCCAGCTTTCACCCAGAAAGTGAGGGACCATATTCAGTTACACCTGCAGATGGAACCGATAGAGCCCTAAGTGGATACAGAAGCAAGCATTGGCACCTCTCTAAGTGGAGGAGGCCGCCAACTGAAAATGTATCCCATAAAACATCCATCGAGATAGCAATAAAAGGGGTGAAATGTGTACACACGTAAAAGAAATTCAAAACATAGTTGCCTAATTATATAAAGATATCAAGACCAGCGCTGAAAGGGGATGAAAACCTGGTCATGCAGAATCTCTGCTCTGATGGAACCCAACTCCAGAGGCTGGTAACATGGCCACAGGGACAAATGCCACCAATTACAAAAACATTAAAGGGTTCATCAAGCCTGCAAAGCGTTTCCAAAGAGAGGAGGATCTGAAAGAAAGAAGTCGCAGTTCCGCTTTTATCAGCATTCCACTTTCATATTTTTGTATCGAGCTAACTTGATTCAATCATTCCGCAAAGGTCAAGTGGGACGTGTCTTTCCTGAACTATTTTCATATTTCATAACACAGACTGAGTGACTGGATAATATCCACTGGATTTCCAAGGACTGGAAGCCATTTACGCCCAAGTGCTGATTTCCTGTGGTGTGATATTAGTCACTTAGACAAGGGGGTTTTATAGGATGCTGTGTGTGTGTGTGGGAACTCGGCCAATTCTTTTTTTGATGTCTGAAAAATCGTCCAGCTACCAGCTGTCAGAACACATAGTTTAACTGCTTATCATCAGGAAAAGCAACGAGTTCCAATTCATCTCTACAGCCATAGGGCATGATACCCACGGGTTGCCATGATCGACACTTTTTTTAATGAAATAAATGATTCGAACTGTATAAAACCCATTTAGCTGAGGTCCCCAAATATCATTCCACCAGTGCCACCACACACTGTTAGGCATCAGTCTCTCATTCAGATAGTCCTCCGTACAGAAACGCAGCACTGGAGGTTGGAGACCGCTGTCTCTGAGTGACCTTTGCTGTCCTTCCTTTGGGTCTTAGAAACATGCCTATTTTCATAACAAAAGGTGCAGTGGTAAATAAGCCATCAGTAAAGATTCTCTGGGGCAGAAGTCAGCTTCTTATTTTTCTGTTTGTAACTTCGGTCCCTTGATTTTTCGGAACTGTTAGTAGTAAGAGAGAGTCATTGTAAAACTGCACACGTATACGGCAAAAAAAAAGAAAAAGAAAAAGAAACTGTGAATACATTTCTCGATATATTACATTCATTCACATGAAAGATCTATTTTGTGACTTCTCCAGTCATGGTCATTAAAAATAATCCCTCCATGTATGTCAACTATAATTAAAAATAAACTTTAAAAATTAATTTCTCCATAATTTTAGTAACTTGGGTAGGTTAATGTGCAAGTTTAAAATCCTGGGAACACATTTTATAATCTGCATATAATGATTAAATAATAATATTAATAGCTAACTTTTACTGATTGCTCACCATTGGCCAGGCATATTGCAAGATAACATTTAACCTTCGATAGAGTCCGCTAAAGAAATTATCACCATTTTTCTTTCTTTATCGAATTTGAAATTGGTTTAGAAAAATTAGAAACTGATCCAAAGTCACACTGCTAGTCAATAGTTTTAAATTGCTGATCCAGAATTTAAAACCTAAGTCTGCGGTCCCCCAAGACGATAGCATTAGGATACACAGCCTTCCGAATACTATTTTCGGAATGATATGTCATTTTTAAGGACTTAGAAGGTGCAAAGGAGAGGGAGGAGGGTTGTCTCAGAGGAATGTCCCCATTCTTTGGAATCCTCTCAAGCCCAGCAGCTTGGGGCTCTTTTCCAACTTATCTGTGGCGTCTCTGGGCAGAGTTGAAGGCACCTCTCCTTTTCCGTCTCGATTACCGTCCCAAGCACCGAAAAGCAGCTCTCCCACGAGGATCTTCCCAGCAATCTATGTTAGGTTGTGTTTCTCCCTGCTTAAGACCCTAGTCTAGCAACCGCACACGTGCATACAGGTCTTTACGATGCCCCCGCCCAGGCCTCTCCAATGGCGTTTCCTCCATTCGCTCCTAGCTGGCGGGGCTGCAAATTCCCCCATTAAAAGTCGGTTCTGTCTCCAACCCGCTCAGTCCACACGCCTGAGCACCAATGAGGAAAAACGCTCCATCCTGGCCCGGGGCGCCCAGGACACTCCACTTCTGCTCCGTGTCCTCCAGCACCGCCCTCACTGCTCCCCTGTGGCCGGTTCAAATGCCCGCCGCGCCCCTGCTGCTCTCAGCTGCAGAGAAAGCGGGCAGCCGCGGTGGACTCCCCACAACTGTGCGGCCTCTCTTCCACCTGCGGACGTGTGTGTGTTCTTCCCTACGTCCCTTATTTAAGGAGAAAAATATGCTTTGTGTGTGTGTGTCGGAACTCGGCCCTTATTTAAGGAGAAAAATATGTTTTAAAAATACCCTTTTGGTCCTGGATGGAGCCAGTCTCTGTAAAGGTGCACCGCAGTTTGCTCATTCCCTTCCTACTCGCAAAGCGCCTGTTTGCTTCCATCCTCGTCCTCGTTTCTTCCTCATCTTCAGCATCTCTCTTCTAGTTTCCCGGGGCTGCCATTACGAAGTGCCACAAAATGGATGGCTTATCACAGAACTTTGTCTTACAACTTCGGAGGCTGGAAGTCCAAAATCAAGGGGTGAGCAGGATTGTTTCCTCTTGGGAGGGC
>NW_011888823.1:686064-718911 GCF_000151845.1 Pteropus vampyrus | reverse complement strand
GGATGGAGCCAGTCTCTGTAAAGGTGCACCGCAGTTTGCTCATTCCCTTCCTACTCGCAAAGCGCCTGTTTGCTTCCATCCTCGTCCTCGTTTCTTCCTCATCTTCAGCATCTCTCTTCTAGTTTCCCGGGGCTGCCATTACGAAGTGCCACAAAATGGATGGCTTATCACAGAACTTTGTCTTACAACTTCGGAGGCTGGAAGTCCAAAATCAAGGGGTGAGCAGGATTGTTTCCTCTTGGGAGGGCTGAGGCGCTGAGACAGACTCTGTCCCAGGCCTTCTCCTGGCGTTCGGTCGTTGGGTGGTTGCTGGCAATCCTTGCCGGTCCTTGACTCGTCATCACGTGTGTCTGCCTGTCTCCTCTTTTCATAAGGACACCAGCCATGATGGATTAAGGGCCTACCCTGCTCCAATATGACCTCATCTTAACTTGCATCTTAGTTCCCCATCTGTGAAGACCCTATTTCCGAATAAGCTCATGTTCACAGGTACCAGGAATTAGGCCTTGAACATATCTTTTTGGGGAACACAATTCAACCCACGACAGTCTCCCATATGATCAGCCTATTCTTCTCGGCCCATGAACCTAGTGAAATCTCTCCCATATTACTAAAACAGATAATGCCTTGTTTCTTCACCCCTCTGTGACATCCACACAGATACCTCCAGCCAGATATCGCTTCCTAACTTCAGAGTTACGTATCAGCGCCTGTTGGACAGTCCCCCTTGGGTGTTCCAGAAACAGTTCACCGTGTCGAGCAGGTTGACAATGATTAAATTAAATTCGCGCACACAAGAATGAATGAGTCACTGTCTTTATCTTCCAGAAATTTAAACTATGGAGAAGGTAGACAAGTTTTAAATAGTTATGAAACTGTTTATATGGGCAAGTCTGGTGTTCCAGATCTCCTGATATAACTATAAAAGAACATTCTCACTTTCTTTTTTATGCTCAGCTTCTTAGAGTGCATCCCTCACACTGCTTAACCCCAAGAAGTCCAAGCTTCAAGCAGATTCCTCTCATCCAAACAGGTCTGGGGATTCTTGGGAAACGACTTCATTTTACATAAGCCTCACATTGCCATCCCAGTTGGTGATCTGACTTCGGATGGCCGCTGTACATGATACCTCTTTTCCTCCCCACTCAGCCTTCCTCAAACTGCGTTTGACGGTGTTCCGCCACCTCTCCCCAACTTGTGCATGAATCCTTCCCTTCATTCCTTAGGATGAAAGCTAAGGCCTGACTTTTCTAAAGGGTTGGGAATAACAGAAAGAGACTGCAAAACGGAAAACGCAAACCTCAGCACAATCTGTGGGCCCTCTCAGATCCCTCTCCCCCTGCCGCCCCCCTGGTCTCTCTAGGCTAGGGGACTGGTACGGACGCACATGCGTGGCTCCTGTGCCTGCTGGATGCTGACCCGCTGGGTTCCGCCAGCGGGAGCCCCAGCAGGAATTGAGAGAAGGGAGCAAAGTGAGGCCAGGATGGTTTTCCCTTGCCTCCCTCCCCTTGCGGGTTGCCTCTCCATGTCTGTGTCCCTTCATCAGAAGCCACCCTCAGAGCCAACTGCTCTCTCTTGCCAGGTTCCCGTAAGCTCTCTCACCTCACTCCACAGCAGCTCTCCAACTCTCCTGGGATTTCTGCACAGTCCCTTGGCATTTCCCTACACACTTCCAATTCTGTAAATAGTCTCTTTATTAAAAATCCTTCTCTAAATTTCCAAATTCAAGTGTAGTATCTGCTTCCTGTTGACCCTGACCGATTTAACTCATGATTGCCTGAGAGTACAGCAGCCCGGACCCTAATGTTCCCACCTGCCACTGGGCTTCTGGGAATAATTTCCTTCTCTCAATCAGGCCTCTATTCTTCCAAGCCCAGAAAGAAGAAATTGGTCTCCTCTATGTTAATATAATATGCAAACATAAAACTCCATCTACAAAGAAAGTCCTTCTGCAAAGCTACCTAATTCCTCATCTGTAAGTACAGCTATATGTTCTTTACTATCTATCCCAGGATATTTGTTGTCCCTTTATATGACCAAAAGACCCACTCGAGTGTGTTTGGGAAGGAGGAAAGATACAATTTGTCTCTCAAAAGAATTTAAACTTGAAGCCTAAAAAACGAAAAAGGAGAAAGGCAGTTTTTCCCATTTTTGCCCATCAAAGCTGAGCAAAGAGCTCTTGCAGCCAACCCTCAGAAAAGCACCCAATTACGCACATTTGGATACTTAATAAGAATAGTTCATCCCAGTCAGCTTGTAACGAAGGGCATTGCAGCTTCCAGACCTCCAACGAGGAGTTCTCCGCCGACAAAAATGCAGCTGGGCCACTAAGAGCTGGCACCGCGCCCTGCCAAGCTTTTGGGGGGATATCTTAGAAAGATGATATCATGGCGGATATATGTTCCTTCTCTCATAAGTTTCTTATTGGGCCCCTGAGGTCGAAAGTCTCTCAATCCATTTTTAAGGAAGAGGGAATTGTCCCAGTTTGCCTAATCTCAGATCTTCTGAACCCTATAAATGGAGTTCCCTGGAAGGCTCTGGCTGAGGACCTGCCTTACTGGAGGATTGGGGAACCCCAGCCCCTGTCTGACCTCCCTGGCTGCTGGCACCCCCAGAGCTGGTCTTATATAGAAATGGAGCTGACATGCCCCTTGCCACTGCATTTGCCTAGTAACTTTCTATCTATCCCTAGAGATTCAGCTCCAGGGTCACTTTTTCTGAGAAGTGTTCCGATGCAGGGTGGAGTCATAGCCTCTCTCCTTGGCTTCCCATACTAACTTTTCCTTACATATTACTTGGTGTTCCAACCCTTTGTTTATTGATCCAGCTCATTCAGAGCTGCGGTCTTTTGACAGCACAGACTGCCTGATTCGCATTGTAAACCCACCACCCAGCATGGAGCTTGGTAAGTATCAAGCAAATTAATTACTCAGGAAGTAATAATAATAATAATTTAAAAACACTGCCTATCTCCCTCACATGAAAAATAGTGAAAAGAGCTGGCATTTGTGGAGATTATTTTCAAGTCTCCAGAGCTTTATAAATGCTCAGCTTCGTGGGGTGGGAGGCGAAACAGATGAACAGGGTCAAAGGGCAGTGATGTTTTCAACTCCATGATTAAAACTCTCCTGAATGGCACAGGATTGCAAGAGCCCGGGGAACAAGATGCCAATGTGCCCCTTGAGGAAAAGCCCCAGCACTACTGATTTCCGTGTGGAGGGGCTTCGTAGACCTACAGCTGGGGGCATGATGGGCTCGTAGCACGATGCCAGCCAAACCATACTTTTACACTCACGCTCACACAGAACCACCGCCCCTCTCCACATCAGTCCCTCCGGGTCTAGAGCTGCTGGTGAGGTTTGGGGCAAGGTAAGTCTAAAGTGTCTCCACATTCCAAGGTGGCTTCCTCCTCTCACCTCTGCCGTGGTGAGTGACCCTAGCCACTGCTTCCGTCAGTTTTCCGGTCAAGTGTAGCCAAAGACTTCTCCCTGAGTTCTTGCTTCCTCATCCCTCTCTGCATCCATCTCTATGGATTCTAAGTCCGGTGATCTGGGTGAACCCAGATTTAGTGTTTGGTTTTCGTTTTCTAACTCCTCCGATTACTAAATAGCCTGGGCTGAGAACCGGTGCTCTACGCAATTAACCAAGGGGCTATTTCTCTTTTCTGTTCAAATCCCCCCAGTGCTAAATCCCAAAAATCATGATTTTTGTGCCATCTGTATCAATCTGAAACACCAGAAATATGGCTTTCAAGTGACCTGTTAGGCCCCTGCCTCCTGCTCCTTCCCTAAGGCTTTCTACCAATCCAATCTCAAGACCATCAGCCAAATGTGATAATACAGGGGTCCCCTGTACTCCAAGTATTATCACAATTATCACCCTTGTTCACTCCCATTCACACATCCTTGAGGTTGAGCTCCTTCTTCAGAAGATCGTGTGGGACAGAGAGTATAATAGAGTCCCTCTTCATTCATTTATTTATTCTTTTATTCAAAAGGCAGATATTGAGTACCTATTATGAGTCAGACATGGCAATAGGCACCTGGGTTACAATGGTCAACAATATCGAAGAGTAAATCTATTTAAAAAAAAGAAAAGAAAAGAAAAAGAAAAAAATAAAGAACTAGGTTAGATCCCTGGCATTTGGCAAGAAACCAGAGCCTACTCCGTTTCTTCCTTTTCTCTCATACCTCATCTAACACTAACTCCAGATCTGTGAGTGCTTGTCTAGGGCTAAGGCTGGCCCTGCAGATCTCTTTGTGTAAATAGTATTCTTGTCACTTGCTCTGCCCCTCAGTGTTGGACACCAGCTCTCCTTATCCATAACTGATTAAACCTCAAAAAGCATTTACTCAGAACGGTAAGGCTCAAGTCTTCGGCCCCAAAATACATGTCCTTCATACAGGGATCTTGATTCTGCTTCCATCGGTTCCATGTGGTGGTGATTATGTAGTTTGAGGAGTGATTCTTCCATGGCATGTCCACACAAAGTGCATTGATTGATCCATCCCCTCCCACATTTAGGACTCTTTCGAAACTCACAGCCACGAGTGAGTGACCTTGTCCATTATAATGATTCCGTATGCCAACGCTAACAAAGATCCCTTCCAACATAGGATGTTCCCCAAATATCCATGTGTATGTAAAAATACGTTTCCAAAAGGGCTAATTAAAACCCTAAGACAATATGTTTGTTTCCATCACAGATGTGAAATATTCCTAGGAAAAATTGCTGCCAAGGAAGGAGTCCGCAGCTGACATTAATACATCTATTATTTAATAATTTTCAGTTTCGGTTTTCAGTTTTTACTTTTAACTTGACAAATTAAATTGTATAACTCTAGAGACAAAGGGGAACCCTGCCGTACACAATCACGTCGAAGCCCAGTTGAATGTCGAGCACTCGAAGTCCTTAGGGCTGCCTGTCCCAGGGGATGAAAGGAAGGACCCTGACCGGAGTTAGGACTGACGAAGTCAGGTCTCCATTCCCTTGAGATGGATTTGATACAAAAAAAAAAAAAAAAAAAAATCGGGACATAATGAGCTACAGAGATTTTCAATATGAGGAGAGCAACAGATCTCAGAGACACGCGGAAATAAGAGAGGAGCATAAAGAAGCATATGAGAGAGAGAGATGAGCCACACGTGGCAAGTTCTGAGATCAGATGAGAAGGGAAAGCGATATGTAGATCAGTTTCCGTCGTGTAATCCCACACCCTGCTAGCGTTTCTCTTGTGTAATGGGAGTGAATGATTTTTTTCAATAGCTATTTTCGACTTGACTTGGGCATGAGGAAAGGTTGGCATAACGAAGTGAGTATTGCGAGCAGCATTTGGAAAGGTAAAATATAGGTTCTGCCACCAGGCCGAGCAGAAGGCAGAGTCTGCTCGGCTGTGCCCAGCTAGGTATGACCCTGGCCAAACTAATGAACAACTGTAGACCTCAGCCCACTCATCCGTAAATTGGGGCCCAAAATGCCTACTTCACAGGGTTTTATGAGGATTAAACATAACAAACCTAAGTGTTAGTAAGGTTTACCTTCCTTTCCTGTTATTATAATATTTTTGTCAAAACAAGGGCAACATATTTGACCGAAAGGACAACCGTGTGACCTATAAAGACCTAAAACATACAAAGAATTTGGAAAAATTTACCTAGTGCACTTCAAGTCCTTGGGGTTTTTAAAGGTGACCTCACATGCTTTAGATCAGCGCTAACCAACAGAGCTTTCTGCAATGATGAGAATATTCTATATCTGTACTGCCCAATAAGGTAGTTTTGGGCTACCTATGGCTATTGCACACTTAGGACGTGGCCAGTGTAAGTGAGGAATTGACTTTTTAATTGTATTTACTTTGACTTACTTCAAATCTAAATAGCCATACATGGCTAGTTGCTACCGAATTGAACGGCGCTCCTTGAGATCTTTCTGACTACAAGGTTCTCCCACACTAGTCTGGACTCGGGGAAGCGGAAGAGTGTGAGTTTAAGCAGATAGGCCTGGACTTAAATCCCTGTTCCGCCACTGAGTGATCTCTCAAAAGCTCCTTGTGCCTCAGTTTCCTCATCTGCAAAAAAGGAATGTTGATGACCTCACCTGCTTCATATAAGATGTTGGGAGGAATAAATAAGTTAATACAAGTAAGAACCTCAAAGGGTATTATAATATTTTACCTGATAAAAACAGTCCTCATGCTCAACCATAACTATGTATCTACTCCTCTGCCTTACTCACTAGGGTATAAGCACAGCTATAACACCAAGGCCAAGCACATTTAGATTCTCGTTAAATAAATGTGTTTAAATAAGTGTTGGAGAAGGGAAAGAGAGGAAGAGGGAGAGAAGGAACGAAGGAGGGAGGGAGAATAAATAAAATAGGCAGTAATGTTTTTTATGAAGAGTGAAAAAAGCTTCCAAAACAAAATAAAATACGAGAGCTTTTGATAAAAACTTCAGTAGAAATAGCCATTGGGGATGAAGACGAAGTTAGATACTCTGAAGGAAAACATACTTCTGGGTGAAGGGATGTAATAGCTCTGAGACAACCAAGGAGACACCGAGTTGGACTTGAGGGTTTTTCTAGATTCCACACCTATGAAAAGACACACTTCAACCCTTAAAAATGCGTTCATCCAAGCTTCTTCAAGAGAATACAACTGTGGGTTGCATAATTTTATTTGTCCACGTAATAGTCCAGTCTAATCACCACCATTAGAAGTAAAGCAGACGTTTTGTTGGTTCCCCATTTCCAAGTTTTTATTCAACTACATTCACCAGTTCCCCCCCAAAAAGCAGTGTCGGGCGAGTTTTCATAACCGTTTATTCATTATAAATAGTAAATATTTACTGCACTTTTTACATGAAAGACATTTTTACAACACATTGTTGTTGGTTGAGGCTGCATCACAAAGGTAGAGCGTCTCTCCATCCATCACCCTCTAAGACCAATGTATGAACTAAACTCGGGACTATGTCTAGTCTCACTAACCCACTAGATTGTAGTTCTTGACTCTAAAAGGAATGTATTTGTGCCTACCTGGTTCAAGGCTCCGAGAATAGGAAGAAATAAATAACACTGCCTTCCACCTTCTCATTCCTCGTAACATCTCAAAACATGAATTTATTGACATTCTAAAATGTCACCACACAGACGTATGTAAACCTCAGTTCCTATAATCTTTTAATGTCGGGTATCATTGTATGATTTAAGAGTACATGAGAGCCATGTGGACATTTCTGTTCTTGCCCTGCCTTTCAGAGAAAAGAGAAGAATGTAAACGTAGTTGTCTTAAAAAGCATTATTCTCGAACGTGGTCTCTGATCCAAAGGAGCGAGCCGGGTGTTGGGTGTCCAGCAAATGGCAAACATCACTGCATTCTACCACAATAAATCATGGGCTGCGAAAATAAAGCACCTGCAAAAATATAGTTCTGATTCTGTCTATATGGCCCTGGCCATTGCCGAAGCCTCCGTGAGGTACACAGTATTGCACACTGATAAGCAGCTGTGGGAATGCACGTCATATCTTCACCCCACCCGCCCCCGTCCCCCGCCCAGGTTGGCTTCCAAGTGAAAATGAATTGGGAAAACATCACACAGCTCTCCCACACCGGGAAAGAAAACAAGCTTTTCTTCCTGTTATCCCATATGCTGCTAGCATGATGTGTCCTTCCTGGACGTTGATTAACAACTGAATTACAAATGAAGATAAGATAACAAATAATTGATTTGGGAGGTCCTTTACATCTAGTCTAACTTCCTAAAAACGGTGGCACTTATTTTTATATGAATTTCCAGTGTGTAAAAGTGAAGGATTCCTCCATTCCTGCTTCATTAAGTGAGCAGTTGTAAAGTCGTCAGCATTGGACATCGATCGTGTTAAACTTCAGAGAATTCTGTGACGCTATTTTAGAACATTCTGCTTGCCCAAACCAGTCCAGATAAATCTCACATACACACACACGCACACGCGCACACACACGTGCTCTCTCTCATACACGCACACACGCACACGCACGCACACACGCACACACATAAATGGAATGTTTTAGCTCCTTGATCATCAGCACAAAAAAGAGTTGGGATATTTGATACGTAGCCATGTAAAATCATTGCCTTAAAATGTTGCATTTGTCTTTTATTGTTCCGGGTCTTCCTTTTCTCCACTGCTTTTGTCCAACATGTTCAAAAGAATTTGAAAGCAACTACTGGAGAGAGAAAAATCAATCATTCTTCTTTGTTTCCTGTCAAGACTGCCCCCTAAAAAGGGTGATTTTTTTTTTTTTTCTGAGAAGATTCTTCATGTCTCGGCTGTGGAGACCGGAAACGGGACCAGTTTTAGCTCCAAGTGGACAGTCCACTTACGCGATATCTGGTTTGAGATAATGAAAGGCACCTGTAAGGAAACACACGTGACTTTTTAGGTCATGCTGGGACAATTCACAGCAAGGGGCAAAATCAGCTACAGGCTGACAGTGTCATATTTAATACCGTGGTATCAAAGGATCGAGGCTAATATTTTTATTCCTGAGACAAGTTTGACACAACTCTGTGTCCTTGGGATTATACTCCATAAGATCCTTGAGCTGACCTCATTAAGAACATGTGTTTCCAATGCCAGGGGTTATTTCATTTGGGCCAACCCTTGCGTTTTACCTAGTGGCAATCAGGTTTCACATCTCGGCAATTAATAACCGCAAGATGTTGTTGACATCGGTTAAGAAAATAATTATACGAGCGAGGCCTTGCGGGAACCATCAGCCGACTTTGCCACAAAACCGAGAGTCGATGTGAGGCTGAGTCATACCACTGCCTCGCCTTTCTGAAAGAAGAGGTAACGTTTTCCACCCTGCCAGGAATAATCACCCCCCCAGAAAGTCCAAGGCTTACTTTGTCCATACTGCCCATATTGGTAGCCTGTGACGGGGTCCATACTGTAGCCCGTGGTGCTGTAGGTGGGTGGACAATAGGACTGAGATGTCGGCAGACTGTCCAAGCTCTTCATATGGTCTAGTCTCTGACTGCAGCTGGCCGACACCGTGGTGGTAGGTTCCAGGCCCCCAGTGAGGGGGGAAAGAGCGTAATCGGTCTGGGGCTGATGGGGAACCCCTCCGTGGTTGGTCAGGAGTCCCATTACCTGAAATAAACAGGCAGATTGGGAAGAAGTGAGAATGCGGGCAGGGCCAGGTCAGAGCCTATAGCTGACAGAATAACTCGAAAAGTCCCATTTTTATTTCTTTGGAAATCTGTTAAAGAGCTGTTCAGAAGATGGTGACCTCCACTCAAAGTGGCAGAGATATTACATCACGCCCAATGATAACATCTGACTGCAGTTTCAGAAAAAAAGAAAGAAATAGGGGAGGAAGGGAAAGAAAAGAAGGAAAGAGAGAAGGAAGAGAGATTATACCATGCCCCTAGTGATAAAATAGAGTTTCAGAGAAGGGGAAAGGAAGGAGATACACAGGGACAGAGGGATGGCGCTAGGGAGAAATTACATCTGTTCACATAGAAGAATATCTCCTCAGATATTACATCCGGAAGTTTCACATGCGATTTTAAACAGGCATTCGCATATTTTTTTTAAAAAGTTAAGTGAATCCGAATCCAATTCTTTTTGTGAATTCTAAGATCTATGTCTTTTTCTCACAGTGTGTCCTCTCAGGAAGGTCCCTCTCCCTTTCGTGGGCATCCTTTGGTAATCAGAAATAATTGCTCCCACCCTGATGCTTCCTTGTACGTCACTCACCCCTCCTAACACGTAATCATTACCTCATTTACCCACATTGAATTGTGAGAGCTTTGAGGTGAGTAACCTACTCAGCTTTATCCACCCAGCACAGAACAGAGTGAATGAATAAATGGAACTGAATGAATGAATGAATGAGTGAATGAAGGGTAAATGTTGCTCCAAGTAACTGTTTCCATCACCTATTTTTTCATTTCTTCTGTAAACTAACATTTCTTATAAAGAAGCGTTAAATGGAAAGAAAAACCTGAAATGCAAATATGTTATAAAAAGTCCATTCGGTTTTATAAATAACCCTCAAGAGCAAGAGAACTTAAAACAAAACTGTGACAACAGAACAACTTTCAGATTAGCACGGTGACAGGTTTCACAAACTCAAGCTCGCTGACCCTTACAACACCTTGTGACAGAAGTAAGTGGATAATTAATGTCGCAGCTGGGAACCTGCCACACGAGAGAGGAAGTGATTTCTCTCAGCTTCATACAATTCAGTGGCAGAGCTCAAACAGTGATTGTGCAAATTGACTGCCAGGTGAAGAACCTCACTTGCTTACAAAATATCACCTGCTTACAAAGAATGGAAATACGGGGGGCCCACGATTGCACAATATTGCCGTAATAGTCTGGTTGTGCTTTAGGGCATCCGAAGCATATGGATATTAGAGTGGATATCGAATAAGAACACAGGAGCCCAACGCCTGACTCCAGGCCTTGAGCTGGCTTCCGAGGAAATTCAGGCCACAGAAGCCTGGATCTGGGGGTTCCAGCAGGGCTGAAAAGGGAGAGGAATCTTACATCCCAGAAAGCATCCTAAATTAGATTCCAAAAACAATGAGGCCACAACCCCTTTGGGGAAAGGTCTGCATAATCCTCATAGCTAAACAAAATCTTCTTGAAATACAGCTTTAAAGGGATCCATCTCCTATTAGCCCCTGGGGCGGGGGTTGCGGGGGAGGGAGAGAGAGGGAGAGGGAGAGGGAAAGAGAGAGACAAAGAGACAGAGAGAGAGAGAGAGAGAGAGACAGACAGACAGACAGACAGACAGACAGAATCTGTTCACCGCCTTCCGTGGGTTATCTTTTCTTTCTCCATTTTAACAACCCACCGATTTCTGTCACCTTTCCCGGAGGCCCTGTTCTGCATGTCCTTCTCTCCCTTTCACTGGAGTGCCGGTGTTGTGAGCACCGGGGGAGGCCGGCGGGTGTGGGGAAAGCTGCATGGTAATTGAACTACATGGCGAAATATCTTCTTAAAAATTTCTAAAAATGACTTACATTCTTTAAAAAAAATCATCATATGTTGCAGAGCGTTGTTCTGTTTTATTAGAGACTTGGGGAAAATGAAAATCACAAGGTAAAGTGAGAATCAAGGTCTGTAGACCCTGGGGTTCTCTTAGCGCCCCACCCAACGCTGTTTATAGCAAGTTAATTACTTCGTCCTTTCTCTTTAAAAAGTCGAACATAACCTAGAATGCCTTTAAGGTATTTCCTGAACATTCTTCCAACTACATGTTGTTGTTTTTTTCTTTTTTGTCTTTCTTTGAGGTTAGAGAGAAGATTTTACAGTGGACACTTGGAAAATTCATAAACTTCCACTGATATATTAATTTATTAAATATATTATTTCAAGACAAAATTACTTACATCTATTAGAAGAAAAGAGTCTTTAAAAGAGGTTATTCAATGCTAAATACACTCTTTTTTAATCAGGGGTACTTTTTTGTGTACTGGTCTAATGGACAAGAATGGATAGGGAAAATAAAAATATAAAAAATGTAACTTTTTAATGACACAGGGTACAAATATTTTTCTGTAAATAAGCTGTGCCAAGTTAAAAAAAAAACACTTAGAAAAAGCAATTTTGTAACTGTATCAATTCAGAGAATAAAATTATCCAGTGATACTAGATAAAAAGAAAATATGTTTTAAATTAACAGCGTTCTTCATGAAGATTCTTGAAACTCAGTTAATGGTATGTTCCTTTAAGAGAGAAATAGAAAACTCTATATATAGTTATAATTGGAGAGTAAGAGCAGAATTTTATTCAAAGCATGCACACTCTCCCATGAGCTATATATATATTTTTTGTGATAAACTTTTTTTAATCCTCTACCATACATTTCTTGTTTGCATAACTTTGAAGGCAGCAATAACTTTCCATGGGGGGAAAAAAGCCATGAAGATCCTAAAAGAGAAGAAATGAGTCCTTCTCATAAGCAAAATTCAGCTCATAATGTTCGTGGAACAACTTTTTGCAATTGCCGAATGAGAAAAAACAGTAGGTCAGGATTTAAATATAAGACCTTGAAATATATCTCTTGGAGGATGGAGAAGCTATCTGCCAGGGCCCTATTCTAGGGCAAAGAAAGATAGTTCCTCAAAGACTCCAGAACACAGTGTCTTTAAGACATCTGGGAGCATGATACACTTAGGAGGGATGGCTGCTGGGTGACTGGAATAGAAGGATACTTGTTGGGTCTTTCTGTCGGTCTTGCCACTGTCATACACAGGAAGCTAGTGACAGCTCCTACTTTAGCAGTTGCTCTTAGCTCAGCAGCCCAATACTCGCAGTGGCAAATGTGAAGCATGAAGAAGGCCAGAGACCAATTAGCTTTGGTCCCTTTCACTTGCCTGATAGAATCCAAAATACAGACATTCTCCCACAAATTCTTATTTCCGTTGTGATTGTCGCCTATTGTAATTGGGATTTGTTTCTCAAGAATTGTGTAAGGATGGGGAAAGAGGCACTAATACTTTCCTACATTTGGTCTGAAAATGACATGAATAAAAAATTATAACTAACGCAATTTATCTCGAAATTTTGCACTGAGAAGACTTGAGAAATATACATCTTTTTAATAACTTCTAATTTAAAAATTAAAAATGAAATCTTTCTTGGAACAAAATAGTGAATACATAAATACAAAATACATTTCCCCTAACATAATTTTGAACCTCAAATCTCCATGGAAGGTTCCTATTACACGTTTATATACATTTCTTTAAACGCTATTTTGTATTTCATATGGTCCAAGGGACACTATGGAAATTTCCTTTCGCTGCACAAAGAAGTTGGTAAACAAACTTCTTGGAACTCCCCCAATATGGTTATAGAATGTCTTCTAGTCAGATTTTCTCTTTAAGAATACTGTCAGGATTTCTTTTATACATGATTTTCCTACAACAATTTGCAATTCAAAGCGTAAAATAAAATCTTCACTTGTTGCAAAGTGTGTGTGTGTGTGTGTGTGTGTGTGTGTTTCCCCCCTCAAAAACCATTAGTAAGCTATTTCTACTGCCGGGCGGACATTTTTCCCTGATATACATATTTTTTAATTTGTGGTGGCTGGAAGCACAGTTGCCTGGCTTTCACAATTTCAAAAAAAAAAGAAAGAAAGAAACTCATGCTACTCAATTCTATCTACTGACCATTGACCACATTCTTATCAAATGCCAGATAAATCCAGGAGGTGGGAGGACTAGGAAATGAACTATCCTTTAATAAATATCTCTGTTTAATAAATATCCCTGGGGAAGGGACATGGGAAAGAACTTAGTTTTTACTTTTAATTGAGTACGACTCTTAGGTGAGGCATCTGAAAAAAATCTATTAAGTATATTTCTAAATAGTACCTCGAAAAACATTTCCCAGATGCTGTCTCTTAATCATTTTATGCATAAACTTTAAAAACAAATTCAAAGCCTCAATATCATGAGTTGACACTTCTTCGGCCAGTTCCTCAGCCATTATTAGAGACATTTTCTGAAGATCTCTTTAAACTCATTCTCGAATTTCAGAATTCCAAATAGGTTGTTTATATCTTGATTGGAAGATTATATGGTTCAGGAAAAACTAACTCTTTACAATTGCTTTGTGCCATATTTCTCTTGAATTAATTTTCCTATTGTAAGATTTAATATAAAAGATAAAAACAATGGGGCAAATTAAGATTTACATTTAAACAGTGTGTCTGGAAAATATTTGTCTTGGCCTAGGCATTATGGTTTTGTCTTCCATTGAAAGTGCTCGGGGCTTATCAGAAATTTAAAATGATTTAGCAAATTATGGTGTCCATCTAGACACTTCTTTTTTTGTTAGTAGAAATCCTGGTTCTTGTCTTTTTTTGTTCTCAAGTAACCAAATGTTCTTCTGATTTAACATTAAAAACACACATTGTTACTTTTTAGAAAACCATTGTGATTTACAGCTTTGTATGATATAAAGGTTTTTTTTTTTAACCTTCCACTCTTCCCTCCAAGTCTACTGACTACATATATTTTTTTAAATTTGGATATAACTTATTTCGAGCTAAAAATAAATAAATAAATAATCAAACATTTACCTGAATGATTTTTGCAGATACAGGTGCTACTGGAGTCATCTAGGAGTTAAACCTCAGTGACTGTAGCTTTGAGACTAAAAAGCCTACATTTGAACAGCAGAGAATTTCCAGAACATGTTGTCTTCGGATTCAAATGCCTTAGGAATTACCCTGCAGTTGATTAGCATCTAAATAATTAGATTTTTTGGCCCTGTCTGTTTGAAAGCTCAAAGAGAGAAATTGCCTGAAGGCAGAAGTTTCTCTTAAGGTAAGGATGGTGACCTTCTCACCCAGACCGAGAGTTACGGGAAGGGCACGGCCAGGGAAGGGCACGGCCACCCTTTACCTAACCAGATAGAAAACCAGTGCGTTGAAAATGTCCGGCCAAATACATCCTTATTTTTTATTTTAATCCTTAGCTTACATTTTACAAGTAGCTATGTTTAATGTATGTTGAAAGAGTATGAGTGCCAGACATATGTTACATATATTTACAAATTTTATTGGTGAAGAGAGTAGTAAGGACTGGCCCTGTTAAACTCTAAGTAACACATGCTTTAATATCCAGTCCTGTGGCCAATCACAGAATCGCCTTTATTTTATCGGTTCTTTAGAATACCTGTTTCTCAACAGAGCTTAGCTGTTGATAGCAATATTCTTTAGGGACTGATGACTAAAATATAAACCTACGCAAAAAATTAGTATAGAAATGGCTCACAAGATTCATATATATGATTATTATGTGTTATGTATACTATATATGTATATACTATATAGTATATATACGCATACATACATACATATGTATAGTTTACTTCCAGCTAATGATGAACAATCATATTATATCCATCTATTATCAGTAAAATAAAGCCCAGTAAGAAGAAGCTTATTCCACCTAAATGAAAAAGTATACCAGTTAATACATTTGGCATTTGACTATGTTAGACCCACCATGGGCCGGAATAAAATTCTCATGTGTTTTAATTCATTTACGCATGCCTGCATTTAATATGCTATGTGACCATGTCTACAATTAATATGATTTATGAGAGAAGAACATGTGCAATATTGGGGGGTATAGCATACATATTTTTTTCTTCTATGAATGAAAAATATAACAAAACAGCTCAAGGCAAATTGTTGGCCGTTAGCGTATTAAGATGGCCTGACAGCGCCCTGAGTAAACTTGGAGGAGTTAATGATATCCTCTTATCTGACCCTGACACATTTGCAGCATGTAATTTACAGAAGCTCTGTCCAGGGAATCTTGACAAATGCTCCTGAGGATGTCGGGGCAATGCTCCATTCTAATGTAAAACACATGTGGGTCAAGATGTCCTCATTCATCACTTAACACAGAGGGTCTCAAACTCTTTCTGGGAGGAATGACATTACCTGCTGTTAACTCTTCTCGGCTCAGGAAATTTCTCACAACCACAGTAGCCCTCTGAAGGGTAAGCGCTCAAACCTATCATCGTTTCAAAAACCTGTCTGAAAACATGACTGTGGAAAATCAAACATATATCTTGGTTTAATTTCATGACTAGTTCAGGACACGTTTACTAAACATTAATTGACCCTTTAGGACCTAAGATTCCAAATATAGAAAGGGAAAAGCTCTGGGCTTAGGCATCTTGCATGAGATGACATGTAAAATTTTATCTCTAATTGCTAAAAACTAAACTTTCATTCAAGGAAACGCAGGGCTGGTTGAGCCTCATAACCATTCATAAATGTAAACCTTGCTGAGCCTTTAAGCTGCCTAGCTCTGTCTGAGATTCAACAAAAAACTTAAAATAAGGTAGTTCTAATTTTTGAGGAATCTCTAAACTGTTTTCCATAGTGGAATCTAAAGAACAAAACAAACAAACAAACAAACAAACAAACCATCAGAAACATACTCATAGATACAGAGAACAAACTGATGGTTACCAGATGGGAGGGGGGTTAGGGAGGTTAGGTGAAAAAAGGGAAGAGATTAAGAAGTACAAATTGGTAGTTAAGAAACAGTCTTGGGGATGTAAAGCACAGCACGGGGAATATAATCAATAATATTGTAATAACTATGTATGCTGCCAGGTGGGTACTAGACTAATTGAGGGGACCACTTCATACATAAAACTATATAAGTGTCTAACTACTATGCTATATATCTTAAACTAATAGAAAATAATATTGAATGTCAACCAGAACTGAAAATTTTAATTAAAACTGAAAAAAAAGCACTTATATAATAAACTAAAAGAAGAGACTCGACTCTGCCCCTCCTAAACAGAGGGATATTAGGCTCCACCATATTCTTATTCCACTAAAATTTCCCTAGAATGAAGGGCAGACATTCCAGCACACTAAGGGAGGAAAACAGTTGCCCAGCTCAACAAGGAAATATCTCCTTTCTTCTAGACTATGTACGAAGGAGGCAAATATGTCTGTGGCTGCCCAAAGTCAATGTCATAACACTCCATCTGCTAAATGCCTGACGCTAATAGAAGAGAGGCTTCCCTTCCCTTGTCTCCACATGAAGGAGGGTATGTCCTTAGGATGGAGAAAAGAGCCAGCTGAACAGACCAAGTGATACTGATTTAAAGAGCAGATGTCAAGAATGAATATATCCTTTAGGGAATGTTTTCTGGCTATTTCCATGGGCTTTGTGGTAAGGCAGAATAAGCATTCATTTAAAATACCTGGAAACCTGTAGCAACTCAACAGATATGGGACAACATCCGAGCATATAGTCTTCCAAGAACCAGAAGCTATGATGCCATGAAGCCAAGAGCCCACCTACCTTCATTTCCTCCCTTACCCAATTCCAGGGGCACTGGACTATAAAGATGTGTTGCTTTTCCACTTAAAAGTATACTTGTGTCCTTGATCATAAATTGGGCAGTAGCTTATGCCTCCCATTGCACAGGCAACTTTATGTTGGCTGCCAACATACAGGGAAGCCACTTACATACATAGGTCTTTGGTCTACAGAAATTAAATCCTACAGATATTGACAAAAGAGAGTCTTTGTCACTTAGTGATTAAAAGAACCCTCCCCAATCAGTTAACTCAGAATTACTTAGATGGCCCCTTACTTTCTAAAATATTTCTATTCCTGTTGTTTTAGCTTCCTTTATCTTTCGCTGGTGAGAGAGAAGCACAGATTCATCAGATTCTCCTGCCTCTGAGGTCAGTGCTTCCAATTTATCCGATATCTAGTATCATAGAAGCTGGAATGTATATTTTTCAAAATGCATTCATGTAATATCGTATTTCAATAAATCAAAACAAGAATAAGAAGAGAAAAACAATAAGACAATCCTTTGTTCTCCCCACACTTAGCCCCATGGAATGAAGGATCGTTGGTTCTCGTGTTTGTTGTAGTGGATTCTCATGCTATTATGATCCAAATTGTACATTGTATTACTGGGGACTACATATCTCAGGCACATTACAACTACTGCATTCTGAATAATATCAATAACAGTCCTTAGTTCTTTAAAATGTCTAAGTGGAATGTCTGAAAATACTCAGTCCACAAAAAAACTGCCTTTCTTTCAAGATTACTCAGTTTCCACATTTGCTTTCTTTGTCAGGGACAAACAAAAGTAATATTTTTTTGTCAGCGTCTCGCATGATATCTCTAAGTAAACAAAAATAAAAGTCCTGTTGCAATAGTATTATTACTTTGTCAAAAAGATTTAAATTTCTTAAGTACTGCGTTTCGCAACATAACTCCATGGGACAATTCTTTTTTATTACCTTCCGAATTTAACAAGGAGGTGAAACAGAAGCTGAGCTAGTTCAAGCCAATTGTCAGAAGACACATAGCTAGTGAAGGGCTGACAAGTACGGAATCTAATGCCTTTGACCTTGGGGCTCCTTCTTTAGATGGATGAGTTACACCCACGAAGCAATCAATTCACTGAACAGGAATCCTCTTGCCTTCTTTTACTCCATCTGCCTTAACTAAACATTATTAAGCATATATAATTGCTTCGTCCTTAAAATTACTCTCTTTCCTGCCAAGTTGTTATACTGAGGGCTGAGAATGTGTTGAGGCAGAAGATGACATCAGATGTTAAATAGAAAGAACCACTCGCTTGTAAAAAAAAAAAAAAAATCAAGGGAACTATTTTTAGAAATGGACAAATCATGAGTGGAGTCCCCACTGAATATTCTTTCATTCAGCACTTCCTAAGAAATGTTCTTCAAAATTTGGAAGTCTGATACTCAACAAAAGGGCTCCATAGTTAAATTAGAAAATACTGAGTTATAGTTGAGAACCATACGATTTCACTCATATGTGAGATATAAAACTGAAAGCAACAGACAAATAAGACAAAAAAAACAGAGGCTCATGGACATGGACTACAGTTTAGTGGTTGCCAGAGGGAAGGAGGGGAGTGGGGAAGTTAGATAATGGTAACGGGGGTCAAATATACGGTGACAGAAGGAAATGTAACTTTGGGTAGTGAACACAATGCAATATACATAGGATGTACTGTTGAATTGTACACTTGAAACTTACATAATTTTATTAACCAGTGTCACTTCAATAAATTTAATTTAAAAAAACACTGAGTTATAAAACATGTTTTCATACTGCAAGCCTTGTCAGAGCTTTTAGTAGGCTAACGTGTACTGAGACTGAAAGACGAAGGGCTATAATCTGTAACATTTATCAAATTGTTGATTCAGAATTTTTTCCCCCAAACCACTGTACCAAGGAGCCCACTTTAGGGAACAAGCCTTTATTATGAGGCACTGTTTGGTTTCTGGGTGTTCAAAACTGATTATGACCTACCACCATTCCTCTAGAAGCCCAGAGTCAAAAGGGTAAATAGATATACTATAATATAATACAGTGTGGTATGTGTTTTAACAAGGTAGAAATGCAAAAATGTAACATCGACAAAGGCTAAAACAAGAAATTCTGCCTGAAAGAGTCATGAAAGGGTTGACATTGACCTAGAAATTTTCCCATGGGTCATAAAGAGTTTTTTAATCTCAGAACAGATGCAATAGTTTATTCGATTTTTAATGTAAGCCGCACGAAATGAGACATCAGCATTTTATGAGAAGAAAAAGTAATGATTGCTTTGAATCCCTGTCTCCTTCATGACTTCGGCACTGAGGACTAGCTGTGCCATCATCTTACCGTGAAGAAATAGTCCCTTCAAGGTGGAAATCCTACCCTGTGATTCTTCAGAGTACACCGTCAAAAAATCTCCCAGTTTGCCATCTTTCCCATTGATCAGCAGGGACAACGCAATCACTGATCTCCGAGATTCTAGTTTACCGAACTCTAGCAAAATGTCAAGAGTAATTTTTAAATATTATACTGTACATTGAAAAATATACACCTCTGATGAAACCCAGACTGTTTTGCAGAGACAGATTCTTTAGGGGAAAAAAAATAGTATACAACTAATGACTGAATCCAGTCTTCTGTGTCTGCAGTACAAAGCACACATTCAGCCTCTAATTGAATAAATATGCAAGTATTCAGATTTCTGTAGATATTGCCATTTTGCAAATGCAGTAATAAATTAAAAGCTTTACATTGCATTCCAATCACATATAAAGGGTTGATTCAGACCACTGGCCTCACATTAGAATCCAGCACAGCTTTACTAACTACAAAGAAAAACTTTTATTCTAGTAGCTTAATTATAGACCAAGCAATCACACTCCATTTTTTTTTCTCTCCACAATGGCTAAAAGAATTCAAATGGGCCTAAAAACGATAGGGTTGTTGCATTTGATTTGTTCAAGGTACAGGAGAAAATAACTGATGGAGTTTCTATTTAAATCAATTCAGTAGAAACCAACAAAATTTAATTCTGCAGGAAAGGTTTTCTTGTGGCTCCTTTCAGTGACATGATGTAAGATCCAATCACTGACGGCTGCCCCCTCCCTTTCTTTAGAAAGGAGATTTGGGCCAAGTGGTTGTTTCTCTCAGTTCTCCAAATCCATAACTAACTCTAGGGACTGTGGCTAGAGCTGACATAAACCAGGGCTCCCCTCATTCTTTAAGGGGAGCGACCACAGCCTTCGGAGAAAAACCAATGGCACCAAGTCAATTACAGTCAGCATCGATTCAACAAATGGATTAGCAGCGATGTTTTCAACACAGACAGAACATCTCAAAAGCCTACTATGGAAGAATGGAAACATGCAAATGGCCAGTGGCTATTCTGGGATAGCTGAAATGGGCTCATTTATGATCATAAACATCCTTGAGCCTTCAGAAACATGTGAGGCTTCGGCAGCCCTGGTTTTGAGCTCATGAACTGCTTCAGAAATGAAACAGAAAGAGACACGAGCTTTGGAGAGGCAACTATTTTTGCACAGAATGCCTCTCTGTCCAAGCTTTGTTTGACACCCCACCAATCTCTTTAATCAAAATCACTTCTGCAGAAGAATTTCTGGAAAGTATAAAGGGAAGGAAGTGGTTCTATGGGGAAATGGGTTGGTGGCAGGCCACCTGCTTGTCTGGTTTTGAACGATGATAAAAGTAGGCTGAGGGCACAGGATCTGCAACTTGTGTGTGAAATGGACAAAACAACTGGTCTGGCATCAAGTAGCTTCTGGATGCATGCCCAAAAATGTTCAGAAAAGCAGCTCTCTGAAACAGGAGCTGGCCTTGCCACCAGAGAAAATTGTATTGTTTTTACATATATCGAGAATACAAGAGAAGGTCAAGGAATGACCATGCCACAGTGAAAAAGATTGTCTCCTGATATGAAACGGAAAAGTACCCATCACAACCATCTGAATAACTATATCCCAACCACATAACAAGCTGAGCATGGTACGTATACCTCCCATGAACAAAGAGCCATCGTCTTGCCTGGCAGCTAAGGAATTTGAGATAATTGTGAACACTGTGGTCCAAAAAATGACAAGCTAAATCAAAAGCAGCCTTGAGTTTTGTGTACACATATTAACACTTAAATGCTCCTCCTTAATAAGTTTTAGGATTAACAAATGTTTGTCAAAAGAAACTGTGCTGAGCAATTGAAATCAAATTTGAAATGGAACCACAACAGTCTAATACATATATGCATGAAATGGAGAAGCTGCCTAATAAGCGTAGCTGACACCAAATATGCAATTTACATACATTACACACTAATAATCTCAATTTTAATATTATTCTTTAAAAGCAACTGGAGGGTGGTTGAGTTAAAGGTTTTCTTTTGTGAAATGTGATTAAGAACAAAAGTTGATCTTGGCGTCTTCCACCATTAACCACAATCTCGTTAATATAAAGATCTATCTGCTTTCTTGAGTTTTGTTTCTGAGACCATGTCTCATCCCCACGAAGCTGTGATGATTCAACCAGACTTAACAGATGAATGGCCGATAAACCTGATGAGATCTGCAGACCTACTCTTTGTTCCTGAGTTGCTGAGTGGTGAGCAAACATCCAAGCATTTTCAAGCCTGGTACACAAATCTTTATGAGATTTTTTTTTTCTTTCCTCAGTAGATTATCCATGAAATAGGACAGGTGTACTGGTTATTCAATTACATCTTACCCAAGACCTGGACAAACTTTGAAATGAGGCCTCTGAGCATAGCTCTTACCATGGGGATTTATTAATAACAGTTAAACATTCTCTAAAACAAAACTTTTTTTTTGTAATTTAAGCCTATTTTCTTATTTTGTCATTCGTTTCACTCGTAAACCAGAAATGAAAATCTGCCCATCTGCTCTAAACATAAAATGTGTTCATAATAATCCAGATTTATACCAAATGTATTTTTAAGTATTGCTGAATTGAGAGTACTCGAAATTTATGGCCTCTGAGGTTGCAAAGAGGACTTCCTCTTTTTAAGGAGGGAAATGCTTAAAATGAATGTAAGAAAGGCTCAGAAAGCTTCTTGGATATCAAATGGCTCCGTAGGAAAAAAAAAATGTCAATGATATAAGAGTAAATGAATCAAAACCATATGGATCAAATTTTCCCTAAAATACACAGTTTGAAAAATTAAGGAGGAAAAGTGCTCGGCAAAATGTGTTTTAGGTTTTACCAAACCCAAAACATTTGAAGAATCATTTGCAATAGTTGATGAACCCTAAATGCAGCCAAGTTGGCCCATTTTTATATAACACATAACAAATAAAAAAAGCTTCCTAGAAATCATGTAACCCACTGATACTGTATTTCACTCAAAAAAAAATCATTAGAAGCTATCACCAAAAACTGTAGACTTCGTAGAAATAGGATGGGGACAGAGTGTGACATGATAAGATTGTTGATTTAATTGGCTTTGTTTTGGGGGTTTGGCTCTGTGTGTTTGGGGGCATCGCGAGAGACTAGTGTTTCTTGGAAAGAAAGTTAATTAGAAGAACATGTTAATTAGTCTCATGTCTGGAGCATATGGTGGTATTTCCTTGGCATGCCATATTCCAAGTCAACATTCCTTTTTCTCTCCTACACATGCAGGAAGGGGCTGATAACATACCATCTGGGTTTGAAGGGGAAATACATGGCCTCTATTTCCCTGTGTTCTTTCTGTGTTGTCCCACACCAAGAGGACACAACCTTTCAAAAGAAAGCTGCTACTACAAGGGAAAGCCCTCTCTAGAGTGAGTTGAATGGTTTTCTTTCTCAGAGGGTGTTTTGTCATTCATTATATAAGCCTTGTCTCCTGAAAGGGTTATGTAGTTCAAACAGAATATAATTCAGAGACAGAAGAAAATTTTGAGGTCATTAGCCTACATCCCTCTCTCACCCATCACTGAGAATCTCGCCTCAAGTCCCCAGACAGATCCAGTCTTTGAGGGGATGGGAAGCCAAATACTCCAATTTTGAAGACTTTCAATCATGCCTGCAGGAAAATCAGGCTTCCTATTAGTGCCAGAGCTCGTGAAAAACTTTCTAGGACATTGTGCTTCTTCACCAAGTGAAATGTGTAATTTCTGTTTATAGAGGAATTGGTAACAACTGGCAGAGAGATAGATTTGTCTCTTAACTCTGCTGGTAAATCACCCGGTCATTTAGATGATTATGTTGCATTGGCCTCAGTTTTTCCATAAGTAAAATGGGAACATTGCCCAGATATAGTTACTGATTCCCTCAAAAAAAAAGATAAACTTGCCAAAAATTAGGTAGTGCACAGACCCTTTCAGCAACTTGAGGAAAGATATGGCCAAATTTTCTACAATTTTTTGTCAGTGCTCTGAGATTCATAAGTGCTATTCCAATCCAAGCAGCTGGACAGGTATGACCTTCCTGAGTCACTGCTTCACATCCTTCCCTCATGAAGCTGAGACCTTCCCTGAAAGAAAGACTGAGGACAGCTAACAAACGTCATTTGGCTAATGGCTTCGATTCCAAACTTTAAAAAATCTTTGCTCGAAGGAGCAAATGTGTTAGAAAACCACCCCCCAAAAAAGCAACAGAAGTCCACACACAGAGAGAAACAATATATCTGTCCTGGCGTCTATGAGTTCTTTGACAAGAAGCTAGAAAGCCCATTGGACAATAGTTCATACACATTCTAACACATGATTTTCAAGTGTGCATGGCAAACAACACATCAATTTCAATGACACTAGGAGAGAAGTCAAATAAAATGCACAAATATTTTTAACGTGTCAGATAACCTCCACTGAAGAGATCTACAATGAATTGATCATAACGACTCAAACACTTTAGCTCCAGTTCAATTTAAATTAATAGGTGGGGAAAGGCCTATGATGAAATGTAAAAACAGAGAAAAGGCAAGATGCAAAGTTACAGGCACTACTATATTTTTTAAAAAGATATAAAAGAAGAACGGAAAGGCAATATGCAAAAATATTAACAGCAGTTGCCCAGGGTAATTTTTTTCTACTCTAAAGACACTTCTAAAAAATATATTTCCATTTACTACAATAAGCATACAGATTATTACTAGAAGAAGTTAGAAGATTAATAGAAAAAAACTGTGTAAAGCAAAAAAATAGGTAGAGTATTAGCAAAAAAAAAAGAAAGTGTAAATTAACCTGAATCCAAAGGTTTAGAAAACTAATTTCTACTAAATGATTTTAAAATATGACTAAAGTCCCTGCCTCTGTTTTTCATGAAATCTGTTTCCTCTTCACCCAAGTATGAATGGACTAGATCGAGTGAGATCTAGACCAGGAGGCCAAGAATTCTAGGTTCTAGCCCCAGCCCACTCACTGTTGGCCCCATGGCCTTCAGCAGGCCACCAGCTATCTGAGCCTCAGTAGATTTGTCTGCCTTTTAGATGTCCAGACAGAGGCAGAAAAAGCAGGAGGATAGGAGGAAAAGAGAAGGGGAATGGTAATCATATGGTTAGTTTCATCTTAATATTGTATGGTCCGATATATTAATAAGCACTTCTACATAATAAGCAATGATTTGAAAGGGTCGCCACCCTCTCTTTACTCTCTGCTTTAGTCAACAGGTTAAACAGGTGGGTAGATGTGGGCTCTTTTCTTCAAATTTTCTTTGTAATACTTTTAATAAAGCCAGGTAACCAAAAGTAGGGTAGCCCCTCCCCTCTTGCTTAGAGTGACTCCTGAGAAGTGCTAAATCCCAAAAGCTACAGAAATGTGAATTCTAATTCCTAATTCTCCTACTCCGTTGTTTTGCAAAGATGGTTGACAAGATACGGATTCACTCACTGCCTTTCATTCTTCAACTTTGCCCGAGGAAATGAGGGGCTCGCTCCATATTATTCGTCTCTTGCCTAACTCATTGGGGAACGCTTCAAGAAGGAAGACAGCAGAGATTCCTACTGCTGCTTTGAGGCAGAAATGTATGGAAGAAATGCAAAATATCCTAGATATTTGCAATGTTTTAAGTAAGGAATTAACATAAGAGCATAATAAAGAAATACAAGAAACGTTGCAAGTTGCCTACGAAATTTTACATTGTTTAATATTGGAAGAATTCCCTCTCTACCATCAACTCTAGAATCATAGCCAAGCTTCCTGAAACTCAATAATTAACTGTTTCAAGATCAAGTGCTAATAATCCCATTTACATAACACTTATATAATACAGTAAAATATACTCATTATAACATGCAAGGTGATACACTTATAATACAAAAAACTAGCAGCTTCACTTATAGAATACAGATCCGTGTTGTTATATTTATTATGACTGAACACTATGAAATGCTGAGGGAGTCTCGAGTCTCACCTTCAGGAACTGGTTAGGGTTGAAGTTTACTTTTATTAAAACTCTCAACCAAATCATGTTCCTAAAAAGCTTTTCTATGGCCCAAAACCACTTATTTTAAAAACTGCAGAGATAACTACTTCTGACGTTACTTCTAAGCTGTGGAAGACGCTGATAATGCTATAAATCTGGGCATTTCAAAGATGTATCTTTTAATTTAAGTCCATGATTTTCATGCAAAATCACATTCATAAATGCCAGCATTTAGAAATTAAATGCATTCAAGTCCTGTAGGAAGCACGTTTCATTGTTTTCATGTTGTTATTTTCGGCTGAGGTTTAAAGCCATCTCTTATTTTTTTATCCCAGGATGTGCTACAGGAATCTATGCAACTTAATTACATTTACTGTTACCGAAAAAAAAAAAAAAAAGGATTTATGAACTTTTGCCTTTAGGCAGAAATGTTTATTTCATTGCCTTTACTATTCATTCTTTTCAACTCCAACAGCTTTGAACTTTTCAGCTGCTCAGAGTTATCACTGTGGTGCAGAGCCCGGGAACTCCACTCCCAAGACTCAAACCACAAGTTGAAGAAAACGAAGAAGGCAAAGATATATGAGTCGTTATTTTGGCCACCCTTTGTGCCATTAAAATCTCATTTTCTGCCTATTAGAATGCCCTCTTGGTGCTTAGGCAGCGGTGATAGTCAGTGATTAGTGTGTAATTGACTATAATTGTCTTTTCACTTTTCATTTGTGTCATTCTGAGCTTCTCTCTGTTTTTCTAACCACCAAGAGGAAAAAGGGGGTTAAGAAAAGATAAAGCTGTTAAAACTCTCACTCTCAGCCCTGAAGAGATTCTCGATTGCAATTATAGATTGCAACCCCTCTGTGACATTTCTCCAAATTTAGCGGGCTGCTGTCCTCGCCACCTGGGCCAAGAGCTCCCTAATAAAATCAAGCGATCTGTATTTAAACAACTGCTAATAATGTCAACCTCAGACAGATGCCACATGTAGGAAATCTAACCAACCCTCTGACACGCAATTATCAAGGCAATTTATTAATATGATCTCTCAAGAAAAGCTCATAGTCCAATGCAAATTAGAAAAACAATTACAACATTCAAATACCTCTATAGTCCCAAAGAGCAGTAATTCTCCTAATCCGTGCATTTATGACTCATTTACACCAGAGCACTGTAGTCATCAGCTGGGTCTCTCTCCACACAACTTGTTTGCTTCCTCTCGGATTGTTTTATAAAAGCTGATGTTTTCTTATTAGCTGCTTTTGCTCACAACCCTATCGGCTGACCGAATACCATGTTTTTAAAAAACGAGTGTGAGCTTCTAAGCCAAAGGCCAGAACTAGGAGTGGAGATGGCAAATGCCTCGACGACTAATTATAAACATAAAATTTCTGTGATTACACTAAAACTGACTTGAATTTTAAGTCTAAGCCACAACTTTTGATACAGCCTGTAGGAAGGTTGGAGAGAAAGGAAACCAGGAAAGTGAAATCATGTGGCTTATATAAAGAATACATTATGGTTTAAATTTGGCAATTCATTATACGACCGCCTCAGGGAATTGACTATTTGGTTCTGGTACACAGCAAATCGTCTGTCTGGAAACACGGGACTGACCTGAGGTGAAAGGCCATTGCCAATGGCGGGGTTCATGGGGTTGGAGGGCCCGGACGGAGGCACAAAGCTGTCTGTATAGCTGGAAAATCCATGCCTGGTGCTGGGGAGACAGTAGGCAGAGCTGCTGTCTGGGTTTGAAGGAATTGTGCTTTGGTGTACAGTGCTCGGAGGAAGCGGCTGAGGTCTGTGGACGGTGCTGCTGGGATCTGACACAGCTACAATGAAGAAAATGGTTAGCCATAAAGTTCCTTTGTAGGCCAGCAGAGAAAGTTCAGTGCCAAAGTTCATGGTCACCAAGCCATCAGTAGTATCTACTGGTCAGCCCAAATGTTAACATCCAACTGTGTTTCTTAACGTGCACGTATAGAACCAGTCACAACCAATATAGCCACTTGTCTGCACATATGTGCAAGTACATAACTTATTTATATACTTTCAGGGCACACTCGCCCAGACTAGGAATTCAGAGATCACATTAACGATGCTAACAAACCTATTCTGGTAGTGGCTGTTAGTAATCAACATGAGAATTAACCAATGTAAGAGCTTGCAAGTCTCAAATTTCTTTAGCAAATATACTTTCGCATCACTTAAGTATTGGTGCAATCGTATAGTTCGAATGCTTGAAATGCTATCTTTCATAATCCAAAATGATTTTATCTTATCGGTTCTCCCATTCACCTCTATGTGCTAACAAATTCTGATTTTATCAAATCTTCCCCCCCCTCCCCCGCCCCACCCCATAACCACCACAGTCAGTAACCATCATAGAATTTCAGTCACTGGCAGACTGGAGAACAAACGTAGAGGTAAAATTTTAACAAAAAAAGAAGCAAATCGCATATTTATTTAGAAAGGTTATTTTGTTCTATTGTTTTGTTTTGTTTTAAAATACCGAAATAGTGTTATATTACAATGCAGTTCATCTAGAGAGATTCAGGTGTGTCCCAGAACAAATTATGTTTCTGAAATGTGACTGGGACATTCAGGACAACCTGATGGAATGTAACTAACACAGAAACAGCAACAACGTCAGCATGGCATGAAATTAGCAGCAGGAAAAGCGGTGGGGAGTTATATTTTAACCCTTGGCTCCCCCCCTCCATACCTTGGGGAATAGCCGTGGGCTGGTAAGAGGTCTCCGACAGCTGGTATGTTGGCAGGGTCGGCATGGCAGTGGGAGGGAAGCCCCCCGGAATGAGATGGTTGAAAGCCATCAGTTGATTGGCCCCAGCTTGCTTCCTCCATCTTGCACGGCGGTTGCTAAACCAGACCTATGGATTTAATTTAAAATTTGAGGATTTCACTGATGAAATAATAGTACATTCTTAATGAATTTTTCATGCTAAAACAGATTAAAGGTCCCTTACTGACAGGGCAAATAGAAGCAAGAGCTCTCTACCCTCTGTGTTGTATTGTCAGCAGAGAAGGGAGAGTTAAATGTCAGGGGTCACAGAGGGGCTTCGAAGGCCTTCATGGTCTTGCAGAGCCGCCACTAACCCAGGGATGGCCATGGGCAGGGATGGCTGAGCAGGGGTGGGAAGAACAAGGAACTCCCCACTATCACGACATCAACGCCCCCCCACCTTCATGTATTCTAGGGAAGATCCATGAGCCTCTGACTCCCACGGGACATATGACTTAATCTGGCCTTGCCTATTACAGTAACCCTTGTATTTCATATTCTTATCAGTCTGTCTCTGTATTTCTATGATCATTATGGCCATAGCTCCTGCACGGTCATTTAAATTGACCGGGAAGATAAATGGAGCCCTTTTACCATCCCTTTCAAAGTGTGAGACATTGTACTGATATTAGTGGAAATAAATGCAAAGAGGTATTTCAAGAAATGAAAGCATTTTCTATTTCTTTCAACAACAGCTTTAAGCACTTGCAACACTCTATGCCAGGCACGATGTTAAACAGGTACATTCAGAAAAACTTGATGTAATATAATAAAATGCCTTCAAGGAACTTAATGCCCCAGTATTTCGTGTGAGTGGCTAGAGAGAAATGGCAATAATGAGAGCAAGAAATGTAACCAAACATCTAAAACATTGAAAAATTACAGTATAAGGTGTTTAACGGGCCCCATGATCTTGCCCAACTCTTATACCTGCAGAGTTTAAGTGTAGAACTTAGAATAAGGTAAAGTCTCTGCACTTAAGTAACTTACAACCTTGTCCTCATAGAATTTACAAAGTCTTCAAAGAAATCAAAATAATTGCTCACTAACGTAGATGCTCATGTTTAGAAATGCAGAGAATCAGGAAAAGTTTAGAGTGGAGACAGAGTTGCACCTCATTTTAAAGCTTATTTCCTCACAAAACAAAATTAACAACTATCGAACTTACTTGTAATTTTTTAAGTCGTGAAATTTAAAAAAAAAAAAAATGGAGAGTGAAATTTCTCCCTCCTGGAGCAAGAAAACCCAATTTAACAAATATTCTGCCAAGGTATCTGCTTAAACTTTTGCTATTCGCCCAAGTATTTGTCTGAAAAAAAGAGTTCGGTCTTCTCTAGGCAGGTTGCAAGGTACTGGTAAGGAAAGCTGTGTGCACATCCTCAAAATAATAACATTTAATATTCCTTAAGTTTCCAACAGGAAAAGAAAGTAAATCAATATTTTCCCATGTTGATACATAATTGAATTAGAGTTTTACTTAACTTAATAAATTGCCACCTGAGATAATAGAACCACGAACAGCACTCAATTTGAGGTCTGCATCAATTGTTTTCTCGCTGCAATTCTAAGCATCTGTTCCAGTGATTCCCAGAGGCATCAGGGAAAGAAAACTGTTTTCAGAGGACTGCTTGGAACGAGCTATGTTAGCCCAAGGAGGCCGAGGGCCAGACATGAGAGCTGTATTCATGCCTGAGTGTACTGTACTATCCCACACACTGTGGGCATATTTTACATTATAAAACTTTCAGATTAACGAGGCCACCTGGCTCAGGTGAAGTGGTCCCCCACACCTGTCTAGACCAACCTATGTGCAGTGCATCTCCGGCTTGACGTTCTAGGCTGGGAGAAGAGTGGAATTTCCAAAAGTTCCAATGTGACTTCACTCATTCAGGCATACTGTTTTCAATTGTACCTGGTGAGATCTTTGATGAAAGAACTCAGAAGCTCGCACTTCCGTCATTACCAGAGTACACTGCCAGCCTCCCTATGCCAACTTCCTTCTGTAACCTTTAGATAAGGAGACCAAGTTTGACTTATCCTGTAGGTGGCTATTCCTGATCGCGACATCAATTCCAACCTACTTTTAATTCGAGTTCATTCTAACTCTTCCCTAACCCAATTTTTTAATCAAAAATGTCTTTCCTCAAATAATAAATTAGAAGAAACATCTTAATTTTCTACAAATACCTTCAAATGATCAAATCCAAAAGACCAGGGGGTTAAGATTTCCAGGGATTTGTTTATATGTTTCCAAAATAATACAAAAAAATATATTGGAGACATTGAGTAAACCTACCAGGAATTAGGTTTAATACAATACAATAAAAGATGGAGAGAAATAGTTGGGAAGCAAATCTTTACTAAAAAAATGAACCTTTAAAGGGGGGTTTCAAGAGTTTGTCAAAGGAAGGAAGTTAAACATTTAAATTCCTAAAGAACCAGGGCCTGCCTGTCTCTGGCCATTTAACCAAAATGTTTATCATCTTGCCACTGCGAACTTGCATTTCCTAGAACCAGTTGAATCTGCCAGAAGAAACATTAAAGGAAAAATATATTGAAGTTGCAAATTAGGAAGTGGTCTTTTCCTTCTTTATACTTTGAAACTCATAAAAGACATTTCTTCTATTTTTTTTTTTTAATTTTCCCTCAAATAATCTGCATTTTAAACCCCTGAACTAGCCAAGCACATGTTCCTGGGATAGTTTTCAACCCTTTTCTAACTGAAAGACATTCACCTGAAATTTTTACTTTATTCGATGAACTGCAGCCTGGTTTGTTCCCATCTGCCCCCTGGATCTCTCTACTTGTATGTCTCTCTACAGAGTTCTTCCACAAAGCTATATTCGTGCCTTTTGTAAATAATCTTTAGGCCTATTTCTGGAGTAATACAATGTCCAACGATTTTTTGAAGCAAAATTTAAATTGACTGATAGATCCCCATAACATCATAGAATCACAAAAGAAGAATAAGGTTTTAATAAATTTTTCTCTTCATGTACAAAATAAGTAACCAGCTTGTTCACACTCTCAAGAATATAAGATGGGGAAAACAGTACTTTAAAAGATGCAGTCATTCTTTTTATTCTCATAGGTATAACACAAACCAGGCAAAGGTTGAATCACAGCTCTCCCCGCCCCTTACTAGCTCTATGCCCTTGAATCATTTGCTTAATCTCTGTGGGACTCTGTTTTCTAATCTGCTGAATGGGAAAAATAAAAAACTATTTCACCAGTATTGTGACAATTAAATGATACAGTGCAATCAGAGCCTTTAAAAGAATACCTAAGAGATAATATTAAGTGTTCAATAAATGTCCGCTATTAAGTTAAAATGTCACATTGCCACCTCTGTCTGAGAAATTCAAGAATTAAAGCCTTGCTTTGTTTTCTTAGCTCTATGGCCTACAGCCAAAGCCTTTTGCGCCCATGAGCAAACAGGAAAGTGCCCAAATAACACCTCAAATAATTGAAAGTGAGTTTGGCTTGAAGGGAGACATAGGTCAAATTTGCTTCCAAGTTTCATGGATTAGCACTAATTGAGCCATGGTGTAAGCTTAATTTTGTCTGTCCATAAGTTACCGGTTCACATTTCGGGTGTGGTCCTCTAAGGCAATCTAACCTACATTATTCCAGATAGGTTATTTGAAATGCAGTCCAAAAAAATAGGGAAAAAATGTAGTACTTAATCCTTAAAAATTGAATTCATAACAAGATTATAAATGCCTGATTAAACACTAGATTTGGTGCTAAGGCTACAACGCCAAATACAGTACTTTCCAAGGAGGTGATTTCAGGACAAGCTGCTGGTTCCCCGGACCTTCTCATTCATTCCGCCCTCTCTCTTTTCAGATCACACAGTCCCAGCCCTGCTGTCACTGCAGCCACTTGTAGCACACAAGTTGGGGAGAGGGTAAGCCTGGTTGATGAGGAGAAACGCCATCCTCCCAGCGGTGTCAGAGGGCCACGGGCACACACGTAAGCATACCCACCTGCATCTCTGCACCTTCCGAGAGCAAGGTCCTGCAGCGAATTGCAGAATGATCATCTTTCTGCTTCGCTATGGAATCCAGGGTCAACTATTCCATACCTACCTTAGCTTCTGAATTATGTGTATCTGTTCGATGGCTTTAAATCACCATCGGGCTTCCCTGAGGATCCCAAATTACTGAGGCTAGCAGGGTCCTGAGATCATGCATCCTAGTAGTTTTTAACTGGGGGACAGGACAAGGGGAGGTGGTATTTGAGAATATGATAAGAGCCAGAGGCCTTCTTCTCAGAAAATGTCTTGTGTACACACACACACACACACACGCGCGCGCGCGCACAAAGGCACAAGATTCATGTACAAATCTCAAGTCTCCTGAAGTCGTGCATGATTGTCCACAGACCCAGACTAAGATCATCTTATCTAACCTACCCAAATTTCAAAACTGAAAAAAAAAAAAAAAAGCCCTCAGGCTCATCAGGATTACAACAATTACGGCAGAATTAAGCGACTTGCTCAACAAAATGCTTTGGGCAAGCTGAGACACAACCCACATCTTCTGACTCCTAATTAAATGCTATTTCTATAAGCATCTTCCTTCCCTGGGTCCCATTATCTTGCTGATAAAAGAGAATGATACTTGGAGTTCTCTGATGAAATATTTACCAAAACTTTTGCACATCATCAATATTTGCAAGTCATCTTCCACGCAAAACTGTAATGCTTGCTATTATTTGCAAAATAAAAGCTACCAAGGAAGTAAATTAGGCAAATTATTAGTCTCTGGTGTACAACAATTCTTAGACTATGTATTCAGATTTGGTTATGATAA
>NW_011888823.1:682396-684914 GCF_000151845.1 Pteropus vampyrus | reverse complement strand
TCCAGCTTACACAATCAGCTGCCTACGTTCCACCTCTGAACATCTTTCGCCACTCTCTTTACTCTTCCATTCCCACTGCCACTGACCTATTTCATGCCCACAGCTCTCCTGCCTATCACATCAAGTGTGAGCATCCGCACCTGAGACCCGAGCCTTCCACAGGATGGCCTCAGCCTTGCTTTTCAGCCCTATTCCTTCTGCCTCCCACCGCTCCCTACCCTCCAACCAAACTGAACTGTTATCTTGACATGAGTGAAAATGAAAGGTCATCTAGTATGTAACTGAGGTTCTTCCAACTCTCTGTGCTTTTGCTCATATTATTCCCCCTTATTAATATACTCTCCCCACCTGCCCTGTCCAATGAATATCTATTTAGCCTCAAAAGTCCATCTTAAATCTGCCTTCTTCCTGAGCCTCTCTTGTTTACTCCAACAAGACCTCGTCCTTTTCTCTTCTCCACATGTACTCGCTTAGTCTCTTTCTCATGGAACTTATCACTTCTGCTTTGTTTTTAAATTATTTGTATGTTTACTTTATTACCCCTATCAGATTGTAGCTCCTTGAGAGACTTGTGTTAATTCATCTCAGCGTTCCTTGATTTTCCTAGCACTGTGATGATCATATGGAAAGTCAATTTGAAAAAGACAACTCCTCTGACGAGGCTCTGCAGCCTGGAAGAGGTTATTTCTGAAAATTATATAATTGGAGAGGTAATTAGCTACATATGAAAAAGTGTTGATCACTCTAGAGAACATATCAACTGACCAGTTCACTGCTGAGTCCCCACCTTCATTTTGACTATGAAAGTCGAGTATCTTGAAATAACACAGCATTTCCAGATAAAATAACATGACTTCTGGGGCAGTAAGGAGTTCCAGGATACCCTAAGACATTTGTAATCTTTCAAACAATGCTTTACTACCTTGAAGAGGACAGTCATTATTTATGATGAAAACATTATTCTATCACTCAGTAGAAAGATATTATACCAAAATAGCCTTTTCCAGAGGGTTCACAGTGCCACTGACTCCTAAACAACACAATTTTGAACTGTGTGGGTCCACTTACACGCAGATGTTTTTCAGTAAATATCTATAGCATTTTCAGCCTGTAGTTGGGAGCCTGCAGATGCGAAGGGTCAACTATATGCATTGATCTATACCATTTTGTATAGGGGACTTGAGCATCCTCAAATTTTGGTATCCTTGGAGGAGGCAGGGCCTGGAACCAATCCCCCATGGATACCTAGAGCTAAGTTTTTCTGGAGTCAAGATTTATGTATGAATATTAGACTGTGCAGGGGTCAAAACTACTAACCTTCACATTGTTCAATTGTCATCTGTACTTCAAAGAGTTCAAAAGGTATTTCAAACTGTTTTTAGAACAATAGTTATTTGAAAGGCTCCTAGACAATAAAATTCTTAAAGGAAGGGATTTTACCTTATTCACATTTCATAATTGAAAGGCCATAGAGAGGAAGTGTATGGAATCCAATTACCTCTCTAATTTATGAGCGATTTCACTTTAGGTAGTTATTTAAATAGTCTGAAAAATAAATTGGTGGTAGTAATTAATGCCTACCTAGGGTTTTAATGACAAGTAAATGGGCTAATTCATGTAAAGCACTTGGAACAATGCCTGGCACAGAGGAACCACTCAAGATTGGCTTGCTATTATCTGCGTTTCACCTCAATGTCCATATAGTGGCTGTTACATCATTAGGATTCTTGAAATGATGATTGAATAACATGAATTAACAGGCTTCTCTGTGTTTTATCTGATATAATCATATTCTCCTAGTAATAATAACCAAATTCTAAAATAAGAATGCACATTTTCATAAATACAAAAAGAACTGAGAATACAAAAAAAGCAAATTCCATAGATCACGGTTTAGAATTGACACTTATCAAATACTTGTATCAAATGCCAAACATAGCCATCACGTCAACAAATTTAACTGGACTTCCCAACCTATTAAGAAAAAAAGAAATTTCTGACTGGTTAGCAAGTAAAATACTGCTGTATACAATAGACATCCCGAAAATGAAAGAGATGGATTCAGAGGAGGTCGAACCAGGCAAATGAAAATAAAAAGAAAACAGAGGTCATGATATTATCATGAAAGGTGAAATAGGAAAAAGGCATTAGAGAAAAAGGAAGGAACTTTATAATACTAGAGACTACAATGCACGAAGAAGTGCCATGCCTAATATATCTATTTTCTTGGTTCAGCATATACGGTAAACGAGAAGACCCTTTCGGTTTTCCTTCCAGGTTGAAAGGAAGCAGGGCGTGGGGGCTCGGAGGGCAGTACCTGTACTCGGGCCTCCGTGAGCTTCGCCCTCTGTGCCAGCTCCTCCCTGGTGTAGATATCCGGGTAGTGGGTTCTCTCGAAAGCGCGTTCCAGCTCTTCAAGCTGTTCTGCTGTGAACGTGGTTCGGCTCCTGCGCTGTTTCCTCTTCAGGGGCAAATCCGGTTCAGAGTCAATGTCAGAGCCTTCGTCCGACTGGGGTGC
>NW_011888823.1:677939-682081 GCF_000151845.1 Pteropus vampyrus | reverse complement strand
AAAAAAAAATCATGTTTAAATCTAGTATCTCAGAGTTTGGATACTGTAAGTGCAAATCTCAAGAAGAGACTCAGGAAGAAGCAGGCATAGTCTAATAAATTGCCCCAAAACTGAATTTCAGAGTCTGGGGTTCTGCTGAATGGGTGGGCAGCTTCCCAGGACTGCCGCCTCATTCGAGGAATACAGCACAAAACGAAAATAAATGCGGGACCCCGTGTTCGAAAACTTCGAAATGGCAATAAGAGAGCATAAATCCAAGCACAGGGCCCTTCTGAGTGTGGGGCTGGAGGCAACAGCACAGCTCGGTCCCTAGAGCCAGACCCACTGTGGCCCCCTCCCCACCAGAGCATGAATTTGCCTGTATTGATAAGCACTAGGGAAGGAGACCCACTAAATCTGTGTGTAGGTACCTAGGAAAGGAGGAGGAGCTGGGAAGCTGGAGAGAAATTCACAGAATCCAATATGGTGTCTGTGCGCTGTGGCTGTGATAGAGCCTCTGTTGTCCTATAGAGGGTTCTGCAGTTTGAGGGTGCACCAGACACAGGGCTCTGGGCAGCACAGCAGCCCTCTCCCAGAGGTCCTGGACGTTGGGGCAGGGGCAGAGGGCTGTCAGGAGGTCATCAGGCTGCAGACTCTAAGCAGCACAGCACAGGAACCCGAGCAGCCTCGTTCTTGAGAGCACGTCCAAATGTGATCGGAAAACTCCCCCAAGTAGCTGGGGGACCCTCTGGGGAAGGGGCTGAAGTGTGCGCTCAGCAAGTGAGGAAGGAAGGCCAGAAAACTGTGGATTATTAATGTCTACGTGAAGGTTATCATTTGTCCCCTCAGATCGGTGGGTCCTGGGAAATGCAGGTGGCGCTAGAGGCAACGTGAAAACGCAGTATCTCCTATGCTACTAATTGCCTCTTCCGCTCAAACTTAACTCTGCCTTGCAGAAATTTAAACTTTCATTCTACTTCAGCAGAAATGATAAGCTGCCCCAAAGGGTGCACATCCAAAATAACCCATAAACACAATGTTCAGTTTTCTAACATTTTAATACTTTACATGTTATTCATATGCAAACACTTGAAATCGAGAGACGAAATATATGACAAATTTTAAAAAAAACAAATACTTGTGCATAAAAGCAAAAGGAAACTATGATATACAAGGCTTTTACTGAATGTTAGCCATTATGCTTGGTTTCTCAACTATGTTATCTAATTTAATATAAAATAGTCTAATTTGATATAAATTAATTGTTGCAGAACATTTCGGGATTAACTTTTAGGATATTTTCATATTAACTTAAAGAAAATAGACTTTCTTGAAGTAGAGGAATATCTTAAAGGAGTCTTAACATGATAAGAAATGTGTCATGCATTGTGTTATAAATTTCAAAACCTACCTATAACTCTCACGTGTACATGTGTGTGATAAATGCGAGCCAAATTAAAAGAGCAATGGTTTGTTCCTAATTGGACAGCAGCATTTGTCAAACTTTTGAAGCATGACAATCACCTGAAAAGCTTGTTAAAACACGGATTGCTGTCCCCTTTCCCAATGTCTGATCCGTAAGTCTGGGGTGTGCTCTGAGAATTTGCATTTCTAACATGTTCCCAGGTGATTAATGAAGATTTTACTGATCCCAGAAATATTTTGAGAACCACCGTTACAGAATATTCCAATTTAACTATTCTGTTCCCACTCAGAATTCCCAAGTACAGAAAATATTTCCTGCCATGATTTATTAAAAAAATAATAATCGCTTCCCCACATATTTTAAATTAAAAATGATATGTGCCCCAAGGAACAAACTATTTATTTCTCTAAGAGGACGATACATTTCCATATAATGTTTTCCTCCCATGCTTCTGGTCTCTCTTGCCCTGGCTTTTCTTTCTAATGTGAAATTAGGTGAAAAACTCAACAGCGTTAAGGACTAACCAAAAACTTCCTCTGCCTGTGAGAAACTTAAATCATTGCTTGCACTTTCTCTTACTGTGATCCCATTAGGATAATAGTATGTGGAAATTTTCATGATTCCTTTGGGAATCTCCGGGGTTATTAAATCCTTCCAAGTAAATATGATGTGCCATGCACTGTCAGGTCAATTAATCAAAATCATCTCTGGTTCCTGAAGAAAAAGGGTTGCTTAGATTTACAAGTACCAGCGAGAGCTAATTCTGAGGGTCAAGACCACTGTGTTTCTCTCTAACAATCAGCAGCTCCCAGAATATAAACTCTGTGAGCTCAAGGCTTGTTCCCTTCCTTCTTCACTGCTGGAAGCCTCAGAACATAGTAGGTGCTCAATAAATACATGTTAAATAAATGAAAGTGCCAGGTAAAACTTAAGTTTTGAACTAACACTGATCGTTCTGCCACTATTTTATATTCTTAAATGGAAATTCTCCTCTCAGGAGTCTCCCATCTATTTTAATGAACTTTGGCGGGGGGGGGGCCTGTGAATCCTGTAAAATTATTTGGAATTTCTTGCAAGTATAACTGCATTTTTCTGGGAAATAATTATCAAATTTTTTCCAAGAAGATTGTGATTGGGGCAGGGGGTGGGGGAGGGAAGACAAAGTACTACCAAAAACTGGTGATTAAAGACTGATCATTTTTGGCAATATGAAGCCACAATCTTGCAAGTTAATTCTAACTTTTTCCCATCTGCAAACCTCAAAAGGATGTGGGCTTTAAAATATGTTAAGTCAGCAACCCAAGATTAATCTACCAGCTAAGGAATACTAGCTATTTCTAAAGATGGAAATACTATTTCTTAAATCACTCAATAGGAATAAAATTCATTATTTACACAGGACATGATTGACAATGCCCTGAATCTGAATCATTCAGTTTTTACCAAAAACAAATCTAAAACTTAAATCCCATTGTAATAGCACAAAGGGAATCATTTTGTTGAAGTTCACCTGTTTTACATATTCAGTGTTACTCAAAATACTAGAACAAATTAGATAATAGACACAAAGTATTTAATCTTATTAAATAGTACACCAAAGTAAAAACAACTTTTTTTTAGACAGCTCAACAAAAGGAAATTATATATTTTTCTGTACAGAATATCTAATGCTATGACTTGGAAACTGCAAGCAGCATTAGCAAGACAGTTATCTAAATGAGCAATAAATTGCCAGGATAAAGCAACTAAATTAAATATAATCTCCTCAGCAGTATAACCTCTTTGGACCACTTCTACTGCCCAGCCTTAATATTAAGGGGAAATTTTCAATTACATTTAAGTTGCTCAGTCATATTCTACACATGCCTTCACAAAATTTGCTTTATTATTCATTAATAGAGATATTAATCCAATTTCAAATTCCAGAATTACTCTCATAAGAAAATTCATAATACATGCTCTTTTAAGTTGACATTTTATTGCTTTAAATTGCATAACAATTCTCACATTTTATCCCAATCCATATTCTTATCAGACTTTGAAAGTTTTGTCTCAATTACCAAAACCTCTTCGCAATCTATTCTCTGACTTATACATTAGTTTAACTCAATGTTGCCAATGAACCTGGAGCAGACCTTACCACGAGGATGAGAATTTCTCTACCTTCCCCAGGTAACTGCACGAAAACTCTGTGAAGTAAATATTTACCTCATTCTACAGAAAAGAAACTGAGACTCAGAAAAATTGTTCAGGTCACACAGTTAGGGAAGCTAGGGTTTGATCCTGGTCTATGGGACTTCAAAGAACAAACTTTCTTTTTCTCTTCCAGCCTGGTGTGTCCTAAATAGGTGTTGATTTCCTTAATCTCTCATACACACGCGCGCGCGCACACACACACACACACACACAATCCTTTTGAAGAGGAATACCAGAAACAACACAAAATGGGAATACCAATGTATATTGCCACCCTTGATCTCATTTGTCCCAAATTTTCAAAAACTTTCTAGACTAAAATGAAATTTACAAAAATACGACAGTTCGATCAGTATTATATACCAAATCAAACAATTTTTCTAATTCAATTCAATTCAATGAACATGTATTGAACTCTATCAATTCAAGGTATAATTATTAAGCAACAATAAAGCACTAAGCAGATTCCATTTGCCAAGATAGCGAATGGATTTAAGAAGTTAAAATAGTCTGACCATTAGCAAGTATAAGAATCATCACA
>NW_011888823.1:632184-677889 GCF_000151845.1 Pteropus vampyrus | reverse complement strand
ATTTACACAGGACATGATTGACAATGCCCTGAATCTGAATCATTCAGTTTTTACCAAAAACAAATCTAAAACTTAAATCCCATTGTAATAGCACAAAGGGAATCATTTTGTTGAAGTTCACCTGTTTTACATATTCAGTGTTACTCAAAATACTAGAACAAATTAGATAATAGACACAAAGTATTTAATCTTATTAAATAGTACACCAAAGTAAAAACAACTTTTTTTTAGACAGCTCAACAAAAGGAAATTATATATTTTTCTGTACAGAATATCTAATGCTATGACTTGGAAACTGCAAGCAGCGTTAGCAAGACAGTTATCTAAATGAGCAATAAATTGCCAGGATAAAGCAACTAAATTAAATATAATCTCCTCAGCAGTATAACCTCTTTGGACCACTTCTACTGCCCAGCCTTAATATTAAGGGGAAATTTTCAATTACATTTAAGTTGCTCAGTCATATTCTACACATGCCTTCACAAAATTTGCTTTATTATTCATTAATAGAGATATTAATCCAATTTCAAATTCCAGAATTACTCTCATAAGAAAATTCATAATACATGCTCTTTTAAGTTGACATTTTATTGCTTTAAATTGCATAACAATTCTCACATTTTATCCCAATCCATATTCTTATCAGACTTTGAAAGTTTTGTCTCAATTACCAAAACCTCTTCGCAATCTATTCTCTGACTTATACATTAGTTTAACTCAATGTTGCCAATGAACCTGGAGCAGACCTTACCACGAGGATGAGAATTTCTCTACCTTCCCCAGGTAACTGCACGAAAACTCTGTGAAGTAAATATTTACCTCATTCTACAGAAAAGAAACTGAGACTCAGAAAAATTGTTCAGGTCACACAGTTAGGGAAGCTAGGGTTTGATCCTGGTCTATGGGACTTCAAAGAACAAACTTTCTTTTTCTCTTCCAGCCTGGTGTGTCCTAAATAGGTGTTGATTTCCTTAATCTCTCATACACACGCGCGCGCGCACACACACACACACACACACAATCCTTTTGAAGAGGAATACCAGAAACAACACAAAATGGGAATACCAATGTATATTGCCACCCTTGATCTCATTTGTCCCAAATTTTCAAAAACTTTCTAGACTAAAATGAAATTTACAAAAATACGACAGTTCGATCAGTATTATATACCAAATCAAACAATTTTTCTAATTCAATTCAATTCAATGAACATGTATTGAACTCTATAAATTCAAGGTATAATTATTAAGCAACAATAAAGCACTAAGCAGATTCCATTTGCCAAGATAGCGAATGGATTTAAGAAGTTAAAATAGTCTGACCATTAGCAAGTATAAGAATCATCACAGACCCTTGGCCCTAAAATCCAAAGTCAATCTAGAATATATTATTGTTCACAAACAGTTGACCTGATCGCTCATTTTATATCTTTATTAAAGTCTTCTATTTTGGGTACTAAAGACATTTTAGTGAAAAGATATCAAGAGCTGTAAAGAACCTCAAATTCTTCTTAAAATTAATACAATTTATTTTTACAGCAGTTTTAAATTTAAAATATTGAGCAGAAAATTGAGTTTGAATCTACCTCCTCTCTTCTTCCTTCACCCATTCTCTCCCTTATTATCAACATCTTGCGTTAGCGTGGTACTTTTATTACCCTTGATAAACCGATATTTATGCATTATTATTAATTCAAGTCCTTAGTTTACATTAGAATTCCCTCTTTTTGTTTGGACAGTTTTATGGGTTTTAATTAATTTATAATGACATATACCCACCATTACTGTATCATACAAAGCAGTCAATATTTATTTAGGGTATTTACATTCATATTTCAAGTTATTTTTAAATAAGAGTGCAGGAATAAATCACTTGAAATCTGTTGATTATTCACAAGTTATTCAACAGAAACCCACAGGAAATATTACATCTCACCATGTGCCTGAGTGTTTCTACTCTGCTTTATAAGCAAATTCATTTCTTCTTTTTCTATCTTGTGCTAATTTTCAGCCTTGGGAACTGCAGCTTTAGTTATCCCAATGACTTCACATTAACTTCCAAGAATAACCTTGAAAAAATGAACACTGTCAGTGAAAAAAAAAAGGGGGTGGGGGATCAGGCATAGGCAACAATCATACCCCCACAGGATTACAAATTCTTCCTTCGGAAACAAATCAAACTGGGAGGAGAAGGCAGAAGTATCACCACCAGTGGACCAACCATGAAGTCTAATTAAAGAAGGAATTACAGAATTAGACAGTATGTCTTTGTCCGTTAACCCCTTCTGACCTCTCCTGTAGCCTCAGGAAATATTTCATCCTAGCGAACGCCATTATACACGAGATTTTACCTCGATTGTATAGGGATTTAGTCACGTGGAATTCTATAATTATTGATTTCCAGACGAATATAATTCAGAGATAGGAGACAGGCAAAAAATGGAGAAACAAAATAATTCACAAGCATGAATTTGGCACATTGACTTTCTTCTCAGCAAGACCTTTCATTTGAATAATTAAAGAATCAAAACATGACAACCATTTAAACTCTGTGGTTGCCCCAGATATAATACAAAGCGTTTTACAGACGGGAGAGGAGGTGGGGGATCTCTCTCCGCGGGTATTGAGGCTGAACTTCCTTAGTTGCTGGTCATTTACTCTAAGATGGCCTCGGACCAAATCAAATGGTCTTTCGGTCTACACTAATCTTTCCATGCTAGCCCCGTCAGCGTTTGTACTCAAAGCTGGATTTCGATGATTTAAAATAAATAAATAATAAAAGATAAAAATAAAAGTCCATGAGGTCATCTCATCCTGTGTCTCAGTTCAAAGGTACTTCATAGGTATATTCCATAAGGTCTCTAACAGGTCACCTCAAAGTTTGATGCACCTACGAGGCTAATTGCAGAATGTCTCCCGTGTTTGTGAGTTTCACCGTTCAACATGAAGGGGACAATGGGACAACTAACCGTTCTCTGATCTGAAGTAGCCCTTTTACACTGAGAGAGATGTGAATGACCTCTCTCGTGTTTACTCGGGTGAAAGCCAGGAGGAGTGAAGCAAGACTGATATTCCCTCACAGACCCGGAGTAAATGACAAATGACATTTTCCCTTTGTGATCTTTGGGATTTTTGTTGACTTATTTGGAGGCTTTTGTTGGATCCCGAGAAATGGCCTGTGGCTGAGGCCTATTCTACCAATTTCCACGCTCCATCTGTGGAATCCATCAACGGGGCATTTACCCTCATTCAGAGCTCTGACACCTGCCTGGCAGGCAGCAGCAGACACAAAGAAAGCCGGAGTGGATGAGAAAAGGGAGGGTGTTTTTTTTTTTTTTTTCCCTGGGTTGGGGGGAGGTTGAAATGGATGCACAGTAGGGGTTAATCCAATCCGGTTGAGAGACTTCAGCACCTGGAAGCTTCTCTTCCACGTTAGTTCACAAGCTAAGAAGTAACTGGAGACATTGTTTTGTTTGTTTGTTTGTTTGTTTCTGTTTTAATATTATATATATATATATATATGTTAAGGACAGAAAAGAGATACACTGTGGAAAAGGGAGGGAAAGACAAGATTTGCAACAAAATCGTAAGGTAGCTCAAGAATGTATGCCACACAACAATCTATCAAGTACTGAATTGAACAACCCAGAATTCCTAACCCTGAACTAGGATTTGAGTAATTTTTGTTTTCTTAGTTGATAAACTGGGAAAGATGGTTTATTTATAACGAAGCAGTGGTCTTTTGCGGGACAGAGGGTCTTGTTCTGCTTATATTGCCTCTACACCTTCTCAAGCAAAGGTGAAAGTTCAAGAATCTTTGGCAAAATAAAAAAAGGAAAGAAAAAGGAAGTTAGGACAATGCATGACAGGGATATTCTGGGCTTTCTCTCCGCACAGAAAGGTGCTTTAAAGAACATCCAATCTAATGAAGACCCGCCAGCCATTTACCTACTCTGTCCCTGCCCAGCGGTCCCCATTTGGGGGCTGGAGAAGCGAAAGGCTCTTCTCCTCCCCCCTGACCCAAGTCCTTCCCTCGGAAGCCGCCTTCTCACAGCACGGGGTCATTAGAAGGAAAATAAGCTCCTGCCAGGTTGGTGCTAATCAAAATAGCACAAATAAACCCTGACACTCAACAACTCCCCGAGTGCCTGCGCCCTGGGAGGAGAGTACAGATTGGGTATGGATATGGCCGGCCGCGGGGGCCAGTCCGGGGAGGCCCGCCCCCTCGCCCAGGACTTATTTTTAAATGAACCACTTGGAACATTGGTGTTTATTTAAGATAAGGGCTGACTGGCAGAACACTCCGAGCTGCCCCCGAGGCGCTGTGTTGTGCGACCCCCAAAGACCGCTGTAGCCTAAGGTTCCAGGAACTGAACCTCAACTGCGAGCTGGATTTCTACCTGCCTTACGGTGAGAGACCTTTCTGTGGATGGAGTTCTCTTCCAACGGCCGCTACCCCACTGTTGGTCACTTAAAAGCCCTCCTTTGTAACAACGAAGCGAGGAGTGGGGCGAGGTGAAGCTTATTTCTCTTCATTCTTGGCAGCCCTGCTAGTGACCATTTCTAGTAGCTGTATTCGCTGGCACGTTAAAGTAAAAACAGGCTTGTGTCCTTTCCCGTCCCCTGACACAAGCGACATCTTGCTGAAGGGAGCCACAAAATCCCACCCCAACTATGTTTCAGCATCACCTCCCAAAGCTTGAAAGGCGCAGGAGGAACTTTAGCTACCGGCTTAGGAGCCCTGACACCCACCCACTCAAATTACCCCAGCGGCAGCTTCGGCCCTTTATTTTGAGACTTACGTGTGAAACAAGAATTCCTTCCACAACTCGAATCTCTCCCGGCAAGTAAGCTTCCTTCCCCCACCCCTGCAAATCATTTCTATGTGCGAATTTTTTTAAACGGCTTTTTTAAACTCCATGGTAACCGCCACCAGAGCATCGCAGAGAGAAAAAGAGACGAAAGCCCCAAGAAAATGTGTTGCTATTCAATTAGGAAAACTGATTAGTTAACTAATTAATCAGCTAACAGCTTTCTAAGAATAGTCTCCCATGATAAGAACTTTCCCCCCTCAAGAGCTTAAAAGTCAGTCATAATTACAATTAAGAGGAAAAGTGTCCATGTCGCTAAAAGAAGTAAGCTAGGCTCTCTTTACTGGGATTGGATTGCACGGGGCAAAAAGGAAGGTAATTTGCACACTGAAGGGAACAGGAAAACAGTAGTTCTCGTGAAAGGAAAAGGGCCAAGTGACTTTTATTTACAATTACCAAGAGAGAGGCTATTATTGACCATATGTGCCACAATTGCCCCTCTTATCACGGGCTGGCCATCATGTCCTTTGGGAGCTGTTAATGAACTGGGTAATTGAGCTGCTGACATGTGTTACCAAAACAAAACAATAGGAAGAAGAGACAAATGAACATTTTATTTGCCAATCAGAGTAGGTTCAGCTTTTCACAGAGCTGCAGCTAAGTAACTGACTGAATACATAAAACAGTGCATTGAAAGCAAGCAGATGCAGACACAATAATAGTTAACTGACAGCTTATGGCCCATCTGTGCTTAACATTTTGTTAAAGAAATTACTTGACTTGCTAAAGAGACAAATCATACAGCTGCCCCAAGTGCTGCATTATAAGGGATAAATCATTAGCTAAACTGTTTCATTCTTAAAATGACAATGCTTATTAACAGTTATGTTGGGACATTTTGTCGGCACAGCTTGACACAGTTATTACTTACTAAAAATGTGACAACTCATAGATATTCAGTGGAATTGAGTTAGGGGAAAAAATCAAAACTGTAAACAGTTTGAAAGAACAATAGGCATTTTTAATCTCTCACAATTAAATATGAATTTCTAAGATATTATGAATGAAAAAAGCCTAAGAAACAGAACAGAAAACCATGTTCTATGTAACAATTATGTACCTTTCTTCTATTTATACTATATTTATTCAGAACTGTAGGCTATTAGGAATGCTCTCATTCTGAGCTAAATACCGATAATTTTCTCAGGGCTATCAGTATCACAGTACAAAAAAAAATTAAGTAGTTTAAGAAATAATTGTGCCCGACCACTTCACTTTTTCAAATATACTCACCTTCCTCTTTTGGAAAAATACTTCTTTAATACGGAAAGAAAAGCCATGTCACAAAAGGCTTGCTTTATGAGGAGATTTAGCTTATGTTTTTGTTACTGCATCTGAATTAAAACCATATTTTCTGGTGCAACTGTGGTTCGTCCACTGCCATGTATTACAACTTATCTCTGAAAAAATTTCTATGTAAACTGGCTAACCAGAGGCAGAACATGGATCTCTCAAAGCCCTTCTTGTGATGGTTCCTTCAACATTCTAGGCAAACTTAATAACAGTAACAGCAATGTAAGAAAAGCTGCTATCACTGATTCGCTGGCAGCTTACCGTAGCCAGCCCCCACTTCCTGCTTCCTTTAAGTATATTTCCTTTCATCTTTACCAAAACCCTGTTTGGAGGGGTGCTGTCATCCCCATCTTAAAGATGAGGAAAAATGATTTCTGAAGAGTAATCTAACACACCTGATCCAGAAGAACGCAGAGAGGCCACCCAAATATAAGATCATATAGGTCAAATACAAAATCATATTGACATCGTCATTTAAGGCGTAAGATTGATGTGGGTTGGAAGAAAGACCGTGGCCAAGATTGTCACATTCTTTTCTTCCTGGTCTACAGTGCTGGGACTCAGATGTCACAGTCAACCCTGTAAATCAGTTGTAAAAAACATGACCGTAAAAGGTGACTGACACTTTCTGTGGTGGTTGGCGTTTGTGAAAATTGTGTTACGTACAGTTACTAAGAAAGAATTCTGGCTATGAAACCTAAATCTTAGCTATATTTACAGAGCTTTCAATAAGACACTATTAGACTCGCAACACAATCGACCAAGACAAAGAACCTTCAACTTTATTTTCCACTATGGAACATTTTTGCTATAACGTGCATCGGTCATTTTAAAGCCAACAGATAAACCAAGGCTCACTATATAAAAAAGGTAACAAGTTACGCAGAAACCTTTCAGGGGATAGAAAACAAAAGAATGCTTTTGCCGCCCTTATTATTATTAAAACTAGACTACCTTAGTCTTATTAAAACTAGACTACCCCCAAACACACAAAACCTAAACAGCTTCATCCGCAACTACACTTTGCCAGGACTAGCATGACAAGAGAATGTTCAAAAAATAGAAGAAAGGCAGATTTAAGAAAAAAGTTAAATACTACACTTTTTGTGCCAAAAACTATATAAGGAGGTAAGAAGATAAATGACGAAGAGACCTGAACTACTAGAGTAAAGCATTTACAAAATGGCAGGTCATCGGAAGAAACCCTAGTCCAATCCATTGTACAGCTGAAATGGGGAGAGAACAAGTGGAGTTGCCCCAAATCACTCATTTTTCAACAAACATGTTTTGGATACCTAAGATGTGGCTGATACCATCCTCAGTGCCAAGACGCAAATATGAAGAATAATATACGGAGCTTAACCCTGGAAAGTAAATCTCAAATCACCTAACTCCTACTCTAGTGCTCTTTCCACAGAAGCAAAGGAAAGTGTTGGTATATATACAAGATAATCCAGCTGTGCCCTGAAGCAATAGAAAGATTAAATAGCCTCTCGAGGCTAAAAAACCAAGATACATTATTTACTAAATAAGAGAGCCATAGATTCCCTGAGCCTGTGATCTTTAATATAGAGATCCAATTAATACATAACTGCTTTAACTGACACCTCCCATATGGCATTTCAAGATTGTTCTTTGCTTTTCATTTTCGATTGGGTTCCATAAGGAAGTAAAGGGGCAGCACGAGAAGCTTGTTTTGAAAATCCCAATCTTAACGGGGTCAATTACTGCTTGTTGGAAGATAGGAAGAGGTAATCATACTGAGCATAAATGAAAGAGGAAACTCTTTTCCTGGAGGCAACAGAGAAGGCTGAGCTTAATTCTCACTGCCAAAGGAATGAGCAACATCGAGGTCATCATGTGAAATCATTCATGGGATACCTACTGATGCTGGGGGGGAAAGAATAATAAAGAAGAGAGTGTGATTTCTCCCCTTTGACCTGCAAAGGTATGAGTCTCAGGTCCAGAGGTTGGCTTTAGATTGGTGTCATATCCCATCAGAGGGCCCCGGGGGGGAACTGGCAAACCAGCAGAGATGACTGAGTGGATGATATCAATGACTTTTCACCGTCCTTAGATAGAGCTGCTCTCTGAGATTGTGTTTTCTTCTCTTTGTGCCTAATAGTCGCCATTGAACCCATAATTGGTAATACAAGAAGTTTGGGCAAAAAGAGCTGTACATCATGGTGGGAAGACCTCCAGTGATGGAGACAGGCCAGTTTACTCCAAATACCCACTTGGTCACTTCCTCTCCCATTTGGGGCAAGATACCTAACCCTATGAACCAGTGTTTTCACTAGCAAAATCTTCTTTAAAACATCTGCTTCAGAAGCTGGTTTTAAGAAAAGAAGATAGACTGTAAAGCACAGAACAGTTCCTAACCCACGATGTATCCTCAGCATCCTTTCCCCTTCGTGTTATCCAATCCCACCAGGCATAAAGGGATAGCATGAAAAAAATGTTCGCTCTATCCTATGACTGAGAGAGAAAAATGACTACCGAAACTTTGAAGATGTTTGTAGACATTCTCGAATTTGTGAAAGAAGAGCATTGTCCAATCTCCCATCTGCTTCCTTTTCTGAAGATTCTGCCCATAATCAGCCAGTATATATGCATACACTTAAAAAGGGATATTCATATCTAATTCCCTTAAAAATCCAAAATGTAGGCCAAAGTCCACTATTCCTCTTGGCCCCAGACACGTGCCTGTGCCCTAGGATCAGTGATTAAGGTAGCGTTGAAAATAAATAAATTCTGTGCTCCCAAATACCTCACGGCCTAAACAAGAAGGCTGAGCTTAACAAAATCGGGCAACGAGCCTAAAAGAAATTAAGTGTACTTGGCCTCTTCCTCATGCCAACATTCACTTCGGTTTCCGTGAGGAAGAACTTTGAATATGTTTGCTTGGAGGCAAATTCTTATCTTCTTTGATGCCTACTGATATGTATCTAGGCAAAATGAAATATAGTTTTGAGCAATTCACTATTAGATCACTTTGTTTGGTGCCAATGTGAATATGTCAGGCATCCAACACAAGAAAAAAAGTATCAAGAATTTCTTCAGTAGCAGGTTTCGACATGAATTATTGGACAACTGCCTTGCCTCTGCACATTGCCTTTTCAGGAACAATCTGGCAGAACTGGAGGGAAATGAATAAGGAAGTCCTAGGTAGGAAAGAGTAAGGGAGAGGGGGAGAGAAAAGAACGGAAGAAAAGAGTGTCAACTTTCCTTCCTAGCAAAGAAGTTATAACACAATAATACCATAAGTGATTTCAGAGTCAGTGGGTTGACCTCAGGGCACTCCTCTCTCCCAAAGACTCTGGTAAGAAGTCTTTCAGAGTTAGGAAAGTCTGTTCAGAGGAACTAGAGTCGGGGGTAAGGGTCTGAAAACATGTCCAGATGCTTAGCAGATCTGAATAAATTAAGGACCCTCCTGCATGCAATCAGAAGATAGTCCTATTCCTCCTCCCACTCACGCCAGCCATTAATTTTAATAAAAAATCACCCCGTCAATAGGTCACCACAAGTGCCAACATTTAAAGACTATGTTGCCAATTCAACTCAAACTCAAGCCCTCCTTTTCACCACCCAGTCGTAAATTCAATCCTGAGGAGAGTTTCTTGAACAAAATATATTTCTTATTTTTGTGTGTGTTTTTGCTTTTCTGTTGTACAAGTACATAACATTATAAAATAAAATTGGGGCAGTGTCTAAAAACAAGAAACAATGATAGTCCTGGAATCCAAAACAGTTACTATTGATTTTAAATTAGAATTAAATTATATAAATGGAAGGGTAGATGGATGGATAGATCAATTGATTGACTACTAGATAGATCAAGAGATCTAGATCTATCTCTTGATCTATCTATTAGATAGATCTAGGTAGATCCTTTACTGTGTTTCTTTCCATTCTTTTGTTCAGGTATACTACTAAAAATATGTTTTTTAAAACTCTTAATTAGCTACTCATTAAAAAAGTAAACACAACTCTTTTCTCCAGCAAGTATCCAAATGAATTTATGTGTGTCGTTTTAGTAGTAACGACAAATTGTTTGGTTGCTAGTACTGCTCACATGTGAAAAGTTAACTTGAGTTCTGAAATTGTGTAGCATTATTCCTTCTGATTTGCTAACATACACCTGTAGATACATTTGTTTGAATGTGCAAATTTAAGCATTTGCCCATCTCTAAATATGAGGACTGACATAAATGACATATATGCTCATTGCAGTCACGTGACGCAGGTACGATTTATTCAAACAAGCACTGAAGTCATTCTCATATGTCTTTCTCCCACTCTCACAATAAATAAGCCACAGTTTTAAGGAAGCTTGTCAAAGGCCTGAGGCATCACAGGTTCTTGTCTTACTGATCGTTCCCCCCAAATCTTCATCCCCATGTCCAACCAGGCTGCACCTAAGTAAGAGGGGGACTATAAGGTGCTTTCTTCTTCCCGATGGAAGAAGCCGGAGCGGGAGAACTGTGTGACTGTCTGAGCATAAGACTATGGGTAGGGAGAGAGCTAGAGAAGGAAACCACAAGAAGACAATGTCCCAAGTAACTAACAATGCAAACTTCAAGGGAAACAAGTTAGGAATATATCGCTGTGTAAAATCTTTTTTCCATTACTTGTTAGCAATATTCCTGCTTTGTATTAAATGTGCTACTTAGCATAGAATTTTAAAAGTTGGAAATCACTTTCAAGATCATCGGACCACAGTTTACAGATCAAAAATAATAATAATAATAATAATAACTGAGTTTCAAATGTATGACACGTTACCTCTATCATCACCTGGCTTGTTAGTGACAGAGTTAAATCTCAAACTTAGATCTTAAAATTCTAAATTCCGGTTCTTTCCTCTTTATCACACTATCAATTCATTTGAATTTTGAATTTTCTGGGGATCTGTGGGTGAACTGACTTCTATTTTTCAATAGGCTATGGCAGCTAGAGTCCTCCTCCCACCACAGACCCACTGAATCCAAAAAGTAATGAAATGAGATGAAACAATTTGGACTCAAGATTGGGCCCAGAGGAAAATAAATAAATATTTAGCATCACAACCATTCTACATACATCTGACTATTATATGATGCTGTTTTTGTTTCCAATTTTTAAAATTCTTTCCCTCATTATATCTCTGTGACTTAGAAATTATTATCCTTGTTTTTAAAATGAAGTTGACACTCAGAGTATTTAAAAGGATTTGTCCATAGTCTCAGCAAGCCAATTAGGTGTTAAAGTTTAGTAGGTAATCATCAGTCTTCACTCTAAAAATAAATTTTAAAAAATGATATTTTCTACATCATCTGTTTAATATAATGCACAAACTTCACTAAAGTGGCATGTATGTTTCAAATACTGATCGCTAATTACCAATATTTACAAGAAATAATAATTAATGTATTCCTGACGAAATCAGCTTTAAAATGTACAAAACAATTCATGTGAAGTTGAACACATACACAAAAACCTGCTAAGAGTACGTCATGTGGAATTTTAAGTTTTCACTGGACTATTACAAATCTACTTCCCAGAATCCCATGTGCTTGCCAAAATGGACGAAGCACTGGTTGTGTCTCCACTTTGGCACCCTGACTCACTGTCTGTCCTGCCTCGCATGCCCATCTTTACACACCATCTCGCCTAGGCCTCGGAACTCAGTTCTACAAAACCAGCCCGAACCCCTCAGTCATAAACACTCCTCCTCTCTCTACACTGTAAGAACACTTCGTACTTTTCATACATGCAACATTCTTCCCTTCTTCATTAAACTATTGACTAAACTTTCAGTCAACTCTTTTGCAACCACATATATTTCTCGGATTGACCGTTCCCTTGAATTTGTATAAATGTGATTGTGTGTTCCAGCGGTACTTTTTCATTTAAAGGGTCAAACAGTCAGAGGTCAGCAAAGCCACTAGTAAGTTCATACAGACAAATCTAACAAATGCAAACACTGCCTTACTAAGAGCAGGCTTGGGGGGGACTTGGTTCTTTGCTTGCCAGTTGAGTAGTTTTACAAGAAAAAAATTAGAGGCCATTTCTAAGAGAAATGACTTTGTGTGTCAAAGTTCAATGGGTATTTTGACTCTCATGATGTTGAAGGATTCACAAAAGAAGAGAAATTGACCGATGGTGTCATGGCTTTATCACAAAATAAGGAAAGAATAAGTGAGAGGAGCATGCAGACCGTTCTACCTCAATTTTTCATAGGATTCCAGTTCATTTTGGAAGCCTCCAAAGGCAATAGTCAAAGAGACCCCTTCTTGGCTTTGACAGTTACCAGTGAGAGAAAAGATATGAAAGTGTTTAGTAAACTGTAATATTCACGTAACATACATGTTTTTATCATCATTGTCATCACCATATTGTCATTATTATAGTAGACAATGTAACACCAATTAAACAAAACTTACTGGCCGAAATCAAATTAGAGGCATTATATTAAGCCTTTCACTTCCTACAGAAAAAAATATGAGTGTAGGAGATTCTTCTCTGATCAACTAAAAAGACTCGTCCCTCTTTTTCTGAAATTTCTTGATTTTCTTTGAATACTGTTAGATACCAACAGTATTATTCCTCTCTCAGCCTCCCACCCCTTCCCCTGAGAAAAACTTTTCCTTTTCATGATTTCTTCTGCAGTCTGAGGCCTTAGGGAAGATTTACTCTCAACTTCCAGAATCCTACACATCTATCAACAAAGATGTTTTTCTTCTCCCCTTCCAAAAAGGTCTGAGTAAGTTCCAGCCTAAAAATACAGAGCTAAAAGCAAATCATCATGTTTTGTGGGGCCTGAAGTTTTATAGTTTGGGGAAGGGAGTTCTCTAAAAAAAAAAAAACACAAAACTAGCTTACTTTTGCATATTTTAAAAATCATATAACCATATGACACACTGTCGGGGCCCTTTGTAGCGACCTAGAAGGAGTCTTTGCCAGTGAGAGCTCTGAAGTTAGCTTCATTGCGTATCTGCTTCTGCTCGATAACCTCTGATAAATCAGCGTCCCTAAGTGCAATGCACAAGAAAAAGATGCTCTCTTTCTACCTTCACCCTGCCTGTTAATAAACACAATTAAACATCCCCAAACAGCAACAATGAGAGCTCATTCTACCTGGCTCCCAAAGAGCAGAGACAGACAAATCAACCGATATTCATAATTATAGCCTATCTAGACTTTTTCATGGGGGTGTGGGGTTTCTTCCCTAATTCCACTGAAATCAGCCCCCAGAGGTAGGTGATTCCTCAGCCTGTGAGTAAATCTCATCCTGTAAACTGTAATAATGGAGACATAGAAGTCATGGATAGTTCAGAGAATCTCATGATAAATACGAAACGCCATTTTGCTTTGTTTTCTAGCCTTCATGAAATATCTTAGGAACCTGGGACATATCCTAGGTAGGGATCTCATGAGTATCGTGACATCCTCATGAAATCAGTACCATGAGTGTGGTTCTTCCACGTGCATATTCCCTAAGTTCATTATGCCTCAGAAGGATCGCAATTGAAACCACTTCTGAAATTTTATTTTAGGTATTATTTTTTCTGCAATGATTATGTATTACTTTTCTAATAATGGAAATAGTTCCAGTACTGAGAAGTACCTCACAAAAAGCTTGGGTACTTTTATGAGAATTTGCAAACAACCTTGAGTCAATTCAGCATTTCAGGCAGCATGTGAAATCTTTTTTGTACCTAAAAGATAACACCAGTAGCACCCTCCTAAACTTGAAAAAAAAATCAGAGTAATTATCACAAACACCACTAAAAGTTCATGCATGTGAATTAACTTTGTAACATCTTGCATAGAAAAAAAATAGTTACACCACAGAAACTTGGAAAAAAAAAATGTTATAAAAGGGGAAACTGGCATCAGACTTAGGTCAGATATAATATTACTAGAAATCGAAGTAGAAGAAACGGGACAATAACAAAGTTACAAGAAAAAATAATGAGTTTGCTTAAATCATTCTGCTATGTCAGACGCAAGGGCACTAGAGTCTCACTTACCAGAATAATTCCTTCCGCGTCTTCTTCACTCGCACGAGAACATATGGCTTTATTCTCATCAGAGATTTCTTAAATTCTGATAGAGGACTTCACAGAGTTTTACCCCAAATGACTCGTTTGGGACTACATTTCTTTACATTTCTTCACATTTTTAAATAGAACAAGCACGAATTTTCACTTATCTCAGCAGTTCTAACATATCATTTAAGAAAGACTGAACACGAAATTTTTGAGCTGACTTGGCCAACACGCCACAAAATTGAAAATGCACATTAGCACTTAAAGAACCACTTATCCCATCGCTTTGTCTTCTAGAAGTGTTCCACTTTGTGTGTATAGCTGACCTCAGCTAAATGAGGAAAACCGTCAACAGCCCGCCCCATATTTTGCTGCATAACCAGAAGTTACCAACAGAACTCTAATAATAGGATCACCATGAACATAGATGTGGTGCTCGGAGATAAAATAATATTTCCAAATTGAAGGTATGCGGGTCTCTAACAGAGTCAGCCAAACGTGACCCACTCGCATGTCCTGTAATCCAAGAATGGTTTCTACATTTTGAAATGGTTGAGAAAAATCAAAAGAAAAATAACATCAACACATGAAAAGTAAATGAAATCTTAGCGTCTGTAAATAAAGTTTATTGGAACCTAGTCACGCCCCTTCATTTACGTATTTTTCATGGCTACACACTACAAAGGCAAGCTGAGTGCTTGTGACAAAGACCGATGGTCCACAACACCAAAAATTTTTACTACATAGCACCTTACGGGGAAAAAAAAAAAAGAATTTTTCCTTGTTTATACAATAACCAACATTTTATGGTACTTACTATCCACCAGGTCAAGCATCTTTCTCTGCTTTCATTCATTTAATCTTCAGACTAACACTATTATTATCCTCCATTTTACAGATGAAAACACTGAGGCACAGAAGAAGTTGCAAAGCTAGTAGGGAGAGGAGGTGGATTTGGAATAATATCTTTCTCATGTAGATGTCTATGAATTCTGTGCCAAACTTCATCCTCACATTTCCTGTCACCACCAAAGCCCATCATCGCTTCTATCATCCAAGGGCAGGCAAAACATAGAGCCCAAACTCACATTTTCCCACAGCGCGACCCAAGTCCCAAGGCCTCTGCAGTGGGGTTGGAAGAAGGCCTTGCCCTACCTCCTACTGTTGTCGCCACGCCCATGTCCAGGCAGGCACGAAGCCAGAGTCATGGGTGCTTTCTCCCATGTCTCTGTGATGTTACTCAACTTTACAGAGCAGGTGCCCAATGTAGTTAATGGATCCATTACACCCAAGTACCAAGCTACGGCTTAGTTTGCAAGGAAACAGAGGACCAGGAAAATTAATTAGACAACAGTTTTCCAAGTGGTCTGAAGCCCTGCTGCTAACGGTACTTTAGATTAATGTTGACCTTGCTTTGACTTCAGACTCTTGGATTGTCTCAGATCTCCATCATGAATTCAGCGACCTCTGACATGAAACCACTGGCTATACTCTCAGAAATGCTGGAACAACAGTTTTTACTTAAATCCCCAATCATATGCCCTGATGCCCCACGTACTTTTTAATCTAAATGGCCACCACCGGGACAGCAAATTTACCTCTTTGGTACACAAGGAAGCTAGAGGCAGGACAAAGGAAAGAACGGTATTTCATTTGAAGGATTCTATTCTCTACCCAGACGGTCAGCTGGGCAAGCTGCCTAAACTGTATGGCTCTCAGGCTCCCCATCTGTAAAGGAGTAATAACAATCCATGGATCACTGTGAGGAACAAATTTGCAGGAGTATGAACGCACTTTGGAAAATGTAGAGTAGAAATGTAAAATGAAAGTAAATTATAGCATCGAAGTATAAAATACATATCCTGGTTTGACATTAGTAGGATAACTTTCTCAAATGCTAAAGACATCTTGGAGCATGATTCAAGATCTAAAACTTCATGCTAAGCAAGACCCTGTCTATTTGAATAAACCCTAGATGATACACCACCAAAAACAGCAATAAAATAAGTTGTCAAAGATTTTACCAGAGTCCAGATAACAAGACATAATCTATACCAGACATACATTTAGTTATGTTTTCTTTCCCAGTAGAGGGGAAGAAGAGTTCAAAGTTTTTAATAACCTCATTACAAAGCTTTTCTCTAATTACACATTCATTTATTCACCACATGTTTATTTAGCGCCCATTCTATGTCCAGTTCTGTGAAAAGCTTGTGTAAAAAGTATGTGTAAAAAGGTGAACAGAACAGTCTAGCAAATAACAAATTAAAAAAAAAAAAAAAGTCTGACATCCAATCTCCAGGAAATGTCAATTGCAAATGTTTATTTATTATTATTTTTTTAATGGAAAGTTTTACTTAAAGTTTTTAATCAGATATGTGAGATGGTGAACCAGATAATAGTTGGACTTCTAATCCCATTTTCTGTCCAATGGATATGTCATTTGCCGGGGGAATAGCTGACACTGTCTCTTTTTTTCACTTTATATTTAGTTGGTTTAGTTTTACTGAAATATGCTTGCCTGTTCTGACATCCTTCCTCCTGCAATAAGTATTATCCAATGCTTCAGACATATAAGATTATCCTGAAGTTCTGAAACTCAGGGTTTCTTACATGTCCAGAAAGACTCTAATCTGGGTTTTCCGGTCTCTGAGTATTATTTTATCACACAGGCATCTCTGAAACCATCTCCGAATCTACCCCTAAAAAGATGTCTCCATCAATGCCATGATCACTTAGGATGCAAGAGAGTTTTGCAGCTGGCTGAGATCACTCGAAGATGTCTTAGAGGTCTTATTTTCATATTATTGTCAGATCATTCTGTAGTGTATGTCAAACATCTTAACTAATATCAGCATGCCTTTATCGTAGACTCTCACATACTTAAGGTTTACTATTAAACTTTCTAGTCACAACTCAGTCAGCTGGGCAAGTTGCCACATTAATAGAAATAGAGATTTTATTTTCTCAATCGCCAGACTCCTTTACAGATTTCACTGGAGAAAAAGGGAACGTATAGTCTTCAAAAACATGAGTTATGGGATCTGATTTTAATACTGAGACCAAGCGAGGTAGTCCCATTCCAGAGGTATGTGGTAGAAAATGTCTGCCCCCCCGCAAATATGGTCAAGGCGTCAAAGGGATGAAAGAAGGGTATCAGGACTTCTTAGCCGAAGAGTCCTTATTAGGTGATAAATTCTTAGCATTAGTGTTACAGGGGATATCACCTATCAGCAACGCATCATGATCACCTGAGGTGTTTGTTTAAGATATTTCTAAGCTCCACCCCAGATCTGCAAAATCAAAATCACTTGACGTTGGTCCCAGAAACCTTTTTTTTTTTAAACAAAGGAACCCAGAAATTGTAATAGTACTAACACTTACCTAGCATTTACCATGTCAGTCAATGTTCTAAGCATTTTACATGTGTGACTCTTAAGTGCTGTGAAGTTGGTGAACCACTGGGCTATATTTTGAAGTAATAAGCACATGGAGTCCAATCCTGGAGCTGTCATATTTCTAGCAACATGGCCACCATCTATAGATTATTTAACCTCTCCAACCCCAGAGAACTCCTGTGTAAAACAGAGACGATAATTCCTGCTCTGCATGGTATTTGTGACGATGGAATTTCTGGGACACATAAAGTACCAAATAGATGCACATTAGAACTCTCCCACAAGTGACAAAGTGCATGCTGTCTTACAGCGGACATCAAGAGCATTTAAGGAAACGTCCACACCTGAATATGCCTGGTGATATTCCTTACACACAGGCGTGAGAACCTACCTTGAGAATGAGCAATCAAGTCCCTATGGCTTATACTAGACCCTATCCTTGGAAACCTCAGAGCCCAGGGACTTTTCTTCCTTCTGCGGTTGGGGGTATGCCAGAATCAATCACATTCCAACGGAGCAAACTGGGGCAGGCACATCTTCTTAAGCATTTTCCTTTTCGGAGTTTCCATGAAGAACTTTGCTCACAGAAAACCATTCTTCCCTCTGACCAGCCCCAAGGACTGTGCTCACCATCGCCTGGAAGATTCCTTGATCCCAGCCGGACCTCTTCACATCCTGCTAATGCCACCCCTCCCTCTCAGAGCCTCCTGCGGGCCTTTCTTGATCCCTGGGGCTCGCTCTGAGGCAGGCACTTCCTGATCTCTCCCTCTGCCTCTCCACTCCCACTGAGACAATCCCCCAGGCACAAAGACCCCCTAACCTCCTCCAGGCCCTCAGCCTGAGAGAGCTGGAAACTCCTCTTTGATTTCTCTGCTGCAAGGAATTTACTTTCTTGACTAGTAGCCTGGAAGTCTCATTTTCTCATTAATACAAAGGTAAATAACGGTGACATTTAAACTAATAATCTTTTAAATTTCCTTTTCCTAACAATCAGAAAGCCATTACAGAGACAGTATTTTTAATGCCATGCTTCATCTGTGCAACTTGTTTTAGGGAGAGTAACCTGACTCCATCTCAGAAACCCGCTGGTGAATTTGACAAACTGGCTCTCATTCTGAAATATTACACTGTCCCCAACTGACTCCTCTGAAGGCACAGATGCGGCCACCCAACACTAAACTTTGGCTCAACCTGCATCAATGAAGTAGACCCTGGAGTTGTGAGATAGTTTTGTTTAATTAGGCAAATGGGAGATAGTACATATAACTAACGATAGTTATAATGCGCTGTGTAACATGCTGGTAAAATTTTGAAAATATTCACAGAGTGAGCACACACAGGCACACTGTGCCACAGGTGTGTGTGTGTGTGTGTGTGTGTGTGTGTGTGTGTGTAAAAACTACTCAAGTGGGGGAAACTCCCACATAGATATGCATTTTAAACTGTCTGCACCTCACTTAGTTGTCTCCAGGTGACTTCTCTTAACAGGACGTGATAAATATTTGTTGAATAAATGGTTCAGCTTTCTTAGGCCTTCAGAGTGTATCTAATGTTTCACACTCTTTGCCCAACTATTAAAGTTTTCACAGCATAGTAATTCAAGATGCATTTTATTTTCCTTTGCTTTTAACTCATGCAAATAAAATTAATATGTTTAATAATACACTTTTATGTTTAGTAATTACACTTTCGAGGTTTTAATAATACACTTTGGGGTTTAAAGCAGTAGTACTATACTAGAACAGTTTGTTTTTTGTTTTTGTTTTTGTTTTTGTTTTGCCTCCATGGTTATCAGAAAAATTAAAACCTTCATAGCTTGTGAACTTTTAAAAATGATTATTCGAGGTTTTATCACACTAATTATGGAGACTTTTGTTCTCAATGATTTCCACTAAGAAACTTCTTACTTTCCAGACATTGCGTCCAAAACATCCTTTATTCGTGTAGAAAAAGTAATCAAATTAACTACCTATCTTGATTCACCTTTTGAATGCGTGCAATGGTCACTGATTAAAATGTCCTACCGGCATATTATCCTAAAAAAAAACAATGACCAGTGTGAAGACTCCAGGGCCCTTTGCCCCTAAGATCAGAGCTGAGTCTGGGCCTCCTGAGGCTCAGGGCTGGTGGCCCGGCAGGAAACGGGCCCTTTTGTACCCACCCCACCCCCATCCCCACCCCCACCCCCAACTCCAGCGGTCAGTCGCCCAGGACCTCCGCTGATCGAGTGAGTCCCGAGTCCCGAGTCCCCGTCCCGCTCAGGCGGGTGACAGAAGGAGCTTTGTAACAGGCTGGATGGCAAACCCTTCTGGGGAAAAGAGAAGAAAAAAGAATGGCTTCAAGGAAGAGGAATATTGGAGACACCCTTCCGTCCTCAAACCGACTTGATTTTCTGGAGTGCTCTCAAGCACATTTATATTTGACTTTAAATCAAATTAGGACTACTTTATATCACACCATCCAATTTCTGTTGGAGGGAACTGTACTGGTAGAAAAGAACAGTATATTTGTCTGCCCCTTATATAACTTTTGAAGAGGTGTTCATGTATCTACGCTTGATTAGTTCATCTGCAAAGAAGGAACAGTATTTGCCTCATAACATTGCTGTTTGAGGATTAAATTATATAACGTATATATATATAACATGTGAAGCTTTACTATTATTATTTCTGCATATTAATTATGATAATATGTTCCTGAATCTATTATTAAATAATATTTAACAAACCTAATAAGACAATTTTTTAACAAAATGAATATCTCGCCTCAAATTTATTTAAATACAAAGCTTATATTCAGAGCCTGAATGATGCCCCCCCCACACACACACACCCTTTTTCATTGACCTAAAGATAAACTTTGACCCGTTGTTTGAGAATCACACTTTTTCTGAAGGTGCCTTGTTCCTTTTAGTAAAGACAGCTTGACCCCAGAATCTGGAAACTGACATGGATCAATATACCTCTTTCCTCCCTCCTTGGCTCACTAGCAAGAACCTTTAACCTTTGGACTTGATTCTTAAACTTTGTATATTGTTTGCAATAAGAGAATATTTGGGTCAGATAGAGGATTTTTTAATCTGAGTTTTATTGGGTGTTGACTAAAGTGTGGATCTGAAATTCAGTTCTTAAAAAAAGAAGGTTCTCTTACTGGTAATGCTGAATTGTTGCTGCTTTTTTCCTAAGTTTTATTCTCTTGGGTCAAATCTAGGATTGACTACATGGCACCTACTTAAGACATGCTATAAAAATCTCAAACCCTGTGGAACACTGTGAAGTGAGCCACTAAACTGGCTTGGAAATGAGAACTGGAATAAAGAAACTTAATCTTGCATATTTGTACCTCTATGGCTTTCTTTTTTTAAAAAAAAAAAAAAAAACTAATCTTAACATTTTAACATCCTAAATTAAATTCATTCTATCTTTCATCTCACCTATAGCACCTTCCAAGAGTGGTTTGTTGGGAGCAGAGAAGCTTATTCTCACTGCTACTAAATGAACACACACACATACACTCACACTCACACACAGTTGGAAGCAACCAACACAACTTATCTAACACAACATCACTGCTGAATAAGCTCATTTTCCACTTCCTGATACATTCTGAGATGAAAATTCCTAATTCCTGGAATCATGTTACATTAAAGGCAGGAATCACATTGCTTCTGCCTGTTTTATATCTACATCAAAAGGTAAGACAAAAAGATTGTACAAAGCAAATAAGCACTTTGCAGGCAATACATGATGTATCAAATACAAAGACTAGGCATAGCATTATACCAATCAACATCTATTAAGAACATCAAAATAAAAGGGCTTTATAACTACTAGTTCAAACAGAGAAATTACACTGGGAAATAACATTGACTGTGTTTAGAGAAACTATCATGCAAATGCCCATATCTTTTGAAAAATGTCAAAGCCAGAGCTGGTGCTACAGAATTCAGAATTCACTATGTTTATCTTTTTTAGTTTTAATAAAAAAATATGGTTAAATATCCAATAACTTTTGCCTTAGAATCAGAATTGAGTACTTTGGCATCATCCTTACCCTTTTCTCACAGATGTATGGTAGGAATTTGTTTTATCTAAAAGCCAAATGTCATTTCAGACTGGTCTCAGGAAAATGAGTCCCTTTCCTGGTTTTGCTGCTTACTGCCAGCTCGGTAGCCTTGGATCAGTCACTTAACTTCTCTGAGCCGTGCTTTCTTCATCTCTCACAGGGGAAAAGCAATGGCCTCTGCAGCCCGTCACAGCATTGAAGTGGCAAATAAAAGCTACATGTGAAAGAACTATGAAAAAATAAAGCGCTCTAATTATCATTAACGGATTGCAATGATTTTACTAAACTATATTTCTATTTGTTCTTTAACCAAGAAATCAAATAACTACCTTTCATTTACACATGGCTGTATTTCCACACCATAAGGTCTTCGTTGAGGAACGAGAAAAGTATTTCTGGTAATACAAAATTTAAAAATAATGCTTTCCTTGGAACCATTGGAGAATCATCTAGAGTGGCCAAGACTTTCTATAGATAATTAAAATAAACTCAGCTAGCCACAAACATGAGCACCAAATCTTTCAATTCTTTGCAATGCAGTCTCAATGCAAAATTCCTAAAATTACTTAACTGATAAACTTTAACCTTGGATAGTTATCTCAACATACAGTTTTTAAGGAGCGACTGGCAATAAATAGACTTTATTTGACCCAAAGTTTCAAAATTAGGTTGACAAACGAAACTATTCTGGCAGACCTAGAATGCACATATGAGCTGCCAAGACATCCAAAATGGCTGACTTTAACCACCTCCCTGGAAAAAAAACCAAGAATTTCACAAACAATCTCTGCCAAATTTGAGATTTACTTGTTAAATTTTTTATTATATTTTAAGTTCATGTTCATAATTCTCACATGGACTTTAGAAGTGTTAAATGTAAATTCTATTCTAAGTGTTAGAAAATGGGTAGAAAAAAACATGCTAAATACCTGGCATACATTCAGCTTGTATAAAACATTAGAACACGGCATTCAAAGTTCATTGGAACTTTGCAATGAAATTCTAGACTGGGAGGAAAAGATACCAAGAAGATTGTAATATCTTTCTAATTCTCTCCTTCAGAGGCAGAGTCGGGGGTGAATTCCTTCCTCCACCCAAAACAGAAAAGGAAAGCCATACTTTCTACTATCTACTTCTCCTGAGTTATCGATATTCTAGATTTTAATCATGGGCCAGAATATTGGCCTGAAAACCATATAATACTGTACATTTGCAAATGTTTTCGAAAGGACCCAAAGGCTTAAAACTATATAAATTCAATAAAAGCCAAAGGCAGGTTGACTTGCTCTTCATGAACATACACACTAGATGTTTCATGCAAGCCTTCCTTGTTCTCTGAGACTGAATTTGAGCATTGCATGACAAATGCAGAAAGCAGGTCAAACTTGTGTGGTGACTCAACGTTTATCTCTGGTGTTCAACCTCCCTGACTTACAGCCAACCATTTCACCAAAACTGAGCACTTATACAGAGGAAGAACTTGTAATAAAGTGATATCCCTAATGTGATAGATAATTTCATTAATTTGTCATGTAATAAAAATAGATTCATTCTCTCTCTCTCTTTCTCTCTCTCTCTCTCTTTCTCATTTCTGAAACTATTCAAAACCAAAACAAAACACTTTTCGAAAAATAAACTGTTCCCAGCAGGAATTTTTATGAATACAGACAAGCTGATTCTGAAATGTATGTGGAAAAGCACTAGAATAGCTAAAAACAATTTTGAAAAAGAAGGTTGAAGCAATCACATGACTGAATTTCAATAATTACTACAAAACTATAGTGATCAACACATTTGGTACCAGCAAAGTAAAGAGACATAAATCAATAGAACAGAATAGCGTTTAGAAGCAGAAATCACACAAATATGGCCAGTTGATTTTGACAAAGGTGCAAATGCAATTCGATGGAGAAAGGATAAACTTTTCAACAAATGATGTTGGAAAAATTGGACATTCAGTAGCAAAACATAAATCCAATAGCAAAACATAAATCAACCAACATAAAACCACATACAAAAATTAACTGAAAATGGATCATAGACCTAAATATAAAATCTGTGTTTTATAGGGGAAAATCTTCATGATCTTCAGGGGTTAGGCAAAAATTTCTTAAACATGATACTCAAAGGCACAACCATAAAATAGAAAATTGACAAATTGGACTTCGCTGAAATCAAAATATTTGTTCTGCAAATGACATCGTTAGAAGAATGAAGAGACAAGCTAAAGACTAAGAGAAAATGTTTGCAAACCACGCATCTGCCAGAGGAGTTATACCCAGAACATAAAAAGAGCTCTCAAAATTCAACAGCAAGAAAGCAAAATAATTTTAAAAATGAACAAAAGAATTGAACCTATACTTCACCCAAGAAGATATAGGGATTTAAATAAACACATAAAAAGATGTTCAGCATCATTAGCCATCAGAACAATGTGAATTCAACCATAATCAGCTATCACCACACATCTATTCAGAATAGCTAACATAAAAATACTGATATCAAGGGCTAGCATCCATGCCGAACAACTGGAACTCTCACGCTTTGCTGGCGAAATGCAGAATGGTACAGCCATTGTGGAAAACACTTTGGCAGTTTCTTATAAAGTTAAATATACACTTAATGCATAACCCATAAATTTCACCCCAGGCATATTTATTCTAGAGAAATAAAAATTTGTATTTGCACAAAACTTTTACACAAATGTCTGTGCCAGCTTTATTTATAAGGAACAAAAATTGGAAAATAACCTAAATGTTCCTTGCTAGGTAAACGGATAAACAAACTAGTCACATCCATTTGACAGCAATAAAAAGGAATGAAATATTGACGCATTCAATGACTTGGATGAATCTCAAAATTAATATACTGAGTGAAAGAAACAACTCTCAAAAAGCTACATACTGCATGATTCGGTTTATATGATAATCTTAAAAAAACAAAAGTGCATTGATGGAGAACAGATCAGTGGCTGCCAGGAACTAGGGGTTGGAGGAGAGTGTGATTTCAAATGGATAACAGATCAGTGGCTGCCAGGAACTAGGGGTTGGAGGAGAGTGTGATTTCAAATGGGGGAGTTTATCTGGGGTGACAGAACTGTACTGATCCTGATTGTGATGGTAGTTACATGAATATATACCTGTGATGAAATTCTAAAAAAGAACAAATACATGTACACACATATTCACAGCAGCACTATTCATAATAGCCAAAAGGTAGAAACAGCTCAAATGGCCAACAGTTGATGAATGAACAAACAAATTGCAGTATATGAACATGGTGGAATATTATTCAGCCATAAAAAGGAATGACATACTGATACATGCTACGGCATGAATCTCTAAACATTATGTCAAGTGAAAGCCAGACATATAATTCCACTTATATGAAATAACTAGAACAGTTAAATCATAGAGAGAAAATAAATTGATGGTTACTAAGAGATGGAGAAATAGGGCTGCTCACCTATACAACATTATATGTGAATTATATCTCAGTAAAGCTTGCAGGGTAGGAGGTACGGGTTGTAACCTACCCAGCCTTTGAAAACATGGTTGTATTCTAAGTATATCGCTTGTTCATTTTTAACAAAACAGAAGAGAGACAAACAAAGGGGGCTTATTTTGTCTTTTAAGACTGAGCAATCTTGGTGACAAGACCCCTCGTTGACTTCAGCTGCCTGTCATTTCCTACAAACACTATGTGTTCGACTGCTCCATTCCTTTGCAAATGCTGTTCCCTCCCCATGTGATGTCTTTCCTCTTTGGTCCTCTTTATGCTGGGCAACTCCCGGTCACCCTCCAACACTCGGCTCTGAGATCTCCTCCTCCAGGAGACATCCCTGACCTGGAGATGGCCAGAGGGCCTCCCCTGCATTCCCACAGCACCCTAGACTTTAAAAGCATGTCAACACATTAGAGCCGCAGGATGCGCTCAGTGATCATCTTCCCCCCAGGCTGTGGGGGGTAGGGGTGGGAGGGTGGAGCATATCTTATTAACCATTATTCTCTCTAGTAACTAACATATAGTAGGCATTCAGTAAGTGCAGTTGGTTTGTGCAGATTATTGTATGTTTCTCATAGTATAGTCTAATTTGGGTTGTGAACAAGTCCTGGTCTCGCCTTACTCTTACGGGTTCTGTTACCCTTGCTTTAAAATAAGTTCCGAACCCCCAGGTTCTATGCTTTCCCAGTTGTTCCAAGTTAACTTCCTGCGGATTCTTAATACTTGGAGTAAAATTTTTTCCTCTAACTCTTTCAGGATACCGGAAGTTAGAACATTTAGCAAGCCAGACTTCAAACAATTCCAGAATAAGATGATGGTTTTGACTTCTCTGGTTCATGCTATACGCCTAAAAATCTGACAGAACAGCTGGAACTCCCAGTTAATGCTGGTGACTGAATCAAACGCTTAACCCATCAATCGGGAAAGTAACCCTCTCTGACTTCACACAAGGACCTGGCTCACCAGTGCCTACGGAGAGTCTCACTCCAAGACTTTAAAAGCAGGGCCAACCCAATAGTGCTGGCAGCAGCCAGTAGCTGACCCCAGTTTTGGCAGCAGGGGTTAGGGGAGGACGCTTCTTTTAAAGAGAAAATAAATTTATAAATACAAAATCCAGGTACAAAGCGAATATTTGTTTAGAACAAGAAAATATCACAGTAACTGCTGCTCCCTTTGTGTATGTCTCTCTTGAGGTGATGTGCTAGGAATGCTGACATAGAAACACATCCTGGTTGCATCCTGGTTTTCTCTCCCCACTCAAACACTCTACAGCACTCAGCAAACTCCCAGCATGCTCAGCAGTTTCTGCACGGAAGAATCCTGATGTTTAAGCTTTATTGGCTTCCTAGGAAACCCATCTTAGAGCTGCATGCCACAAAAAGATTAACAAGGACAATACCTGATACTTATTGAGAAGCACTTGTGCTCCTGAGTAGTCTCTCATATCATTTTTATCACCATTTTATAAGGCAAATACTATTATTGGTCCCACTGCATAGACCTCCCAGCTGCAGAGGCCCTAGGCAAACTCCCTGAAATCAGGCTTCCTCCTCAATATTCTCTTAATGCCACTTGTCTTCCCAGAAGCCACAAAACAGTTACACAGTATGACAGTTAAAAGTGCAAGTTCTAGCGTCAGGCAAACCTGGATTCCCAGCTGCCCTCTGCCTTTTACGAGCTGTGTTACTCAGCCTCTCTAAACTTTTGCCAAAAAAAAAAAAAAAGTCCTTAGCTGTAAAATAGGAAGTACATTATCATTGTTACTTTGAAAAAAAAAAAAAAAAAAAGTCCTTAGCTGTAAAATAGGAAGTACATTATCATTGTTACTTTGTTGTCATCTGTCTGGCCCTCCCAAGGCTGATTGTCCATCCAAGGATAAAGTCTGATTTGGGGGAACCACTAAAACTAGGAGATCTCAAAGATCAGACAGATTCCAGGAATTCTTTATGTACCTCTAGGAAGCAGCCCTTGAGAATGACAGAATTGCGTTTGTTACATTGTAAACCAATGAAAACACATGTCATTGCGCCTGTGTGTAGCAGGAGCTAAGGAGCCCCGAGTGTAACAACTGTAACTCTGCTCTGTAAGCTAGATTCAGCCATCCCAATCCAAATTCACCAAGGTTTAGGCAGAGTAAATGGTAAAATTTATCTTGACTTAGAGCCACAGTCTCACCTAGAGATGGCACCTGATTCTCACTGATAGTTCAGAAAAGGGGGCAACATTAAAATGGGAAACAGAAAGCAAATCGGTCTTCCTCTCCGCTGTTCCTCAGACTTCATTCCCTTCTTTGCAATAAAAGCGATGAGTTTGTGTGGGAAAGAAAGTAAGGAAAAAGAGGCTGGAAGGGGAGAGGTGAATGGAAATTTGCAAATCACCCAGGAGAGGGAAGAGCACGATGACAAGCAAAAGCACCCAGTTTTCTCACCTTGCGCTGATTTTGATCTGCAAGGTATAGCAATGTTTTCAGTATTCTAAGATCATGGGCATTTCCTAAGATTTCCAGATACTCTGATTTTTAGACATCCAAAAAAAGAAGAAGAACACCAAAATGAGCTATGTATTTTTAAAACTAAAGTAAAACAATTTTTCAAAATTACTGAGAAAATGTCCTCTTTCTATAAGAGGAAAAGTTTCATAGTTGTTACTGGTGAAAATGTCTTAACTTGTTCTATTTCTATTGCCTGTTTCCCTGTTTTTTCACAATTATTGTCTAGTTACATTGTTATTATTATTTTGGGTGTTTTGTGGTACTTTTCTCCCAAGACACCTAAGGAAATTTGTAAATTCAGTCGATTCCTATTTGTTAAGCAGCTACTGCTCTGTTGACTGTTTCCTTGGTAGACAAGCCTCTTAACCCCTCCAACATTTTTTCTGTCACAGCATTAATAAGGACAGGAGAGAAAATGTATGGATTCGCTCTACTCATTAGCTAGTTATCAATATGTTCAAAAATTAACCATAGAATTTGTTTTCCTAGTTTTGTATACAATTCACCCTGGGTGACCTCACAAATCAGGATTTTTACATGAAGAGAAAGTTTTCAATGTATGGTTGGTGTGTTAAAAGGCAGAGCAATTTAGTACTTATTTCAATAATGGACTTTTTACAAAGGCAGAGACTTTTATATTAATAACTGCATTCTGGAACAATGTGTTAAGAAGCTGCATAACAGATCCTTCAGATTTATTACTGTTCCTCCAAGCAAAACCCATTATGCACAAACTGCAACATCAAACAAAAAATCTGTAACAGCCCATGTTGCGAATAATACGAACAGAGTAACCCAGGGCCTCTAAGTGCAGCCACATTCTGTGATTCAGAAATTCGGTGGACCTATCTGCTGACATTTCCGTGGGTGCCTGGAGTTTTCCCTTCTTACCTAATGATTCTGGAAATCGTTTTTGAATCTGCTCACACTTTCAAAAGAAGTGCTTGCTTGATGTTGTTCTTTTTTTTTTTTTTTAATAATGATTAATAAAAGTGGAATCCAAAACTATCCGTTCTCAGCACACTAACAGAAAACCATCAGCCTTCAACACCCCCCCACCCACCCACACACACACACCCTGTCCTAGACACCTCCCTCTTCTCCCATCTAGGTCTGCAAATCCCAGCGGTGTCAAGGGTGAGGGCTTTCTGGCCACCTCCCCTGCAAGGGTGTGTCAACAGCCAGGCGCTATGGGGACAGCCGAGGAGCTGAGTGGCTAACTTCACTTTCAATCTTCAGAGGGGACTGTTGTCGCAATCCTTCATATTACTCAAGCTTTTGCAGGCTAATCCTTTTTTTCCTAGAAAAAGAACTTTCCTAGATGGATAAACATGTTCGTCTTTAAGGGTTGTTAAGAAAAATCATGCGTATTTCAGCCAGCTCCAGATGAAATGAGTTAAGTGATCCTCCAGCATGCTAATGTTTGAAAATGCCATATTTGTGCCATATTTGGCCCTTTTTCTAGAAACTCAACTTCAATGCAACCCCCGGGCCCCCTCAGGCCCCCTCCCACCCTCCTCCTACTCCTTTATGTATATATGTTGCATAATTATGGAGCAGTGAGTATTTATCACCTTTTCTGGGCAGTAAGCAGAAAGAAATACAATACCATTACTTCCAGTTACTGCCTTTCCCAAGATAATTAGGTAACGCAGTGGAGGGAGCCTCGTAGGTCTAATGCTGTTCAAGTTAAGTGATTGACATGGCTCTGTCTGGCTGCTCTATTAACTGTTTCATTTTGTTGCTATTTGCAGTTTGCTTGGCTAATACTCCGAACAAATACAGACTGTTTCTTTAGCCCCTTTTTTCTCTTTGACCTTCTCCTGCCCATTTTCTTTGACTCACTTCAAACTGCCTTGAAAAGGCCTGTTGAATACACACAGTCCATGAGAGGCCCAGGTTCATCCTTACCCTAGCCCTGAATGCCTCACTTCAAAGATGGGCCGCATTCTTTAATTGCCCTTTGAATTAATATCAAAGGGTCACAATGCGAGTGCCAAAAGAGAAAGGGGCTTTAATGAAGCAAAGAGCTGCCATTCATTTGCAGATAAGCACGTTTTTATGCCTGAATGGTCACCATGGCTAAAGGCTTGGGGGGGGGCGGGGGGAGGAGGCTGTCCTGGGAGGACTTTTCCCTAAGTAGTGATTAGTTCAAACAAACAAAAGTAAACAAATAAAAAAAAAAAGTCTACAGACAGCGACAACATAAAAAAGATGAAATTCGCGAGCCTTGCACCCCTCTCCTATAAATGTCCCTAAAAAAAAAAAAAAAAAAAGCTGCACTTAACTAGCAAAATTCATTCATCGTTTTTGATCCCAGATTTCAACATTGAAATTCCAAGGACTGAGTTTAACAACACGCCTGAGATAAAGTATTTGCAGTTTGAAATGTTATGCCATAGGTAACACGGAGGGAAAATATTAGGACTTTAAAATGCAGGGGGGAAATGTAATGTTCACCAAAAAATGTCCCAGTGCCCAAGACACAATTACTTTTGATATGAACATTTGTGCTTAAGTTATTGATGTTTCACTAATGCAGTACAGAGAATTTAGTTGGAGCCTAGACTAGTAAAACACATCTATCTATCCATCCCTATAGGACATATTTTCCATTTCTCCCCGAGAAATCACCACTTAGTGGCCACTGTCTTCATTGTCCCCTTGTAATACTGTAGCTGCAATCATAGAATGAATACACCAGTAGCACCAGAGGTCAGCGTAAGGTAAAATGCAGCTCAAATCATAAATGATTACAGAGTGAAACAGTAAGCCATGCTTCCCCTCTTCCTCACCCTGCTTTTTGAGAGGCTGGTGATTAAGGAAGGGTTTCAGTCCCAGTGAATTATCATCTTAGCTAAAGCTCACACAGCATCCTCGGTGCCCAACTACAAAGTGGACGGTTGGCCTCTGGCAGACATAACATTCAGACCATTGCCTGGACCTTTCTTCTGTGGATGCCTTGGTAAACAGAGCTTAGGTTACTCTCGATGATGTCACAGAGAAGATCCTTGTTCAAATGTTTCGGCCTCCAAAAGTGGGTCGTCTGCTCTGAATTCGTGCTCATAAAATTGCCAGTGCGGTTTTAAAAGGAAGAAAGAAAGAGTTCTCCTTTATCTTTGAAGAAATCAAAAGCATGTCCTCTTCACTGGCTGTATTTTCCGTGAGCTTGTCCATCTGGTTCATAGTTGCCAAAACAGAGTGAGAAAAGGGCAGCAAATAAATGTCAGAGAGTCAGCCAGTCTGCATAAATCTCCGACTTTGCCCAGAGAAACCCCTTCCTGGCCCCGCCGGGCCTTCCAATCTGGTGACATGAGCCAATAGGCATCGGAACAATGTGGAAATCAAAAGACTTCTTTTGCCCAAATCCAAACCCTGAAAAGCAGTTTCTCCCATACCTCCCTTACGCTAAATATGCACCACTGTGCTGCTTTGCAATAAAGCAATATTATCCTAGCAACTAGGTCCCAATGTCCTGGATACAGAATTATTTCAGTGTATTTTGGACTGACCACAGGAAGATCCACTTAATTCTTATTAATCTGTACTCTGAGAAAGCATTAAGGCAAATCCACCGACTACCAAATCTTCTTTCAATGAGCACAAAAGCAATGAGCAGATTATAAATAAATAATACTTTACATTTGTTCAGAACTTTGAATGTGTTCAGAGCCACTAAGACATCTCAACAATGCTTTGAGGGAGGGAGGCAAATATTCTCACCCCCCACTTCAGAGAAATCCGGCTCAAAATGGCTAGTGATTTTCCCTTGATCACGCAGCTAGTTAGAGAGTGAACTAGGACAAAAAGCAAAGTCTTTTAGCCCCAAAACCTTTCATAAAACCACAGTGATATTTGGTGCAGAACTAGATTTGGGCAGTCCAATGTGCTGTGGTTTCTTTATCAAAATCCACCAGTGGAATAACTTCAAGACACTGCAAATCCAGCTTAATGAGCTACAAGAAAAGTGTTGGACCATATATTTCAATGATCTCCCAGGAATGACAGTCATGTAAACATAGCCATCGATAAGCTCCCTTCAAACATAGTAATAATCTGATGTTGATGATAATGGCATTGCTGATGATGATAATTATATCTTGCATTTGCCTAGGGCTTTACACTTTTCGAAGTGCATTTCGCATCCACTATTGAATGGAATTATATGATTCTTTGAGATGAGAAAGAAATTTTTTTTGCCCGAATTTCAAGTGCCAACAGATAAGGCAACGTAAGTAAGTCTCTAATGTGCCTTGATATCAGGTGAAGCAAAGCAATATGAAGTTTTTAAATCCACACAGCCTAGCCACTGAAGCCACCCCAGTGACGGGTTTCTTATTTCCTATCAACTCTCAATAAAACTAAGGGGCACTTGGTACCCAAGTAAAATGTATATTCCAAATCCCTCATGATAGCATTTTCTTATCTAGCCACTGTTCCATTTGCAGCTTGAAAAGGGTGCTCTGACATCCAGGTCCATGTGACAGACCCCTCTCTGAAGCTTAACCTTGCAAGCTGCAAAAATGCGACAGAGAAGGCATTCCACCTTCACGAATAGCTGTTTCATGCAAGGGCTTCCTAGACTCAAATTAAAAGGGCTTTCCTATGCTCGTTCAGATGCCAGCTAAATCTCTCTCCAAAGTGAAGGTTTTCACTTTGTTCGTGTCACCAAGTCATAACCACGAAGCTGCTGGCGTTGCATGCAACCCTCTTACCAGACAACGTGGATCTGAGATCTGGTGAGTATTTAGTTCAGAAAACACTGCCTAGTAGCCGCCACTGTTTACCCCACTTAGGAATCAGAAGCACACTTGGAAGAAGCTCTCACCTTCGATGAAGAAAAAGCAGAGCAGGCTGTCCTGAAATGTGGAGACTTACAAAAGTTATATTAGCTGACTTTGTCAAAAATGTAAGCCAGCCTCTTCGAGCTTGCTTGCTGCCACTTCTCCCAAGAACCAGCCTGGAATAAGTGTTATGTCAACTAAAGAGGCTTAAAGGGGAAGAAAATGCGATCTAAACAAACCTCTAGGAGCAGACATCCTGCTGTAGGCTTCAATGGGAAACATTTGTTATGAAGTAATAAGAATTTGCATAATTTGGGGGAAGACTTTGTTTTCAAAGTAATTCTCTTTTTCACCTGCTTAGGTCTTTGCCGTGTATGGCTTTGGTTAAGTTTTGTTGATGGAGGCTCATGTTTAACCAACTGTTTTTAATTTACAAATTAAACTTGTCAGAAGTAGAAATCCTTCCCTTGGAACTCTTCCAATATGTCAAGAATTAATTCTAATGAAAACGGCATTGCCTAAATGCAGGATGGCCAGTCACTTATTTTATTTACACAAAGTCCTTCTCAGTTTCTTTGATAAAAGCAGCTAAATCTTTTTCCTCTTTCATGTTTTGTCAGCACTTGATTCCTTTTGTCCCTTGGCTATTTGCCTAGCTGTGGACAATAAGGCAGGAAGAATAGAAGCAGATTGTTGGAATGGCCCTCAATAAACCTAATTATGACATGTTGACTGCCTTCACCATGACACAGTCAAGGGACCCAGGCTTATTCAATTACCCTTGCCAGGTTTCTCTTTGAGACCTAAAGTTATCCTTTGACTGTTTGTATTTCTGAACAGTATTCATGTTCATTGTGAAAGAAAATCCCCCAGACTTTGAGGGGTTTTTAAGTTGATGCTGTTATTGTAGCTAATTTTTATTAACTGAATGATAACATGATAAAGAAATAGACTTTTGTTATGTAATAAGAACAAATCAGTGTGTGCTTAAAGTTACACCTCTCTTTCCTTTCTCTTCCAGCCAGCCTGGCAGGACATGCAACCTGAATTAATAAACAAAATAATTTCTTCAACCTGCACGTCCCTTACAACACGGCACTGAGGTTACCTCCACAAACAGGACTGTCACTTCGCTGTGATTCTGCTTAACTTTAAAAATAATGGTAATCACATGATGAGAGGGTGGGGGGAGACTGTGTGTGTGTGCGCGTGTGTGTGCGCGTGTGTGTGTGTGTTAACCACCAAGAAGGTTCTTTGCCCTATTAACACCGGCGAACATAAGTTCATTGGTACCTTAGCGCCAACAGCTATTTCTTCAGCTGCTTGAGATAGACAGGATGAATAGTATTTAATTAAAACTCTGGCTGCTGGTCGAAGGACCCCTTTCCTCTTCGAACAGATTGTACACAGATCACGCCAATGGTTCCCGCAAAGCCAGTGTATAAAAGCTGCGTGTCAAGTGAACAAAAGAGTGAAAAAATGAAGGAATGCCCAAAATCAGCTCCTGACCATCCTGGCTTTTAAGTCAACTAGGTCTGATAGAATTAATATTCAGTTGTATTTAAAGCTGCACAAAGCTGAGCAGGGACAATTGTTTTGTAAGTTGCAGCATCTCTGGGTAATTTTTTTTTTTTTTTTCTGTAGAGAAACTCATTGTCTCCTTTGGGTAATTTGACAGCTCTTGGGGCTATACTAGAATAAAAATTCAACTACAATATAACAAAGTAGGTGCCATAATTTCTTAAATGTGTTTAATTCACTTCCTTCATTAGAAAATCCCCACTATTCGAATAAAAGTAAATCTCAACAGTAATTTGTCCTGCAAGTGAATTTGGATTTTGGTATTTACTTGGTTTCTAGGGAAATTACTTCTTTAATCCCAATGTGAAAAATAAACTTCACAAAGGATTTGTGAAATATACAGAATCCTTAGCATTTGAAGAATGTTTGGAATAAGGACCCTTTAGCTGGCATATGTTCTGCTCTGCTGATCCTTCTCCTTGCAAATAACAACGGTTTCATTTTTTCAAATTCTAAAGGGATATTTTTAATCTCAAATAGCCAAAATAAATTGTACAACAAAGTCTTTAAACATTATTAATATAAACAATTTCAGTGGAATGTCTATTTACCTTATATTACAGAATGCCATTCTGCAGTTTAGTTTTAGCATTTGGTGATTTCATTTTCTTTTATGCATATAAATTTCTATTCATACCAACTTTTAATATTCCTCTGAACAATTGTAAATAATCATAGTTGTATTATTCTACCTATACATTTTTTAAAAAATAAATAAAAAACAAAACAAAACAAATCCTCTTTCAGTAGCCTCATAGAAAACAGTGAATGTCTCACCAGGAAAGTTGAAGTGTTCTCCCAAAGTGTTCAAATTACTTTAATCAGCAAATGTAACCTCCTGTATAAACGCAGTTAAAAAGTAAGTCTGCTTTTGCTACTTTATAGTACAGATGTTATTAAAGTAGCCAAGATGTCTCAATGTTTTCACCTGAAGCATATGTATTTTTGCATTCCCTAAAATGTTTCAATGTTTTTATATAGTTAAACAGAATAACAACTCTTCTTCAACTCTCAACTAGCACTTCCCTAAGAAAACATGAAAAAAAAAAATAATAAGTAGAGGAAATCAAATACTCAGAGCCAGTACTGCTCACCACACCAAACTTGGCAAAGCATTCTAAAAGCCTGCTGTTTTAAAAGTCATACAGTAATCTTGCTATTCAAACTATATTAAATAAATGTATGCCATAACTCTCTTTCAACCTGTTGGAACCCAATTCATGTGGCAGTTTAAGTCAAAGGTCTGTTTATGGATACAGAAAGGAGAGTCAATAATTTGAATTGTTTTGATTGGTATGGAGTTACTCAACAAAAATTCCAGTGTTAACTAAAAGTCACTAAGATCAGATTTCTTCTTTATCTATAGGTCAAATAGTGACTCTTATCAAATAAAAACTTTAATTTGCAATTCAAAGTTCAAAATTGCAACACATTTGATCTGAGTACAGGATAATCGCTAAGAAAAATAGAAACAAAGTCTTTCATATAGTAAACAGTAGTACTTATTATGTGGAAAGTATAAAGGAGTATAGTTCCTCTTCCTGATGTTTTCATTTCATAATGTTCAGCTTCTATTTTAAAGATTAGTAGATATTTTTAGCAATATTTGCTTACATATGTTTCCACAAATCTATTTAAGATAAAGACAACTGCAACAAAATTTCACCCACACATATCAGATTCATGCAAGTATGAGTATGGATATTTTATATGCTCTAAAATTCCTCAAACAAAAAATGTATTTTCACAATGCGTTTTATATCGTTATTGTTTGGTCTTTGCAATTAAGGATTGCAGAATTTGCATGAATCATTGTCTGTTTCCAGAATATATACCTAAAAGGTTAATATGTAGTAGATGTTGACTTTTAGAAAATTTTCCTCCACAAAAATAAAAGAGTAAAATAGTGAGGGGAAAAAATATTACACTGTGACATACCGCGTTGAATTGCTTTCAGTGTAACAAAAAAGCATTTCTTACATTCTTTCCAAGTTTCTAAAATACTTCATAAGGCAGTCCTTGCAAAAAAACAAAAACTTTAGGATTTGAAATTATCACCTGTTTATTCTTTGCAAATTTTCTTACAAATTCTGTTTTAAATTTTAAGAATTTAATTGATTCGAATACTATATATTTTTTTATTTGTAAGTATATTTGCATGTCTTTTAACTCAAAGGCAAAAAAAAAAAAATATCTTTTGTCCAATTCGGTTTCTGACAACTGCTAGTGAGGAAACTAATTTAAGTTTAAGATACGACAGCAGAATTAGATGAAGTAAAGGCACCATTGTCTGATTCCCTCTCTCCTCAGGCCCAGACAGTTTCTAGCTTTGACCAGCAATCTCGTGTGTTCCTCTCTGGGCACAGGGGAAAATGTCTAGGCACAGATGATTTGAAAGAAAGAATGTTGCAGTCTTGCTTAAGCAGCTCCAACCTAAGGGGAAGTCTCTAAACAATACCCAGCCCCTTCTACGATAGGGGATGCAGGAAAGCATGCATTTCCCAGCCTCGATGGGGAAGGCCAGTGTGCCCACCTGTTCGACGACAGCACAGCAAACTTCTGTTCCCTCCCTCACTGTTCCAGCATCAGAGCATCCTTTCCCCCAGAGACAAGGCTGGTAGGAGTTGCTCACTTTCGAAGAAATCGAAGGGCCAGAGGCCTCTCCATCCTTATTCCCTGGCTGCCTGGCGGTCCCACCGTTTCCTTAAACAGCTACCTGGAGCTCCCAAAGGTCCGCTAAGAGCAAGATGTGGCTGCAGCTGCCACAGCCTGCCTAAGTTGGGAGGGGCCATAACCTTTCCCTTGCCCCTGCTTCTGTTTTTTTCAGAGAAGAGAGAATAAGGTGCAGAGAAGGAAAGCAACTTGGTCACAGTAATAGCTTTAGAGACCTATAAGAAATGTCTAAAAATTGCCTCATGCAACCTTTACAGCTAAGGGAACCAAGGTCCAAAAATATGAATGGCCTTGCCCATATCTGGTTAGTGGATGGATGTATCTCATCTTCCTGTGAGGAGTCGATCCAGAATCCCTCTATGGAGCACCCTGCAAGGACCGAGGCTGCTGTGTGGCCTGAGGGCCACATGGGTAAATTCTCAGGCCCTCTGGGTTGCCAGACCCAGACTTTGGCTCCATAGTAAACAAGATAAGTCATCAGAAATGAGGGAGCATCCTGGAAACTCTGAAGTCCAAGACAGGTAGAGGGTAACTGGGTATTATTATTACTATCGTTATTATTGTTGCTGTTGCTGTTGTTGTTGTTGTTGTTGTTGTTATTATTTATTATTATGCTCTCATACACAGCTGTGCTAAGCCCATATTCCATGCACAGAAAGCCCATTTCTCCTCACTTCTATCTTTCCCACCCTAAACTGTTGAGGACAAGGGTAGATGCAGGTTTGTGGGACCTGAAGCTTTTATAATTTAGGGAGCCCCTCTTGAGAAATAAATACAAACATATCTCAAGTGTGCAACAGTTGCAAAAACTTAATGGCGTGCAGACCTTGTCAGAGCCCCTCCCAGAGCCTGGAAGGTGAGGGGCCCTGGAACTGAAGATTCAGCAGGTCTCTGGGAAACCCACTTCTGACAGGCACTCCTCTGTCATCCTCCACTTGAGAGGGCCTGGGGGAGAAGTAGGCTGTTTCTAGATGCATCCACTACCATTACCTAATACTTATAAAACATCGATCGAGTCTAAGTGCCAACTTTGGGGGTTCAGCAAGAATCCATTTAATTGTCCACAGACACAACAGGCTATGTCTGAACCCTATACATTGCAGATGGAATAAATCCCAGCTGTTCCGCTGGGACCTTCATGGCTTATATCCTCCAAAGCGATGTGTTTCTGAGGCTCCCCAGGACTCCAGCCTAAGAGTCTCTGGCCTTCCGGAAGCTCTCCCAGGCAGGGGATGTATTACAGATGCCCCTTGGTCCCTAGTCCTCTTGAGGAGGGCAGCCTTACTTCTTCTGACCTCTGACAACAGTCCAGGTGCCGCTAGGAGTGCGAAAACTCAGATCGAGCATCTGACCCTTGGGGAGGGTGTTGAGCTGTGAGGCAAGATGGCCCCCACGCTGCCCTCCCTGTCTACAGCCGTAGGCCAGAACAGACTCTTCGTGTCCTTCTTCTGGCCCTGCTCTTTGCCAGAAAACTCAAAAGACACTAGCCAAGGCCCTTCCTTGGCACCCAGGAAGTGTGGAAAATTCACCTGTGGTAGAGGATGCTTCTGGCCCCACCTGGCCGTGCCTCCCTCTGGGCAGTTCAATGGGGTGCCATGCCCAGCAGGCCGCAGCCTCACTGCGGATGAGTCTTGCCCATTCACAGTGAAGACGGGTCCTGCTGGCCTGTGATCCTAGGGGCATCAGAAACGATCCCTCGGCCCCATCGGAAACCTTTCCCGCATGGATACTGGAAGGCTCCCATTAGGGATTCGTTCTCCCAGGCTAAGCTGTCAGCTCCCAGAGTCCATTGCAGGGTGTGAACACCCCTAAGAGGGGCACCCAGTTGAGTCTCGATGCAGCGAGGTGGAGCTTGGCGGAAGTATGTGTCCTACGTGTGTGTGGAGCTGGGCTGCACAGAGAGGGAAAGCCAGATGGAGGTGGGACAGGGGTGGGGGACAGGGAAGGATAAGGGACAACATCTGAGACTGGACACCCTCTTTCTACTACGGTCGGCCCGCAGAGGCCTTTGTGAAAAAAGAGTAAGGGGAAACATTTTCAGAGTGTTTGGAGGAGGGAGATTTCCTAACATGCCTATAAAAAGCCCCAACTTGTTCTGGTAACATCATTTCCTATAAACTACAGTATGAGTGACAGTTCTATTTTTCTTAAAGTTTTTCCGAAAGGATTTTCCAAGTACCAGAAATTTAACTGTGAAAGATACTCAGTGTCTTTTCTAACAAATTTAATTTGGGTTTTTCATTTAAAAAAAATAATAATAAAAAGGATTCATTTCAGGGTAAAATCGTTAGTTTAAACTAGTAACATTAAATTACGGTAATTCAATAAAATGACGAGAGTTAGCCAGCAAAGATTCAGACCAAATTCGGTTCTCTATGTATTTGTAATAAGGAAATTGTTCCTCTTCTTATCTGCCCAAGGTCCCCTTTAGGAATAAAAGCCTGTGCAGTGGTTTAGTTTCGATTTGCCTACAAAGGACAGACAGCATGACATAAGGGTGTGCCTGCCCTGTAATGAGTACCTGCTTTGACCAGCAGAAGAGCCATACGTCCCCACACTGTACTGGCCACTTATTGAGCCTCTGATGAAAACAAGATGAGATGGCCTTCCTAGCTCCTAAGTGGCTTTATGCTTACAGATGCCCTAAGAACACCAGCTTATGCTTTCCACTGGCAAGAAGAAGGCAGAGAGAAGCGAAGGTCCTCAAAAAAGCCCAGAGAAAAGCCCAGAAGCTAAATCCAACACAGGCCAGGCCTTGAGAGTCCACATGGACTTTCACCTGCAGCAGATGCCCTCTACAAGGGGGACCCACTAATACCCCAGCATCACCCCAGCCCCTGTGCTCTTACGCGTGGCTCTGCAGTTTCTGACCTGATGCTAAGTCCCCACGCCTCCACTTGCCTTCTTCTTTCAGACAAAAATTCAGCAAGTATTCAGAGTTTGGCAAGGCCAGTGACCACAAGCAGACGTTGGCTTCCAGTAAGAAACTATAGAAGTTGCCTTTCTACTGCCCTCTGATAAATGTGCATTGTGTGCACACAAGCCCCGGATGTGCCTTGTCTGCATAAAAGCCAAACAAATCTACCACCTGGAAAGTTTGCACACTGGATGGCTTCCCACATCATGTTCTGCTCTGGCAAATTCCTGGTCCGCCGGAGGCACTGTGAGGAGACCCCATTTTTTTGCTCGGCTTCCTGAAGTGACTCCCGGCTCTCTTTAGAATGGTCTGAGAGGACGTTAGATGTTCCAAATTCTTCCAAAATATAACCAACAATTCCAGACTCTAAGATTCCATTCACATGGGAATAATGAAATGGAAAGTTGAAGCATTTCCCCCAAATGAACTCATGGGTCCTTTTTATTGGAAAACATCACAAATCTACAAATCAGAAGAGATGGGGCAGCTGTCCCGCTGAAACCCCTACTCACTGACACAGAGCCAGTCCCCTGGGGAACACCTCTGCCTGCTACCTGTGTGGATGATGACGATGTGACGACACATCTAAAGTCTGGTCATTCTGCTGGTGTGTACCTGAAAACTACTTATTTTCTAAGGTCTAAATTTCTGTTGAGAACATCACAGCCACCTGACAAACAAATCCATTTTTTTTTTTTCCCCTCATTAGGATGAACTCTCCCTTCACCCTCCTTCCTATGAGCGGAGCTGTGTACTTCCGCAGGTAGTAATCACATGTCACAAATTATGGGCCTGATTCAATCCAAATTATGCATAAAGCTTGGGGGGGGGAATGGGGGGGCAGGAAAGAGCTGCTTTTAATTCCTCTCAGCTCTTTGCAGATGCCCTTAAACGCCAGGCCTGTTTACATCCCCGAAGCGAATCCCTTAGATTTTCAAAAGAGAAGAAACAGAAAGAGAACCCAGAGCAGTCAGCGAGCTGCCTTCCATCGCTGCCTTCCATCGAAGCAAGCGCAGACTAACGTTCTAGCATTAGAACTCTCTTTTTGCCTCCCACCCAGCAGAACTGTGTTATACGCTCTGGGGCTGGTGGCCAGAACAGTCAAGAAAGACTTGTTTTTTGTTTTTCTGTTATTTTTTTTTTTAAACCGAATCAAGATTTTGATTTTCAAAAATAAAACCGCAGCCCCTAACTCGTTCTCCTGTTTCTGAAAGGCCCGTTCCTAAGAAGGCATGACTTGAAACATTTACTTTCGAATTATTTATGGGTGTTCGCATCTCTCCAGTTTTCTCCAGAGGGTTTGGAGGGGGTTGTTTTTCTCTTTGGTTGGAGCGCAGTTCTTTCTGGCTTGTTTCACGGCCTCAGACTTCTAGCTTAGTAAGCCAGGTACTCAGCAGCATCGAAAACTGAATTCCCGAGCATCGGATTTAAGAAAAAAAAAAAAAAAAGGCTGAAATGATGGAAGGAAGGCCAGGTATGTGCAAAAATATAAAACATCTTTTGTGCACAGAAGGGAATGGATACATACCCCATAAAAGTTTGTAACATTCAAAATCAGTCTTTACCCAACTCATGAAACCCCTAGACCATCAGACCAGCACTTTTTGAAAATTAGAAATACGAGACCATGCTTTAGTATTCATAATCTACCCTCTCACTTGTCATAAAACTCTCTATAATTTTTCCAGCACAGAAAGAATAATAAGTAGGAATGCTTAACATAAATATATGATTTTTGATGAGGTGTGAAGTGAACAGTAGACAAGGAAAAAAAGAATAAAAAGTGGAATAAGTAAGTAAAAAAAAAAAATCTCTTTGGATTTAGAGAATGTTCCATTGGAAGAAATAACTGAATATTAAAGAAATGTCCAGAGCGTAGTCACTGTTAGCAAAAATTTCAAAACCTACACTTCCTACATACCTACAGTGACAGAGAAGAGTGTCTCTTTTTTCCTGAGCATGTGGCCACAGGCAAACACACTTCCTCCCCATGGTCGCTAAGCATTCCCCACCATTTGCTCTCCACACAGAACCCAAATTCCACCAGAGCTATCGAAATTACAAATGTCATTCCCTTTGTCCCTACCACGGCGGAATTATTTTACAAATAAACTCAACGTGTGTGCCAAATGGTGCTGTTAGACTGGAAACAACAGAGGTTAAGTCAATCGTCGTTTGCCAGGATGATGGAATACTATACAGCTCTACACAGAGGCTGAGGAGACCGTGAGACCTGGGTGCAGAGTAATTTCCGAGATGGATTCTAGAGATATCCTAAAGTAGAATTTAAAAAGCAAGGCGCAAAATAGTTTCCACGGGAGGCTACCCTCTGTGCAAAAGGGGAAGAGATGATATTTTTTAAAGAGAGAGAGAGATGTAATTTCTTGCTCATGGATGCAATTGCTTGTTTATGCACAGACACTCTAAAAATAGCCAAGATACTGAGGGACACAGGTGGGAAGAAAACTTGTCACTGTACATCTTCTTATAGCTTGTGAATTATGTACAAAGTGAATGTTTTACCCAGTCCAAAAGAAATCTGATGATTTAAAACAAAACCCGACAAAGCATATGTTTCACTGGAGTGTTCCAATCCACGAGAGTGGAATCCTCAGAATAGGGAAGAATGCCTCCCTTTTGAGGCTGAGAGTTGGCCCCCATAATCCAGGAGCCCCCTTGCATCTAAAAGCCTTCAGGGGGCCAGCTCAGTCCAGAAGGAAGGCCCCATGGCTCACCAACGAATTTTTATCAGTTCACTGGGGGCCGGCTGGCCAAGGAGCCCCGGCTGCCTGCTGCGACGCCTAAGCCACAACAGCTGCATAAACTGGCTGTGCCCCAGCCTGACCTATTTCGGAGACAGGTCAGACCAGTGCATGTGGGCATAAGAAAACAACCTTCTTCTCTCCAGCGCACTGGCGGCCGCACTGGCAAGCTGCTCCAGCAGGAGGAACAGGGCAGCAGCCCCCCAAAGCCTTACAAGCCAGACTGCCCTCTTTCACCCCCACGTCATACCCCAATAACACAGAAATCCCAAGCTTCTGGGACTGGATAGAGGAAAATCAAATAGAAAGGCCACTGAACTGTGTCCTCCAGCTTAACAAACTGGAAAGTTTCCTTACCGTTTCTGAACTCAAATTTTAAAGGAGAGGGATTACGAAGAATCATGCACAAAGAAAGAATGCACGCAGTCTCATGCGTGGACCTATGAGGACATATTAGAACAATGAAGTAGGCTGAAGAAGAGATGTAATGAGAAATTATCCCCCCAAATGCCACAAAACGAAGGACTGTGATAGGATTTCAGGAGCGAGACTGTATACGTGAGACCTACTTTCAAAAAGCAACTTGTTTGTCAAGCTCTAATTTAGCATAAAGAACTTGTGCAACAAAAAAAAAGAGGAAAAGAAACAAAGAAAAGTTTGATTTGAAGGCATTTTAAAAAGCCAAGTTAATCTAAGGGAGAAAAGTAATCTGTATAAAACTAGGAGAAAAAGTAATTAAGAAATATCTTTTGACAACTCAGTGAATGGTTTTAGAATTTTATTATTTTTCATATATATTAGATCAATAAAATCCATTACATTCAATAGTTGCTTATAAACTCAATTTTTTTGATTTAGTAAAAGTAGACTCTCTGTGTGTATATGTGTGCGTGTGTGCGTGTGTGTGTGTGTGTGTGTGTGTTTGTGTGTGTGTGTTAGTCTTCATTGTTGCTCCTAAGCCCTGAATTAAGCTTTTATCTGCCCTTGGGCAGAGCCCATCTGCCAGTAGACTGGTCACTTTCTGCATATTCAGAGGTTATTTTTCCCCAAGATTTTGAGTTTTCCTGTGATAGGTGTAATTTACACCTAACTTGCATCTTCTCATTTTATTCTCATGTCACTCTGGGAAGTTGGTATGATATGCCCCATCTTATAGATGTTGAAACTGAAGTTCAAGGGGTCACACCTGAAATGCGCTTGGTCTCCATTTTAGAGCAAAATTAATGATGCAAGAACAGGCCACTTTTACCTTGGGCACTGAGCTCTTAAAAGGCAAACAAAGACATGGACAAAGATTTTGGGGTGTGCCTAAGTCAGAGAAGACAAGGAACACTCAATTGATTTAGTGAACCTCAATCAGGAAACTGGCCAAGTGGGGATTCAGAAAGAAGAAACCTGTTGCTTTTCTTTTAATAAAATGAATTAGACCAATTAATTTTCTTTAGTTCAGGTTAAGCTCAACCATGGTAATTGAGACACACACACACACACACACAAAGAATCATGTACCTTTGGCCAAGATTTGTTTCATCATGATAATATATTTGAATATTGGGAGAATTTTAAACTATATGTTTGAAAGCAGACTCTATGAGTCCTTAATTATTCAAGAACAAAATGTTTTTAAAAAGATACATCTTATAGAAGAAACAAGGAAAATGTTAATACCCCCATACAATGCCCACGTGCCTGTTGACTAAGTTATGCCTTGCACTGGGGTTTGCCAAAAAAAATAATGAGATAAGAGGGCTATGGTGGCTGTGCCTTTGACATATCTGTTTACCTGGAAAAATCACAAGCCTACAAATGTAGGCTTTCTGTTAAAATGCAAATTCGTATGTGGCCATATAGGCATTTGTTCGGAAAGTATGCAAAAACTAAATCAATTCCATGTTGCAATATAAACTGCATAGTAATTAACTTTCCTTTCTTAACTGGCTTACCCTAACTTTCTTATTGTTTCCATCTAATGACGAGAGGCCAAGTACATTTATTTCTGCAGTTGTTTCCAAAAACATGCCTACCATCCAATTACAAAAATTTTGAAAGTTTACATTTAAGCCTCCATATAACTAAACTATTTGAGGTCTCAACATGACCCTGGAAAATTTTTAAGTGCTGAAAATCAGTATCATTTCCTCTCCCTTAATCCCATATTAGTCAGCCAAGAAGAGTCTCCCATCCTTGTCACAAAGCATTTTGATCAGCTATTTCAAAATGGAATCCACTGGAATTAGATCTGGGATGAGTGGGAAATTGGCTCCTTGGAACTGAGAGCTGATATTAAGATACTATTATAGATGCAGTAAATCTGGCCGAATAAAAATACATTAAGAGTCAAGAAAACACTGAATGGGTTTAAGGAGACAAATATACAGCTAGTGTGTTATTGCCTGTTATGAGTTCCAATTCTCTGTGTTGGGAAAGATTCATTTCCCAATCACTACACTAAGAAAGATATAAAAATTCAGATTGCTTTGACTGAGTGGTTTCACTCCAAAGAGAAGAGACTTTTCGTTGCCATTGTTTATTTAAAATCCTGCAACAAAAAAATTAAATGCCACAAACTTTGCCATATGCAATGTGCAAAGTAAAAACTCTTTCTCGAGAACTTCCATTCTGGGAGAAGCATGATCTATTCAATTTCCAAATTTTATACTATTGCCCTTTATTAAAATACAATTTCTTTCTTTAAAGAGAAGTGGCCTCTTCCATAGCAGAAATTATCTGTTAGTCTTGTCTTAGTTTTTATCAGGAAAGAGGGAAAACAGACATTGAAGGTGAGAATTCATAAAACTTATTATTCCTTAAGTGTCTTGAACAAATGCTTCTCATGGTTTCTATATCTCCCGTTGACAATGGTGAAGTTTCTAGCTCATCTCTCTTGAATAGACGTTTTATAATGTTAATGAGCATTTTGAAAACTGAGCACGTTCCAATTACAAACTGGAAATCATATATTTTCTGTTCATTTGGGAGCATAATCCTAACCTAGATAATATGATGAGAAGCTTTCTTACAGGAAAGAGGTCCTGATTCCAGCAAAAGCTCAGTGCTCTTAGAGCTCAGTCTTTGGCCCAACACTGAAAGGTGCAGCTGAAAGCTGAGCTGTGCCACTCTCTACCAGAGACTGGCATGAATGGGGCAAGAAACTCTGTCCCAACAGAGTAGAATATGGTCCTCTGTCCCCACTTTGGGGTGCAGCTTCCGAAACAATGTGATTTCTAAAATTCCCTTTCGCTTTCTCTGATCACAGTTCTCCAGCTAAAGGAAGTCAGTTCTTTTTTTAACAATGATATCGAAGTTGTATTTATTTTTTTCCGTCTTTATTGAC
>NW_011888823.1:623865-631194 GCF_000151845.1 Pteropus vampyrus | reverse complement strand
AAAGCAGTTGATTCAACTCCTAGTTTCTTGTGTATTTAATTATTCCCTACCTAATTTTACATAAAAATCTGACATCTTTATTTTACATCGTTCCAGCTTGGAAAGCAACTTCAGTGAAACTTCCATATTCAGAAATTTAGTGACAGGCAGATACTGGCTTCCATGTCTCCTTCCACCTCTCCACCATCCCTCCCCCCCCAAAAAAATGAGAATTTATATGATGATAGATTCACCATCTTGGCCTAAGTTCTAAACAAGAAATCACTTAAGGATAATTAAAAACACCCCATGCATTTCTTCTCTACAAACCCACAACATGTAACTGGTTTCGGTTCCTATTTTTTAAAGAGAATTTGGTCAATCCTTCTTAGAGGTTTCGTAGGAAAAGGAGGATTTTCTAAGACAGATAAGTTTCAATGATCCCGCTTTGATCTCAGTGGTTAAGAACTTCTCACAAAGGAAGATGGCCACCGAGGGGCCGCGATCCTGGCCTTTCAATGTGTAACAATGGTATCAGCAAACAGCTACTTAATCAATATTTGGCCAGAGCTGCTGAAAACTTCCTTTTCAGATTTTAATTCCTAGTTGTAAAACAACCCCAGAGCAGCCAGAGAGATAAGGCATTAAACTGACTACTTAATTGCCTTTTAGTGTCTTGTTAGTTCTATATCTACATTCTTAATGGTTCTTTAATCTTTATTTACCCTCATAAATAAGTTACCTGCGGTAGAACCCCACAGAACAGAACCTTCTCCGCTCCAGCCCTGCACTAACTCTCTTACATCCTTTGTAGGTTTGTCGCTGTAGTGGCTTTTTTTTTTTTTTTTCATTTATTTTCACTGGCTATTAACTTACGCACAACTTAAACATTTAACCTCACTGCGAGGAAGGATTCTGTTTTTGTTTTTGTCCTCAAAATATATGTGTTCGAAGACGTTGACACTGGATTCGGTGGCAACGCTCCTATCCACCGATTTCCACATATCGCGCCCTCCGGAACCGAGGCGCACTTGCTGGTTCCGCCTCACCGCCCGCGTGGGATTTATTGCGCAGCCCTGGGGACTCTTAAATGACCCTTCAGTAATTATTACGCACTTGAAGCCCCTTCGCCCCCGTTCCGGTGCTATCAACAATCAAATCAAGCCCCCAAATAAACATACGATTTCAAGCATTAATTAGAAAATCTGCATGCTTTCGATAAGGCTAGAGAGTAAACATACAGCAGTCAACCCAACAGAACAAACGCGCGAAAAAGAAAAACCGACATCCGAACTCTGGTGCTTCCTTTTCCCTCGTTCCAACAGGAAAATCGCTACCTCTACGTTCTTGAAAAGAACGCAGCGTGGAGTTCTAATTTAAGTCACCTTCTGATAGTTCGGATACATTTTTTTAATGTATCGTTGAGTGTTGCAAGGACTCGGGAAAATATGAAATTGACTCGAAAGAATTATACGACACGGGTCGAATTCGTGATTCTGACAAATAGACTTGGAGAGTGGGCTGTCCACTTTAATCAAGGTTCCCGATGCCACAATCCTCAGATCTTATACCCCATGATTTTCATCTGTGGGAGAGTTCGTTCCCCACCCCCTTGCCTCCCGCCAAAATGTCCTTGCCTGCTGACTCGGGGGAAGAAACGGCCTTCCGGCCCCCGGATTTCAGTGGCGCTCCCGTTAATGATAAAGTGCACTTTTCATAATGCCACTGGAAATGAAATACTTCAAGGACCTTTAAAGCTCTTCTGCGTTTTTAATTGCTTTATCTATGCCCCGCTAGAAAGCTGACGTCGTCCTCATTAATTTTCAGAAAAGCTCACGAGTTTACAAACAGAACGGGGACTCGAGCAAAACTTTTCTCACTTTGACTTTCTCAAATCGAAAAACCAACAGTGTTGTTCGTAAATGTCAAAAAGGAAGGGGGGGATATCAAAGGAGTATAAGCGCCAACCGACTTGTGCTTGGGGTCTCTTAGCTCAACCTTTGAAACTGTTGGAAACCTCCCACGCTCACTGGTGATTTCAGAAGCGGGAAACGTCCTGCGGACGGGTCTCTCCAGCCCCAATCAAAACATCGATTTGGCGATCTGGCCTCTCTCCCCCTGCACCCTCGAGCCGCCACTTCAAAGTTGCTGCAACAAGTCAGTAATTGTAACGTTGCATCTAAATATTTAAGCGAGAGTCTTGCTGTCGCGTGTCCATTTACAGTCCTCATCTGTCCTCTGATTCCATTACAGCACAAAGCAAAAATGTTTCCCAAAACGCACAAACAGGAAAAGCGTCACCCTGCTGGAGGAGGAGGAGGAAGAGGGAGGAGGAGGAGGAGGAGATGAAGGAGCAGTTTCTATTGATTAGTCACTGCTTTTGTGTTAAGGGCTTTCTTTAAAATAAGAAAAAAAATGGGGGGAGGTTGCAGAAATTTCACTAATGTGAGCCTCAGGCAAGGGAGAAAAAAAAAAAGAGGAGGGGGGCGGGCTGTGTCTAGATGAAAGTGAGTAGGACATAAAGGAGGCGATTGAGTCGGCTGCAGCCCGGCGAGCTAAGCTGCGAGCCGGCCGAAGCGCAGGGGAGGGGGTGGCTCAGCGCTTTGGCGCAGGGCGCAGGAGTGGGGGCCGCCCCATTGTGGCGGCGCCCGCGGGCCCGCTCTCCGCCGCGCTGGGGGAGGAACAGAGGGGCCCATTGAGTGGCCACAGCGCGGGCCGTGCCCACAGTCCCCGATGCCGCAAACTGGGGCTTGGCTTCTCGGCTGCGCCTGATCGGATCTCGGTGCCGGCCGCGGGCTGGGCGGTTGGGGGGCGGGGGTTGGGTGTTCTCTGGTCGCCCAACCCTCTCCATCCAACCGCAAAGAAGTTGCCAGGATGGACCCAGTAGGGGCTCATGGGCCTGAGCGCCCCGGGTCCGCACGCAGCGTTGCTCTTGGTTTGGACGAGGGACAGGGGAAAGTTGATAAGGTAAAGCGGGGCGTGTAGGAGAAAGCGCAAGCCCCTGGAGAGAAGAACGAGGGTGCTTCTGGCCTCTGCTCTGTGTCCTAGTGTCTGACAAGCAGAAAGATGTGCCCTGGAAAGCCGGTCTCAGCAACGCCCGCCAGGCCCCCAAGAAAGAGAGAGCGCGCCCCCTGGTCAGGGTATCCAATGCCCCTCCTTGGCCAGGGCGCTCAAAGCCCTTTATCATCGTTCGTTCTATTTCACAAGCGGGGTGACCTGTGACTTTTGACGTCCAGACGACAGGGGATTTTTCGAGGTTTCTAAACTTCTCTTCGAACTACATACAGTTCATTCTCCTTTCTCTGGGCCCCTCTCGCCCTCCAGGGCTCATCTGGAAATGGAGCTAGAGGCACTGGAGAGACGGACGCTGCATCATCCTTGACAACCCTAAATTAAATTAGGCTTCAGCCTCGGAGGTGTGTATGTTTTCCACTGTACAGCTCCCGCTGGGGAGAAAACTCTGATTTTAAAAATGGTAGCGATTGCCCTTGAATGGCGGCCGTTCCAGCGAGCCGGCCCAAAAGACCAGGAGCACTTTGTAGGTGAAATGGCCACTTTTTCCACACTGCAGAGTCCATAAAACTTCCTGGCGCAGCAGCTATTGGGGCTCATTGAATAATTCATCCCTCATTGCAAGCCCATAATGTCTATTCGCCGCCCTTTGTGGAGCTGTTTTCTCTTCTTTTCTCCTTGAATTATAAAAAGGTTGCCTTCCTTTGTTCACATCAAGCTGCTGCTAGCTGGAGCTTTGTCTAGGCCCAGCTAAAGTGTGAGTTTCAATGGACTCTCCAGGCTTTGTCTCCCAAGTTCATCTCCAAGTGTAGATTGTGTAGAGAAGGCCTTCTTTGTAAAAGCTGGAAAAGTTGTACAAATGTTTGACCAGCTCATTTGAGGCGTTTTGTCTCCTGGGCCTTGGTTGCCTGTGCTGCGAGGAAGCCTCGCCGATCTACCGCGCCGGCGCCTCCGGCAACACGCAGCAAAGCCGAGCCACCCCCGACCCTGTCCTGGCCTCTCTGAGGCCAGGGGCTCCGGTCCCCAGGCCTCGCTGCCCACAGGGGCCTGCTGGGTTTGGGGTTGGCTCGTTTCTTACCTTCTTCCCTCCTCCAACACCTCTATGCCATACTTAGGCCTGGAATAAAAGTCGGGGTGTCTTCTCAGGGCCTAGGGCAGGACTGCATGCCCCCCCAAAACAGGAGGGGCTTAATCGAAAGCATGTGAGACCCATGCTTTAAAGGGAGGCAAGCAATGTGCCATGATATTTTTTGGGGGGGAAGGGGGGTTCTCGATTCCCTGTGTGTGCCAGAGCATTGAGGCTTCTGTTTCTCCCAAAATCAACTATTTGAATTTGTAACATCTAAATCTAAGTGTTCCCTTCGCGATTGTGGACAGATTTTTCATTGGTTTGGAAAGCTGCTGTTCCGGTAAGCCAGCAGTCGGTCCAGCGGTCCGGCAATGAAGGTCCAAGAAGGGACCAGTTTCGCAGCCACAGTCCTATGGGGACGCCACCGGGCCGAAGGCCCTGGCCCAGCTGTGCTCAGTGCGTGGCTGTTCTGAGCCCACCTGAAGAGCAGCTCAGAATTCAAGTCAGGACAGCGAAATCCAGGCCGAAGACAAGGGAGCGCCAGGCATGGGGGGTGGGGGCACCCCAGTGACTCGGGGCCCTTTTCGCATTTGAAGTGAGGTACAACCACCCCCAAGGCCAAACCCCTCGGCTCCCCTGCTGCAGCCCTCCCTTCCCCGTTCAACTCGATGGAGTTGACTTTCCTTTGGGGACGATGCCTTTACAACCTGAAGATGACCTGCAGCCTGTAAAAGGAAAGCAGGCTGCCCTTACGAGAGATTTTCTCTTGATGCTGACAGGTCAGAGCCAACAGGAGAGCAGGCGTCCGCACACCTGGGCAGAGAGGGTGCCAGCACTGCGAGCCCAAGACCCAGGTCCCCTCAGTTTGTAACCCAGAGCTTATGCTGATTATATTTCCCAGACATAACAAATCAAACTCCATCGCATTTGAAAACCAATTTAAAACAAAGAAAAAAACAGCCAACTTACACACACATTTATAAGGCAGCTGATGTGATACAACTTAGGGGGCCCACTGCTTTTAAAAGTTTTGAGTCTCTCTCTCTCTCTCTCTCTCTATCTTTCTCTCTCTCTCTTTCTCTCTCTCTCTCTCTCTCTCTGTCTCTCTCTCTCTCTCTCTCTGTCTCTCTCTCTCTTTCTCCTTTCCTCCTTCCCTCCATGCCCTCCTCTAAGAGGAAAACTCTTTGGAGATCCCGGCCTTTCTTGAGGGCGCAAAAGTTCCTTCAACCTCTAGAGGTTCACGGACTGTCCCCAACCCCCCAATCGCTCCAAGACGCCCAGTCCCGTCTGTCTGAGGGCTAGAGAGTGGCCCTGCACCCAAAGTGCAATTCTTAGTTCTAGATTCCTGGGACGGGGGTGGGGACTCGAGGTGGTGCGAAGAAAGATTATAGAGAAAGTAACCAGAACGCGTGTTTGTTTTCACTGCAAGTGCGTGCTGGTCCCTCACTCGGAGGCCCTCACCCGGGTGCAGCGGGTATGAGCGTGGAGGACCTTGACACGAGCCGGGACTTGGCCGCCCTCGCGTGTCCGGCGTCAGAGCGCAGCTGTGGGCGCCGGCTGGGGCCCGGAGCGCGCCGCCTCTTACCTCGCTCGCTCAGGATGCCGTCGATGCTGTGCTTCGCCTTCTTTTCGCTCTCCTCTGCCTCCTTCCTCTCCAGGTCCACCTCCTCCTCTTCGCCTTTCCCGAATTTACTCCTCAGGATGCGGCTGATGGAACTCACTGGAGGCGGGTGGAGGGAGAGAGCGCAGACGACTGAGACTTGCAGTTCTGGGCTGGAGGGAGCCCCCACCCCCACCAGCCCGTCCCCAAAAGTGGCTGCCCGGCCCAGCCTGCTTGTGCCTCCTCCTGCTTCCTGGGGCCTCCTCGTCCTTCTACCGCCCCCTCGGCCTCTCATTCAAATCCCCCACCCCATAATCAACATCTAGGAATGGGGAGACGAAAGCCTGGGAAGCTCACACCTCGAAGTTAGGGCCGGAAACTGCCGTGTCTGTCGTCTCTCCCAGCAGGAAGCGTTTCCCTTCTAGACTCTATAGACGAGGCTCTACCTCTCCCACCTCAGAGAATTCTCCCACGAACCCTCCTGCACCCCTCCCCTCTCCCCGCATACACACACCTGAAGACATTAGGCCCCACGGTTCGCGTTTAGGGAGGAAAAAAACCACAGCACGCCCGTCCCCTGCAATTCAACTTTTTGTTTGTTTGTTTGTTTTTTGAAGCTATAAAGGATTTAAATTTCAACTGCAGAATCGTTTCCTACTGTAAAAATCAAAAAGAAAATGCATTCTCTCCCATTTATTTTTTCCAGATTCCAGTGCGGTAAACAAATCCATGCTCTGAAATATCTCGTTCTCGCAGGGGAGAAAAGGGAGTTTCCTTTTTTTAATTAAAAACAAACTCTCCCCGCGCGCCCTCGCGCTCGCCCCTCTTTTCTCCCTCCGCCTCCCTCCGGCTGCCGCGGGCGCGGGATGGTCCCTGGGACCCTCTGGAACACTGAGGGCCGATTGCGAAGCCTCCCCACCTTTTTGCACACGGCAAAGCCTGGGCAGGCGCGGCCCCATCTCCCTTCGGTTGGGGTTACCAAAACATTTGTTTCTCTTTAAAAGGGAACATCAATATTAATAAACGCTTGGCCTCCGCCTCGCGTTTCCTGCCCTGCTTCCTCGACAGAAATTCTTTTTGGGAAGACCTCCACGGCGGTCTCAACCCCAAGACAAGCAGCTCCCATCGTAAAGCACCAAGAACGCCTGGTTCGAGAACATCTCAGAGCCCGGGGGTGGGGGGAGGGCGCCTTCCGAGGGCCCAGATCAATCACGGGGGCGACTGTGGCTCGGCGACACGCCCGGGTAATAGCGAACGCTGGCCGTGCCTCAGGAAGACGTGAACGGGCCTGGTACCTGAGGGCACTGTGTTTCGATCACAGACCGCGTCCTTGAGTAATTTGTCTCGAATTTCCCAGCTGAACATGCCCGGGTTCTCTCTTTTGTATTCCTCGATTTTCTTCTCCACGTCAGGCGTTGTCACCTGCTTTAAGAGAACAGGCAGGCAGGTGTTGGTACCCGGTCCTCTGAGCCAAATGTGGCAGCTCCACCGACTCCACAGGGCCAGGCCAGATGCTTCTTCCAACAGCCCCTGGGACGGTCCCCCTTGTTAGCAAAAAGACCCCGACTCTCGGAGGCAGTTTGCTTTTCGCTAAGAGCAAACAAGAAATCGTCCCACCCACCCGGAGCAGCCTAGGGATCCTCCTTCTCCAAGATAAGCCTGGACAATC
>NW_011888823.1:618603-621810 GCF_000151845.1 Pteropus vampyrus | reverse complement strand
CCCCCCCCCCCGCCCCCACATCGGCTTCCCCCCTGGGATGCCCAACTCTCAGACTGTCTAGAAAAGTTTGGGCTCGCAAAACTTCCTGTCTCCGGGATTCCCAGACCCTTAAGGTGACTGAAAGGCAGTTTTCCCAAACGGATGAGGAAACCTTCAAGATGCCGCTTAAGATGAATGAAACTCTAAATAATGACACATTAATGCTAAAAATCCCAAGCACGATGTCGCGCGGTGTCCACCACCACAACTTTGCAGGGGCAAGAAAATTCTTCCAGAACTAATAAGAGTTTAGCAAATGTGAGTGCAGCCGGGACAATTTTGATAATGCCTTTGGGTGCACAAAATGCGGGGACGTTGCTCTCTGGTGCTCGGAAGCTGGTTCATTCCTTCCCCACCACGGCTTTTCCAAAACAACAGGAGAAAGTGGACCCGCTCGGAGCAGGCCTGGCCGCCTAGCTCTGCAAGAACTTGCGGAGAGAACTGTGTTTTCGTTTGCAGAGAGAAAGTCGGGTGCGGATCTCGCCCCGACTGTTTCCTTCTGGGGTGGGGGGTGCCAGGGAATGGGGGTCTCTGGGCGCGCCGCAGGAGCCCACAGAGCGCGCAAGGAGGGCGGAGCAGCCCCGGCGCCGCGGAGGCCCTTACCTTCCAGAGGAAAGCCGCTGCGCGGGTAGTTCTGCCCTGGGCCCGGCCGCATCATCCTAGGCACGGCTCCGGCCAGCGTGGTCATCCTGGTGGCAGCTTCTCTTGGAAATTATATCCAGGTAGAGGCGAGACAGAAAGGCGAGCGCGATGCCGGTGACCCTCGGGAACTCCCCCGAGCGTGGAGAGCCCCTCCCTAAAAAAGGCTGGCGAGAGAGAGGGAAGGCCGAGGGCAGGGGGACTGCTCGCTCCTAGTCCAGGGAGAAGCTCGAGGTGAAGCCGGGAAACGGGGCAGGCTGGGAGGCCCCTGAGTCCAGGATCTCGAGCCCAGGGCGAAAAAGTTTGGTGGGAGGCTGGGCTAGTGGCACAGAGGCTGGGGGCGCTGGGGAGAAGGATCACAGCGCCGCGACGAGCCGGGGAAGGGGTTGGGGGCGGGAGCGCGGCTGGCCGGAGTTTCCTCTCGTAGTGACACCAAGTGAGGGGATCCGGGCTCGCGAGCATTTATTAGTTCTTTCACCCAAAGCTTGGTCAGGAGCCCTGAGCTGCGATTGGCCGATGGGGAGACCGTCCCGGGTGGCGGAGACACGCGCTGATTGGGCGACAGCGGCCACTTTCTCTTCCCATCGTCGGCGGTGCGGAGGCCTCGGCCGGTCCCAGAGGGACCCGCTCTGTGCCCCTTCCCCGGGAGAGAAGCGTAGACCCGTGGAAACTGGGAGACAGAGAGCCTGAGGGAGATGACAGCTGCTGACAGCAGAGAGGAGTCCCTGTCTCTGTCACTCTATGTGTGTCTGTCGTTTGCTTTCTATTTTTCTGTCGCTTTGTCTCTGTCTCGCTCAGTGTTATCTCTGTGTCTTTCTCCGACTCTGACTCTATTCCTCTCTGGGTGTCTATGTCTCTCTTTTTCTACCTGCTGGTGCTTTTGCGCTCGCTCTCTCTCTCTCTCTCTCTCTCTCTCTCTCTCTCTCTCTCTCTCTCTCTCATTTTTCTTGGCTTACTGCCACTGGAATGGCTGCAATTTCAATAGGAAAGCATTGGAAGCCCCCAGCATGTGGAGCCTGCCTTCCTCTGGTCATTGCCCCTTGGCCTAGGTTTGTTAAGGGGTCCTCCCTGTGGGGTTCCTCTCAAGAGGAGTCCAGGCTGTGCAGATCAGTTCTTTTGTTTTCAGTCTAAGGGCAGGGGCAGACTGGGGAGGCCCAGGACTCCTAGCTGAAGGCTGGGGAGGGGAGGAGGAAGCAAACCATCTCCTCCTCTAGAATGAAAATACCATCCTGAGAAAGCCCTAGCTCTAAATCTCAATGCGTAGATCCCAATGCGATGGCAGAGATGCGTCTATATGTTAAGGTTTTGCCCGGCTGCAGCATTTGTTCTCAGGAATTTATTATGGTATTCAGACTAAACTGCTGGAAAAAAAAAAAATAAAAGGAGCAAAGTCTTGGCTAAGAGCTGAAGTGTCCCCAGCAGGATATGACGCCAGGAGTGTTGTAAAGACTGTCTGTCCTTAGTGAAGGTACCATTGTGCATAGCCTTTTATTTATAACTTGGTAAGTGCCAGCGAACTCGCCTCCTTTACACTCCCCAGTGCCAGCCCTGCACTCTGCACTGCGCTTTATTCGCTGGAGTCTATTCAGGGACTGTCACTCTGGGCCTGCGAGGTATTCAGGGCCTTAATCAATCAAAAGGATGAGAATTGGGCAGGTTTTTCCCTTTGAAATAAAGGAAACAATGACTTCTGGGCTTCAAGTTCCCCCTTTCCTTTTACGATTTTTGAATTTTTCCTGCGCTGGAGTTCTCTAGCCCTCCGTCTCCATCTCCCCCTTCCTCCAACTCCTCTGACAGCTTTTACGTGAACTCGGGCTCCCAACCCCCTAATTAAGGCAGACTCAGAAGGCAAGGTGGGGGTGGGGTATAGCTGCTCGACAGTCTGCAAGTGGGCCCTTGTAAAAATCCATTCGTTCCTGGGAAAAGCAGGCAGTTTTTGGCTGGGCCCAACGTCGAAAAACTTGATTGACCTAGGAGCATCCAAGACAGGTTTCTGGAGACACCCAGAAAACGTCTGGACATCCCCTGGCCCACCCAAGGGGCAGGGAGTGCCCCATGTGCACTCATAGTGCAAAGGAGAGTCGCTACTAGAATGCAGCCCTGTTCAACCCGGTTTTATATAAAATAATTCACTTCGTCAAAGGGAAAACGTTCTCATTTCCTTTTTGCACCCTTAGGGGCCACTAAAGTCTGTGTCCTTGTTTCCTAAGCCCCTTCTCAGGGATTGTAACTCGGAAGCTAGATTTTCCCCCCAAGTTTTGTTTCCAAAAGGTTGAGCGGAGCAGACAGAGCACTTTCTAGGGTCAACGGTAATTGTTGGAGGGGGGAGGTGTCAAAAGCGTATTTCAAGAGGGCAAAGGCAGACTCAATTCGCGGCTACGAGGAACCTGGGACCGGCGGTGAGCGGTTAAAGAACATCAGGGCTGAGTCTCCCTTGCTTTTGAGCCGAGGCTCATCGCAAAGCCCGCCCGGCGCTGAACCCCTCTCTCCTGCTCAGCGTCTCTTCCCCGCAGAGCCCGCAGATCCGTG
>NW_011888823.1:614377-617512 GCF_000151845.1 Pteropus vampyrus | reverse complement strand
GAAACTGGAGCTTTGAGAACAATAGTAGGATAATTTGATTTCAAAAGGGAGGGGATTACTTGCCGCTGCCTCCTCTGCCCCCAGTTTCAGAGGCAGGTGAAATGGACAGTGGCTGCCTGCGCAAGCCTGGGGGGACCATGCCCCTTTGGCTTGAAGGTTCTCCCTCCCGCCGGTTTGAGTGCCTGGATCTGCAGTCCAATCGCGGGGCAGTGGCGTCAGCTTGGGCCGCGTGACACTCTTCAGAGCGCAGCCCCTGTAGTTGTGGGCCCCGGGCACAAGCGTTTCATGGCCCATGGATTTCACGGGCCTCTGAGAGATGACCTCATTTCTAGCCGGACACAGGCCTTAAGAGGTAATTATGATCTATGTAAAATAATATCCCTGACCTGGGGGAGGGGGTGGCATCTGCCACCCAGGCCTTTCTTTTGCCCCATCTGAAAGGTCAGGCTCCGGCTGACTGTTGGGGACGCGCCTGGCTGCCTGCTGATCCCGGCATCACTCTCAGGATGCAGTCTGAAGTTTGAGCAAATGCCACGAAACCCTCAGGTCTCCAGAATGGCTTTCCCGCGGCAGGAAATCAAAACGCCAAGTCCCTGACCACGCGCTGCTGCGGTGATACTGAATTGGCGAATGCTCGCATTAACCCAGCTTCCCACCGCAGCCCCGGCGTAGTGACCGTCATTAGGCCCCCCGCAGTTATTCATCAAAAGCTTTGGCGCCGCTGTTCTTCCCATTGGAAAATCAGTCGGGATGAGTTAGGATTTAGGAACTGGATGGGAATCTGGGCGCCACACTGAAATGTGGTGTGGGGCCAGCCGCAGGGGTTTTGTCCCTGTGGTGCCCCAGCCGTTGGAGGACTGGGCCGAGAACGCGTGAGCGGGTTCACAATAAAGAACATATGGTTTGTGGGAAGAAAAGAAAGACGAAGGAAAAAGAGAAAAGGGAAAAGAAGGGAGGGGAAAAAAGAGAGATGGTAAAGAACATTTGCTGAAAGGCAGGCAGGGAGGGAGAGAATGAATTTCAGGACGACTTGTCGCCTACGTGTATATACGCAACGACAGAAGACAGGATGCCAGAGCCCAATTCCCCAGGGGGAAAATAGGCTCGTAAAAAAATTAGAGTAAGTCCTCTCTCATCTTCAAAAAATGTTCTGCCCAACTTGGTCAGACTCCACCGGCGGATTTGAAGTTCAGAAGAGAAACTCGGTAACTGCTCCGCCGATACATGTCTGCGATGTGAGTGTGCGGGGTGCGTGAGGGGGGATTGAGGGGTCAGGGAGGAGGAAGAGCTGGGCGCTCCCGGGGGTAGCCTGGGCCTTGGAGAAGAGAGGACGTGGGCAGGCCAGGCTGGAGATCAGAGCAGGGGCGGAGCAGAGTTGGGGAACCGGGATCGAAGGTCTGTTGGATTTCCTTGACGTCTGGAGCAAATAAGAAGGCAAATGACCACTCCAGGAACTTCCTGCCTGGGAGTGTTCGAGGCCGCTGTCTGGACACAAAAGAGTCCCAACGAGGAGTTCGGATCCCGAGGCCCCGGGGGTAGGGGCAAGGGAGGAGAGGCGTGGACAGGGGTGGGGGGAAGGTAACAGGCGTTTTGCTTGGCTCAGGCTGGGTCTCACTCTGACTCCACGCTCCCGCAGCGCCTGAGCCCGCGCGGGGGAGCCGCCACCGCTGCTTGGCCTGAATCCCTTCAACCCCCGCGGGAAATTTCTCTCCGGGGTGGATGTCACATGAAGGGGTGAGGGGCTGGTGACAGAAGGAGCACGTAGAGAAATCTGCCAGAAGAATGTTCAAACCCAGGGTCGCTAGCTGAATCTGGACGCGCGCTCAGCGGAGTCCTTAGAGCCTTAGGCGGCAGAGCTGTGAGTGAGGCCGGGAACCGAGATTCCCAGGTTTTAAAAGCGCACGGCAGCCGGGAGACAGCAGCGCCCAGCGGAGAGATTGCAACAGGTGGGGAGAGGTGGGGGAGGCCGGGTCTGCAAGGGCCAAGCCCGGAGCGAGTGTGGACGCAGCAGCGGGAGGAGCGCGGGGCGGGCGACTGCAGGAGGGTGTTAGGGACAGTGTTGCGTGCACTCAAGCCTCTTGGCCACTCCATCCGGCCAAGTCGACCTCTAGGGGCTCACAGTGCACAGATAAAAGGAGGGGAGGTCTGCCCTCTCCCGACCCCGCCACCCTTTCCAAGTGAGGGAGGGATGGAGGGAGGAGGAGAAAAAGAGAGGACGGGAAAGGAAGTCAAGGGGACCCTTCTTAGATCTCAGACTTTCTCTCCATCTCCCTTGTCCCGTGGGAAACACCTATTTACCCTTTTAAACAAAATTTCCCTTTCTAGGAATGAACCTTAAACTAGCCTTGGGCTTGGGGGCGAGGACTGGGAAATTAATTTTGATGTAGAAATTTGGAGATGGGGAGGTCTTAAAGGGGAAATTCTGAAAAGATGGAAACGGACAAATGCCAACGCCAAAAATAATCAAAAGGAGCTGGCCAGCGAGGTGGTGGAGTTGGAGGGAGCATCTGACAGAAGCGCAGACCCTGCGCCAGCCGCCGGCCTTGAGTCCTGTCCCAGAAAGCTGTCCTCCATGGCCCTACACGCAGGTCTCCCCCACCGCCTCGCTTCTTTTCCCTCGGAAAATCGCACTAGAGGCATCCCGGCCCCCGGACCCCCAAAGCTCAGCCTGGGCCAAGAGTTAAGACTAGTAGCCCCAAGAGGAATGAGCCTCAGAGAACCATTTTTCTATTTTCATTTTCTAAACGAAATCGAATACTATCTGGCTGTAAAAATATATATCACTGGCCCAGAGTCTGAAAGATTAACATTTGGATATGTAGGAAATGTAATCTGCATGGCTAATTGATTCCCAGCGTATCAGTTTAAAGGATAAAGATCGATATCTACATGATGGATATTGTATTAATAGGGGCATAAATAAAGGCCGAAAGTCGTTAGCGAAACCTTTGAAGCCGCTTCCAGGCTCTTGGGCCCTCCACGCGGCCACGGAGCCTCCCCCACCTCCCGCCCCCAGCCCCTGCTGGGTGGGAAGCACATGCTTTCCCCACGGGTGGGGGTGGGGAGGGGAGTCTCCAGCTAAGGCGAGAGTGTTTTACTGCGGCCATGCTCAGGATAGAGGTGGCACTTTTTTCC
>NW_011888823.1:610119-613135 GCF_000151845.1 Pteropus vampyrus | reverse complement strand
CCGCCCCCCGCCAAGCCCATGCACAATCCCAAGCTCCAAGGAAGAACCCGACAAAAATCGATTCTACGGAGCCCAAATCCCAGCTGAGTGGAGAGCCTGAGGGGATTTAATTTACCCCTGGGGTGAGGTGACAAAGGTGGAGGGGAGGGGTGGCAGCAAAGATCCAGTCCAGTCGCCCCCGAGGACTCCTGGGGGTGGGATGGGGGAGACCTTAGGATTGGATTAGGTGACCAATTCCCCCCGGGCGCCCGAGTGCACTGCGCAGGAGGTGTGGGAGTGGGGGCCGGGGCTCCAGTTCTTGACAGAGAAACACGGACACTAAGCGTCCAGGTCACCAGTGGGAAAGCTGACTGGAGATGGAGGTCGCCAAATTCAGGTTCCTTCCAGGGAGGAATGCCGGGCTCCCTCAGGAGAGTGCCTGGGGCGCGGTATCTCGTGCGACCACCCTTCCCAACTTGGTCGGGGTTAGTCTTTTGTCCTGTGTCCCTCTCACGCCCACTGGTCCTACAGCATCCCAACAGGTCCTGTGCTCCGCGCCTTGAACCTGGCCCATCGGGGCTGTGAGTCTTCCAGTCGAGCCCGTTGGGGATTTTGCCAGATTAAAAAAGAAGGGGGAGAGAGGAAGGCGATCCAGGCCCCAGACGTAGCAGGGCAATGTTTTCTGAGGCCGTAGTGGAAGAGGTGGGAGCCAGCACGCAAGCCGTTCTTCCTGGGCTCTCGGTGCTGGGACAGCGAGAATCCGACCCTGCGGGACACTACTCTGAGTTGTCTCTCTTGATTTTGCAGCCCAGTTATAAATGCTGTGGCGAGCCTGGCATCGGGTGCCGGCCCCCAGCCGATTCCGCCCTAAAGGACTGCCCTGCCCGCTCTCGCACCCTTTGGCGCCCTTGGCTCGCGGGCCTTTCGGAGCCTCCCTCGGAGGCAGAAAGTCACACCGCGCAATCTTGAGTCTTCTCCTGAGCACCATGCCTGGAGCTGCCAATCCCTGCCACACAGCTCTGGGTATCTGAGGACCTGCTTCGGGCCGCGCTGGCGGAGCCAAGAGGCGCGGGAGGCCGTGGCCAGCTAGCACCACGGTCCTGGCTTCAGCGACGCTAGGACGTCGCTGCTTCCTTCGTGTGCGCGCTGGGCACACTCCAGTGCCGGACCTTCTCCCATTCAATCACTCATTACCACTTCCAAACTTTCTCATTAAATACTCAGGCTCCTTACTCATTGGTCACCTCCAGGGCCTGAGACACCTGCAGACTTGGACCTCAAAGCCTTTCCCTGGGGGCAGTTTTGATTATTTTATTCTACCTTCTCTTCCCCAGAGCCTCTTTTCAGGACATGTCCCATAGGGCCCACCACAGTGCCAGCACACGTGGCCTTTCATTCATTCCACACGTAACTTCTGCTAAGTGCTGTTCCAAGTGCTGGGACGACACTAGTGATTGAAACAGACCAAAGTTTTCCTCCTGATGTTCCAGAAAATAACTAAAAAGAATGTAAATGCAACCTATCAGGAGATTGGCTGTAGGATGCTGCTCTGCTCTGAAAAAGGCTGGAAATACTTGGAGGGAGGAAAAATAGGGAGCTGGTAGCTGTGGAGTGGTGGGGTGGGGTGGGGGTGGCTTGTCTGTTACAGCCAGGGGAGTCTGGGCAGGCTCAGCCTAGCAGCTTTCAGAGGATAAGCCAGGGCAGGAAGGAGCATTTGGTGAAGGAAAGAGAAGGGTAATGGGGGAGGGGGACATGAGAAAACTGTATTTATTCAACAACATTTCAGTGAGCGACTATTGTGTACCGCACATTCTGTGAAGCCCAGCAAATGTGCAGGTATGCTCTGTCTGGGAAGAAGTGGCTCCTGGAGCTGGACATCCCTTGGACGTTTCCAGCTGTCCTCTTTCTGAAGACACTTCCTTCAGGCTATGGCAGGGGTGATGGGGGACTGAATCTTCCCAGGAACTGGAAGTAGCTTCCTGGAGGTTGTGCCTATGGGAGTGAGGCAGATGGCAACGTTGGGGGTCCGAGGATTGAGACTTTCCTGTGTCCTCCCTTCTGGTGGTTGTGGCTCACAATTCCAGCTCAGGCTTGGGCGCCTTCACACTCACCTGGACCTTTCACTTCAATTTCCCAAAGAGGAACAAATTCCTTCCAGGCAGGGAAAATGCTGGGTGAGCTAGAAGCACCCTGCTCCGTGCTGTGGGGACAGAGGTGCGTGTTTCTCCTGAGTGATTCCCAGCAACTGCCAACACCTCGAGAGGAAGGGGAGAGAAGGACTTTTCCAGAGAAGCCCAAGATCCTAGAGATGCAGTCACCATTCCCCAGCCGGTGGTCTTATGAGATAAATGGAAAAGAAACCAGTGGGGCCATTCAGGAGAGGAGGTCTTCACAAGGCTTCAGAAATTATTAATGTTAAGGCTTTGAAAACATCTCTCTCTGAGGAGATTTAAGACCAAGGGACCCAGCAGATGAAGTGAGGGCAACAGGACAGCCCTGCTTTGGGGGCCTGAAAAGAGGCCACAGTTTCCTCAGAACAGTCTGCAGGAATACTGCTTGGCCAAAGTGAACGGTTCTTACTAGTCACAAAAAAATACCGATCAAGCAAAAACTTTACAAGACTTTGGAGCTACTTGGCAGAGAAAAAAGAAAAAAAAAACCAAAAATGTTGTAGCTGCAGCAGAAGTGAGAAGGCTCGTGTAGAAAGGGAATCCCCTGCCACCTCCAGATCTAAGTTCTCTATCTCGAAGCAGGTTGAGGATGTTAGAAAGCTCGGGCTGCCCCATGACAACAAGGTCACAAGAATCACCCCTGCGATAGAAAGGAATAATCTCTGGTCCCTCAGAACGAGGTCACACTTCCAAAGGAGGGAGAAGGGCTTGTACTCTACTGCTCTGATTGGTGAGAAAGCCCCAATTTCAGAAGAGCAAACTGTGTGGTTTCACCAAGGGCGGATAGCTCAGGAGGGCAGGAGCCAGACCCTGGGGCATTCAGGAACAGAGTGGCAGGTCGCCCTGGGAGGAAGAAGTCAAAAAAG
>NW_011888823.1:602078-608679 GCF_000151845.1 Pteropus vampyrus | reverse complement strand
TAGATTATATCTAGTTACTATAAGGATAAAGGGACACAGGGAGGTTAATTTTTTATTACAATTATTGGGGTGATATTGGTTCATAAAATCAAATAGCTTTTACGTGTACAATTCTATAATACGTCATATGTGTATTGCATTGTGTGTTTACCACCCGAAGTCAAATTTCCGTCCATCGCCACATATTTGATTCTCTTTACCCCTGTCCACTTCCACTGGCCCCAGGGAGGTTAATTAACTTGCCCTAGTCACCCAGCCAGGGAAGCTGCAGAGCTGGATTTAAACCAGGGACAACTTTATACAGCCCTAGCTTCTCCCATTCTGCTCGGAACCAGAAGGGGTGAAGTCTAGGAGCTGCCTCAATACTTTCCCTTTCATCGTGTCTTGTTCTGCTTGTAAACAAATTTCAACAAAAAATTACTTAGATGCTTCTGGGATCTTATCTCTATTGAAAAGAGTTTGGAATCTTACTCCGCCTCTGTCCTCTTTTAAAACACATTCAATGATATAATCTCACTCTATAACCTGCTTATTTTAAACAATCCTTTTTCTTACTCCCAGGGAGAATTTATTAGCCTGTATTTCCATGCCGAGAAGAAACTGAGACAAGTTAGCTCCTGGCATCCGCCTGTAATTTTGGCGGGACACGTGGTAGAAAGTTGATGAATATTCACAGGAAGAATCCAGGGCTTCCCTCCTGTCTTCCTGCGGGCCAGCGCTGTAGCATTTGGAACGTGTTCTGTCGGGGCTTCCTGAGGTCACCTAGGAGCCTAGGGGCGCCTAGCCGGGTGGCGAACCTCCCGCACCTGGACCGCCCTTCGGTGGTGGAAGGTCTGGGATAGGACGCAGGCATGGCCCCTGCAAGGCGACTGCCAGGAACGTACACACTGAAACCCCAAGACTCCTGACGTATTTCCAAGCTGCGGTTCCTTCTTGTCAAGGTCGCGCTGCCCCGCCCTCGGACAGCGGCGGGGTTTGTCAGGGCACCCTTTGCATCCTTGAAAGCAGTGGGACAAACAGGCACACGGCGCGGGGGCGGGTTTTCCGCGCCGCTCGGGGCTGGCATTAGCGGAGAACCCTGCTGGAGGCGACGGCACGGGAGAAATGCGGGAAGGAAGCAAGGCGGCCCCGCGTCGCGCGCACGCTGCGCCAGCCACCGCACCCTGCATCTCCTCTCTTCTCCACCTAGGTGTTTGGGGGTTTCTCCGCCACTTTTCAGAATAGGTGCAAACGCGTAACTTTGCGGCGGCCACTGAGAGGAGCCTATGGTCATCCAGGGATGGTAACTACACCATCAGATCTTAAATAACACTCCCTTCAGCCTCTGAGAGGGGTGGGGGCGTCACAAAATCCGGAAAGTTGTGGCCGAAGACCAGGTTCCATATAAACACAAAACAAACACAAACAAGAAACACAAAACAAGCTAAGCAGTGGTGTTGAGTGCCTCTGTTGGCAAGATGCGGTGCCAGCTGTTCATCCCCTACCCCGCGCGCGACAAGTGGCCCTGTGACAACGTCCTTGTCACAATTCTCCCCGGCCTGCTTCTGCCCTTCTGGACCTCATTGTCTGCGACGAGGACAGGATGGGGACCAGCCTGTCACTTTGGCTGGCCTCGGGTAGGGCAGGGCACAGGCAAGCCCCAGGATGCAGAATTCAACCTTGCGGACCCAGGACCAGTCCTCGCGAACCTGTTGCGGTGGCTGCCCCGGGCGGTTTTTACGGAGTGAGCAGGGTTAGCAGCCAACACCCTGCGCGACCCCGCTGTTCCCCGGAGGGTCCTTTGGTTCAGCCTGGAGCCACTGAGGGCGTCCTCCTCCAAACTGAGAAAAATCGAGGTAATTCTGCCCCCTCCACCGAGGCAGGGCATCAGTGCAAATCCATCTACACCTAGATCTAGAGCCGGAGTTAATTTGCACACTGAAGGACTAGTAAGAAGGGTCTTTGAAAAGAATTGAATACCTCTCCTAGTGGATATTCTAAAACACGACTCTCTGCACTAGATTTGCTCTCTCGTCCACACCTGTTGGTAACCAGCAGATTCCACTTCAGCTGTCACTGGCGATGACACCCACAGCTGTCACTAGCTAGGCTTTGTTAATTTAACCTTGAGACTTTCTTATTATACACATAATACACCTTTAAATCCCCACATTGTCACTGAATTTTGGTGACTCACAGGGACTTGGAAAGCATTTATTTTTTGCCGGCAAGTGGAAGCCCACAGAAAATCCCGTGATGTGACAGGCACAGCCCTCACCTTGCCCAAGTTGGGAAAGATCACAGCTCTCCAAATGGGGATGCAAATATTTACTTAACTTTGTTGGTAATACAAAGTCAAACAGGAGTGTGTATGTGTGTGTGTGTGTGTGTGTGAGAGAGAGAGAGAGAGAGAGACAGAGACAGAGACAGAGACAGAGAGACAGGGAGACAGAGAGACAGAGAGAAAGAGAGAGAGACAGAGAGAATGTCAGGGATCAGAACAATGATTAGATCGTTATCGAAATTATGACCACTTCCAAAACTCAAGCATAGGTCCATGATCTCCCAGTATCTAAGAAACCTGGTGGTGTTTAGTTCATTAAAGTGAGATTAGGGAGAGCATTGCATTTTAATAAATACGCTGTGAAATATAATGGCTTTCAAATCTTGCCGCACAGTAGTCACCTAGGGCAGTCTTTTAAAAATACCGATGCTCCTCCCCTCTCTTTTCCCCATCCGCACCCCCAGAGCAATTACACTATGTCTCTTGGGGATGGGAGGAGTGCATCCATATATATACATTTTTAAAGCTTTTCAGATGATTCTAACCTTCTGCCAGCCTGGAGAGCTCCGGCTAAGGCTCACATGACAAAATAACTTTGCTATGTCTGAATTTACTATGGATTCTAGGGATAGAACATTGGTCTTACTGGAGTTTGGTCCCAAATTTTCTTTCCAAGCAATAACTGTCTCCTTCTCATATGGAGTTAATCCTTCCCCAAAACTACAAGTCAGGTGCAATTGCTCTCTACCAGTCAAGCTTGACTACAAAATATTTTTAAATGTGCACATGGTAGATTATAAATCATATAAATGTATTATTCCTATAAGATGGAGCATATTCATTGTCATGGCAGTAGGAGATGTCTGAGCTGAAGATTCGTGAAACAGTAGCTGTTGTAATACTTGTTCTGTCCTTGTAAAGATTTGACACTTTCTCTTCTGTTTATTTGGTGATGTGTTTTTGCGCTATTAGGAGCTGAAAGAACATTTTGCATGTCCTCTCCACCCTTCTCCTTCCTCTTTCAGTTATCCCCTACTTCTCCCCCATGGAGACGTGGTATTTCTAAGCCAAAGATAATCAAACTTTACATGCAAAGACCATCTTTTTCTAAAGGAAGGGTGTACATTCTCTCTGAGCTCCTAGGAATATTCTTGGAAATTGCACATTGAACATTCTTATTTCCCCAAATGTATTTTATCATCAGGAATGATTGTCAATTTATCACAGAAACAAACTTGCTTCTCTTGGATTTTATTTTCATTCTGCATAAGAGAACAGAAGCCTCAAGTTTTTGTTAGATAGGAACAATGCTAATGGTATGTATTACAAAGCTTTTTGAACAATCGAAAGAGATCAGGCTAAAGATCAATGAAAACTCTCTCACACTTTCTTCGTTTACAAAACTTCAAACTAAGATCTGGCCGCAGTCATATCTAACACTCATTTCAGAAACAGCAAATATTAGATATTCTTCAAATTTATAGTCTAACGTATACGATAAAAATATATTTCAAAGGAAGAAATGTAAATTCATACTTAGCAGGTTGCAGTTCATTGACCGTCACATGAATTTAATCATTTGTATTATAGCAGAAATTTAAAATACAAATGTTAGAGAAAGAATGGGAAATAAATGATTAAAGAGAATATGAGTTGGATCATAGAGTAACGGGGTATTACTCAGTTATTGAAACTATAAATTTAGCAAGTCTATGAAAGATAATTTATTGAAAATGGCTAAGGTTTAAAAATTATCAAAACAGGGAGTAACAAGTAATGAGAAATTTAATAGATCTTGTTCTCAAAGTGGGAAATTTCTCTGCGACGTAAGCTTGTTCTAACTCTGCAGGTGCTGCTGCCTTTGGAGGAGGTGGGGCAGACATGCTCACAGAGGCAGGAAGCTGAGAGCAGTCGTACCGTGAAATCCCACAACGCAGAAAACGCTGAGAAATGGAGGCCAAATGTCCTTTCGTCTCTCCAGTGGCTCCTGTCACTGAATATAATGTAATAAGAGTTTCATGTTACACCACTGACTTTTCTTAATACCTAAAGTTTTAAGAAAAAAAAAAAAAGCTTTTTGGGTATATTTTTTTCACCTTTCACAAATCCTTATGAAGCAGGGAAAAGCAACTGTTTACCTGAGTCACTCAGAGTCCAGGGAGTCACTGAGTGGCCGTGTGGGTGAGAGGGGACAAGTTACTTAACAGTAAATGCAGAGTCTGCCATTCAGTCAACTCAACAGAATATTTGTGGACCACTTACTATGTGCTGAGAACCGGAGAAGGCTTTGTGGGTAGAGTAAGTGAGCAGACAAGGTTCTTGTCCTTGTTTTCACATGTTGGTTGCAGGAGATTGAGATAAAGCGTGCAGCAAATAAATAAGACCGCCGCAGACGGTAATGTGTTGAGAATAAAATAAAACTGCAATAAATAGTCATTTTGGGATAGAGTGGTCAGGGCAAACTTCTCTAGGGAGGTAATAGTAGCCCCTTGGAGACCTGAATGAAAATAAGGACATAGATCTACATAAGGCTTTAGTTTCCAAAACATTTCACCCATACACTTTTTTGTGTGTGGCAATCCTTACACCAACGCCATAAAGTGAGCAGAACTGATACCTTTTGTTCTTATTTTATAGATGAGGAGCTTGAGGCTCAAATAGGCTAAATGATTTGCCAAGGTCTTTCTCAGTAAGGAGAGAGCCAGCATTCAGACTTAACATCTCCTGGATGCCGTTACTGGTTTTAGACCCCAAACCTACTGTTCTTTCTGGGTGTGGACAGTGTTCACCAAATCATATTGCCTTCAGAGGCCAAGTATTTAATTCATCACCCACAGGATGAGTTTTTTTTTTAGACTCTAAAAGTATGATAATAACTCTAACCTGTAGCTCCAGAAGCTAGGCAGAACTTGGGACAGGGGGACCGTGACTTCTTGAGCAGGTCTGGCTTTTTGCAGTGACCCTACTGGTAGTTCACACTCATGAGCTGGAGACGTATCCAGGATTGGAATAAGCTCTTCTAAGAAGATGAGACTTTCCATGGGAAGGAGAAAAGCACTGCACTGTCACCAAGAGTCCTCCAGACAACTCACTGATCATTTCAACAATTACTTCCTCAACACCTGCTTTGTCAAAGGTGCTGGTGTGCCTGGACCTTCCACATAATGGACATAGAAATGATTAAATCCCATCCACAGAATAGGGGGACACCAGAATACCAGGAAAACACTAGAAACCAGACAAATGTTTTCCATCCCCCCATCCTGACACTCGATTCCTAAAAAAGGAAGTCAGCAATGAGCAATAAAACGAAGTTAGCAAAGAAAAAACACACCATCTCTCCATGTTTAAGTGCTGGGCTGCAAACTGTATCTGTCTGATTTTAAAGCATTCCAACAAAATTTCTCATTACAAGAAATTTACATGTGCAACCCATGAAAGAAACAAAATATGGCTCATATTGTGACTGAAATGGTTTAAACATGTCTTTCTCATTTGTGAGGAACAATTTAGTTTATATCATTGATGTACCTTCCTCTATGGGACTTAAATAAACTCTGTAAGAAGCAAGATAGTCCTCAAATAACTTTAGACTTCTGAGTTGTCAATTAAGGGAATGAAATAACAAACGTGTGTGCGCACATGTATACATGATTACACTCACAAAGCCAAGTTCTGTGTGTGTGTGCACACACATATTTACACACATATACATGTATAGGTGCACTCGTGCGACTAAATAATTGTAAATGCAAGCAGAATCTCAGCGCTGGAGATAAGCAAAGATTAAAAGATAAAAAATGAATATAGAAGTAACACAAGTTACCTGATAGGAGCTATAAATTAAAACCAATCTCGAATGTGATTCTTAGTGCTAGGAACCTGAAAATACTTTGCAAAAACTGAGAACCAAACATGACAACAGAGTTTAGTGGATGTTATACTAGTGGATAGGTAAGCCGCTCCTCCCTCCAAAATACAACACACCTCACTGAACCTTCAAGAGTCCTGTTAAACCCTAGAAACAATTCCATGAAATGCTCACCCTAGCAAAGAACATTCCCACGTGTGAGTTAGTTCTCTCTCAGTCCCATTCAAAATGTGAAATTAGCATTTGGATGTGGATGTGTATTTCAAGAAAAGTACCACACGAGTAAGTTGGAGCAATTTCCCTGTGAAATAAATTTCATGAAAATAGGTTTTTCTAGAAATACTTCCTGTTTTTATTGACAATGCAGACATAAAACACATCATATTGCAATTCCTAAAGCTCAGTCATACCATATATCAATGGCCAATAAATACACTCTATGATAGATACAAATATTCTCCATTCAG
>NW_011888823.1:599527-602028 GCF_000151845.1 Pteropus vampyrus | reverse complement strand
GAGCAATAAAACGAAGTTAGCAAAGAAAAAACACACCATCTCTCCATGTTTAAGTGCTGGGCTGCAAACTGTATCTGTCTGATTTTAAAGCATTCCAACAAAATTTCTCATTACAAGAAATTTACATGTGCAACCCATGAAAGAAACAAAATATGGCTCATATTGTGACTGAAATGGTTTAAACATGTCTTTCTCATTTGTGAAGAACAATTTAGTTTATATCATTGATGTACCTTCCTCTATGGGACTTAAATAAACTCTGTAAGAAGCAAGATAGTCCCCAAATAACTTAAGACTTCTGGGTTGTCAATTTAAGGGAATGAAATAACAAACGTGTGTGCGCACATGTATACATGATTACACTCACAAAGCCAAGTTCTGTGTGTGTGTGCACACACATATTTACACACATATACGTGTATAGGTGCACTCGTGCGACTAAATAATTGTAAATGCAAGCAGAATCTCAGCGCTGGAGATAAGCAAAGATTAAAAGATAAAAAATGAATATAGAAGTAACACAAGTTACCTGATAGGAGCTATAAATTAAAACCAATCTCGAATGTGATTCTTAGTGCTAGGAACCTGAAAATACTTTGCAAAAACTGAGAACCAAACATGACAACAGAGTTTAGTGGATGTTATACTAGTGGATAGGTAAGCCGCTCCTCCCTCCAAAATACAACACACCTCACTGAACCTTCAAGAGTCCTGCTAAACCCTAGAAACAATTCCATGAAATGCTCACCCTAGCAAAGAACATTCCCACGTGTGAGTTAGTTCTCTCTCAGTCCCATTCAAAATGTGAAATTAGCATTTGGATGTGGATGTGTATTTCAAGAAAAGTACCACACGAGTAAGTTGGAGCAATTTCCCTGTGAAATAAATTTCATGAAAATAGGTTTTTCTAGAAATACTTCCTGTTTTTATTGACAATGCAGACATAAAACACATCATATTGCAATTCCTAAAGCTCAGTCATACCATATATCAATGGCCAATAAATACACTCTATGATAGATACAAATATTCTCCATTCAGGTTCAGTTATTGAAATAGTGTCAGGATATCATGCAGACAGCTTGCATAAATACATGAGGAATAACAGCATACCCTCAGGAGCTTCTGTAATATTTTGGCATGAAAACTCCGTCTTATTCCAAATTTCAAAAGATGGAATAAAGAATGTTTTCATATAAAATACATTTGGGAGGGTTTTTTTTTTCCTTTAAAAAGGCATAGAATCCACCTGTAACATACATGAATTTGCAATTCATCCTTTTAGTTACGAAATCAGAGAGCTATGTAGTATTTTTCATCTAATGTGACTGGATATGAACACTTCAGTGATTTCCAATATCAAATAGCTAAATTCAAAATAATATTTTTTTCTGACAAGTGTAACATATATGTGTAATCAAAAGAAGAAGGACTTGTCAGTTTAGTGTTTGGGCACTATTTTCTAGCACGTAATTGGAAGTCATTAATTGTTTTACAGTACAAAATCTTGACTCAATTACCAACACGGCTTTATTTGCTGCTAATCTCGAAATGTATTTGGACTGGAGGTATGGAAGAAATGTTACTGCTTATCAAACATCTTTTTCTGGAAATTTTAATACACAAAATTTCCAGATTTATATATTCTTAAATAAATTATTTTAAAAATGAAATGAAGATAAAAGGCCAAAGGGAAGTCTACAGTTTACATTCTGCGTGAATAGCTTTCAATATCTTCCAGGTGGGGGCAACAGTAAGTCAGTTTTGAGAAGGGAGAATAGGCTCTTGAAGCTCCCCGAGTCCAGTTACAGAGGAAGAAATGACTTCCGGGTAGTAACGCCGTGGATAAAACAAGTTTCCAGGCATCCAGTCTGCAGGACTTTGGAGGCTCTGCGGGGCCGAGGGTAGCAACATCCCGCGCCTCGGGCTCTGCGGCACCGCGGGGCTCGGTGGAGACGGCCGGCACAGCAGAGCGCGCACGCGCCGCAAGTCCGTGCGTCCAGCCGCCCGGCTCCCGCCTGCGCCGTGCCCTGGGGAGTGGATACTTTCTCAGCGTCCCAGCTCACTCACTTTCTAGGACCGCCAGAAAGCGGTCTCTTCCGTTTCCTTCTCATTCATCCTTCCCCTGGACAATTCCAGTCCATTCGCAACTGCTGCAGACGTGTGTGCGCGCGCGCGCACCTATACCCGTAAACTCTGAAATCACGGCGGCCAGAAAACCAGCGTTCAGGTGGGGCGGCAGGGGTCCCGCTCCCCTTTCCGCCTCTCTTCGTAAATTCTCGGACTCTGGGAGGGACGGCTGAGCACTCTGGCAAGGATGAGGGTGGTTCGTGAAGCGGAGGTTGATCTTGCACAGTCGGGGAGATGGGACTCCCCACTAGCATCCTCGATTTCCTTCTCTGTCTCAGCGCGTTGGAGGCGGGGCGTGGAAAGCCCGAGAGGCGCAAAACCGAGGCCCCGCAGTGGCGGGGCGACAAGCGGGTCCGCGTCCGGAGGCCGCC
>NW_011888823.1:573312-598147 GCF_000151845.1 Pteropus vampyrus | reverse complement strand
GGCGGCGGAGCAGCCGCGACCGCCTGCCCCCCACGCCCCCGAGACGCCGGCGTCTCCGGCCCTCCCAGTCCCGGGCGCCTCTTTGCCGTCCCCCTGGGGCCTCTCGAAGCAGCTCTCCCAGGCCGCTTTGGATATCGGTTTTTGTTGGAATTGGGAGTTGAAGGCGGCTGGAGGATGGGGAGGCGCGGAAACGGGATGTGGGGCGCGGCTGCTTGAGGATGTGGCACCCGTGCAGCACCCCCTTCCGTACCCACACACGGGGCGGCGATGGGAAACCCGGTCCTGCTTTTCCCTTCTCCCGCCCCGCGTCGCCTTCCCCTTTATCCTGGGTATTCCCCGTTTGTCCTCCTGGGTCTGGGGCTGAGTCCCTGGAGAAGCCTCCTCTCCCCCACCAGCCAGAGCTCACCGGTGATGTAATGCGGGACCCGCGCGGGGAGGGGAAGCAGCGGCCTCAGCCGTGGCGGCAGCGGCGGTTCCTGTCCGTGAAAATCTTGATCTCATTTCTCCGTCCAAGGGCAAAAGCCAGTCATCACCACCAAGCCATTTACACTTTCCGCCTTTATTAGCAATGCCCAGGCAGCCTTATTCTCAGGGTGGAAGGAGAGGGGTGGCATTTCCCTTTCACCCCTGGGAGGAAATTCGGGAGCCGAACAGTACCTTTTTCCCCCCCAGAAATATTGCTTCTTGAGATTTAAAGAGGCACGAAGACACAGACGTGGCCAGGTCTTGCCGCTGCCCTGACGCTGACCGCAGGCGATGGAGGTAGTTATTTTCGTTGGTGCACAGGCAGCTACAGAGGCCGAGAGGGGGAAATGCTATTGTCGAATGGACTCACAGAATTTTACAGTCCATCCTAAACCTAGCTCTTGGCATCACTCATCCCTTCCTCCACCGTAAACTTCTAACACACAAATGCAGAGAGCGGAAAGCACCGTGAGTAACATGGGACACATCTTCCTGATTTTATTAAAACCTGTAGAGGCTCATCTGAGCAGTTTAGCAAGAAGTAGCACTCAGTAGGATACAGGAGTGGCGGGTTTGGGGAACCATCTGAGGGATGATGTTCAGAAAGTTCTGTTCCTCTCTTTTTCTAGGTTGGACTTCACCTTCATCACTGCTTTCTCAACAAGGAAGGGGAAGAGGATGGCTCTCTGGGTTCCCACTTTATCTGGATTCTCTGCAGAAGACAGCACGATGTCCCCCGGGAATATTTGTGGAAAGTAAGAATGAGTGGGGAAAAAAGCGGAAGGAAAAGAAAGAAACCAATAAACCACCAGGGTACAGGAAAGAGGAGGAATTGTCATAAATAACTATTACATGTCTATGACATTTGAAAATAAATTTATTTTTTATTCTGTGTGAATAGTCAATATGGTAGATGTCTTAAGTCTTAGGTAAAGCTCATTAACCACCTTGCTTTCCATTTCCTAGTTTCAGATTTTACAAATGTGATTTAGAGTAATACTTTTTTTTTTTTTTAAGTATATCATTTTGTGTTGGGGTCTGTGACAAGCATAGGGCAGGGTGATGGGACATCAGGAGAAGGCCCTTGTCTGGCCTTGAAATATTATAAAGTTACACAAACCTACCTATAGTAGAGAAAGTTTGGTGTCGGTCCTTTTCTTTCCCTGCCTGAGCTGTGTGATTGTGAAGAGCCGGAAACTGTGCGTTTTGTGCAGTTTTAATCTGGGCTCTTCTACTTTAAGCTTTGCTTAGCCCTGTACTGAGACGAGACATCATGCTGATGTCAGAAAAGTTTAAAAACGGCATGGGGAGAAGAGATGCTCAGAAACAGGAGGGGCTGGTGTGCATTTATGTTTTTGTCCTTGTCACCCACCCAGTTCCTAGAACATGTGCCACCATGATGCTAAGGGGGAATGAAGAAGAAATCTGAAGGTCTGTGTGTTTGCATTTGGCACGCATTTGGGCAAACATTTAAGAGTTTGAAGTTTCACTCTATCATGCATCCTCACCATTAAGTGTAAGAATTGAGCGTGAAGCTACACCCAGGTTTTCAACTTCAGCACTATTGACGCTTTAGCTGGATCATTTTTTGTTGTGGGTGCTGTTCTGTGCATTGTCAGATGCTTAGCAGCATTCCTGGCTTCTCCCCACTTGAAGTTACACAACAACCCTCCCCACTGATGATAACTGAAAATGTCCCCTGGGGGCAAAATCACTCCTAGTTGAGGATCACAGGTCTACATCAAAGTCACAGGTTTTGTTAAAGTGAAACCAAAAGCAGAAACCTCTCCCAATTCCTAACTACTATGAGCAAAGACAGCATTTCCAGGTAAAGTAATTAATTACTAGCTACCAGCATTGCTTCCGTAGCTCAGGGTCGATATCTTAGATACTACAGCATCCTCTTTGAAAGGTCCAGGAACAGTATTTGTCGATAATACATTCTACTGATGGGGTCATAAACAGTTACCTGAATGTAGTTAACAGTGCTAGAATTTACTGTGTTTGGGCAGTTTTTTTTTAAGGCAACCCAGCATCTCCAATTATTTTATATCCTAAGACCAGTCACTCATTTTCAGGACTCATAAAGGTATGTCGTATGGGGATTCCATCAGTGCAATGTGTTCCTAAAGAGTGCAAGTTTGTGTGATACGGGAGACAGGCCCACACCCAATGGGCTGGCAGGCCGAGTGCTCACAGTGTTGCCTGCAGCTGTAAATAGTAAAGCTTGGTCATTCATGTAGGAATCAGTTTTTCACTAGAGTAGAAGATGTGTTGAAAGAAATCTTAAGTCAGAAAAAAGGAACTCATTATTCACATCAGGACTTGAATCGGCTTTGTAAGAATCCTGCTCATGCCTTGAATATGTTGTAGACTCAATATTTGCCGAATTGTTTTCTTTTTGAGGACCCAGGTAAATGGGAGACAGCAGTGGTCTCGGGTCATCTTTTACATATATTCTCTCCATCAATCATCTAAAGAGAGAGGATGTTTTAGTTTTAAGGTTGGCTGTCCTGAGTCCACATGCTAGATCTGCTCTTCATCCTCTGCATAGCCTTAGATGTGCTACTTAGCTTCTCTGTGCCTCAGTTTTCCCAACTGTAAAACAGGGATAAGAGTAGTAACTATAAGTCTGTTATGAGGGTTGAACAAATTGTACATATAACACATATAGAAGATTCCTGACTCCCATTAATGCTCATTACTATTTATGTCAGGTTTGTCAATCATCCTCACAAACACTGTGACAGAGAAGTCCAGAGGGTTTGTGTGACCAGCCCAAGGTGACTCAGCCAGCAGTAGCAGAGTGGTCCAACTCTTCCATTATGTCAAAGATGGAGATACGGGGAGCCTCTCAGACCAGGAGGAGGCCCAACCTATGAATCGAACCACGTATTATTGATCTGTCAGCTGTAATAAGCCCGGTATAAGATATTAGGACAAAGTGAAATCTCATTGGTAATATTAGAAGAATAGATGTATAGGCAGATAATGCTGCTCAAAAGCAAGTACTAAACGAGCGAATCAAACAGTTGACATTTTAAAATAGGAACTGGCTTGATTCCGTTTGACATTTATTGAGGTTCTGCTCTGGGAGGCATCACGGTTGTGTGATAAGGTTTCTGGCCTCCAGAAACCAAGAGAGGATATTAAATGTGTGCAAAACTCAGAGGCAGAATGAGGCAGGTTTGTGGTCCAAGTTCCGGTGGTAATAGAGAGGAGAGAGGTTATTTCTGCTGTGGGAGGTTTCTGCAGACTCATGGTCAGCGAATTGGAGATTTAAGAACATAGAGAAAGACATTCAAGGCAGCAGCAGGCAAAGCGGCTGTGGCGAGGGCATGGCAAGTGGCTTGCTTTAGAGAGAGCAGGTAGTGTGTAAGGCTGCTCTCCAGGGAAACCTGGAATGCCATGCTGGTGGGGCCGGGCTTCATTCTGTACACAACTGGAAGTCCCACCTCTGTGCATGGCAGGAGTGCCCGAGGGTGGGTTGAACTGCAGAGTGGTGGGTTGGCCAGAGTTGGAATTGACTATCAAGAGAGAGACTTATTAAGAGGTTACTTTAGGAGGTAGATCTCATTATCATGCACTGCCAAGACAGAACTTTTAAAAGAATTAATATGTTCCGTTAGGACGATAAGTTCTCTCCCCTTGGGTGGAGGCAGCATGGGCTACTGTTAAGAGCAAACGCTCTGCTGCCAGTCTGCCGTGCCACTCACCGGCTATGCAGTCCTGGACGAGGTACCTAACTTTTCTGTGCCTCGATTTGCTCTCTTCTAAAACGTGAGAGTTGTATCTACTTCATAAGGTTGTTGTGTGGTTCAAATGAGCTAACATATATTAAACTTCAAACAGTGCTTGGTACATGGTAATGCCTAAAAAATGTTTTAAAAAAGCTACTCAAACAGGCCCAAATTGCTTTTTCTAGAGCGATTATTTATCTATTGCTAAATAAAAATAATTCAGGACAAAAACTACCTTGCCTAGATAATCAAAGTTAACATCAATAGTGACAAGCTGATCACATTTACTCTTGATATAATGTGTTGAAAATGACACTCTCTGTGATATTCCTCTTCGAAACCCATAACCCCAGTCTTATCGTGGGAAAAAAATCCAACAAATCCCAAAAGAGGACATCCTACAAAATACCTAACCAGTACCAACCCCCCACCCCGAAAAAAAACTGTCAAGGTCATCAAAAATATAAAGGAAAATTTGAGAAACTGTCACAGCCAAGAGGAGCCTAAGGAGACAGGACACCTAAGTGTAACGTAGTGTCCGGGATGGGTTCCTGGAGCAACCAAAAAGGACATTAAGTAAAAACTAAGGAAATCTGAAGAAAGCATGGACTTTAGTGAATAATCATGTATCAATGTTGGTTCATCAGTTATGATGAATGTGGCATAGGGGCGTGGACTATATGGGAACTCTGTGCTATCTGTGCAATTTTTCTGTAAATATAAAACAAAAAGGGTTATTATTTTTTTTTAATGCGATCAAGTTATGGGTAATTGCAATCACAAGACCACTAAAATGCTTTGGGATTAAGATATATCTGCTCGCTGTGCATTTGTATCACTTCAAGTAAGATCCATTAAAAAGATTTGAAAAACCTTTCAAGGAAACATTTGACTTAGTATTTATTGCATTAGGGGAGCTTAATCTTTATTACCATGTGCAGATAATAGCAATTTTTAAAAATGTGTAGAAATAGTACAGCTACCTTAAAGGAAGTTCAGAAAAGAATTTTAAAATCACTCTGTAACCCAAAGCTTCAGCAAAGCTATTACTGTCATTGATTTATTCTTATAGGCATATGTTTTTATGTAGTTGTAATAATAATGCACATATCTTGCTTTAATTTGGATTATTCATTCAAATTGCTATGCATGCTGACTACTATGTGCCAGACAGTGTTTTTGAGGTTGATGATACAAACCAGTGAACAAAACAGAAAAAAATTCTTGCCTTCATGGAACTTATTTTCTAGTACATGTGTATGTGTTTATGTGAGACAGATGACAAACAAATGAATATATAATATGACAGGAAGTGAAAAGGGCTATGTGTAAACCATTAAAATGATTTTTGATTTTTAATTAGAATGAGATGAGAAGCCACTGAAGTGTTTTGAGCAGAATCTGATTTAAGTCCCAAAAGAATCACTGTAGCTGCTACGTGAGGAATAGCTTGGAGGGGGACAAGTTTAGAAGCAGGTGACCCGAGTAGGTGGCTCCAGTTAACAAACCAGAGAGAGGAAGCTGCCTCGGATTGGGTGAGACTGCATGGATTCTGTATGTGAACGTGAGGCCATCAGGATTTGCTGGTGCGGGAGTGAGGGAGAGAGAACACTTGCCAAGGCTTTTGTTCTGAATCCAAAATCCCCAGCTTACATTTTTCTTTTTTTATTCAATAGCAATCATTAATTTAACAAATATGTAATAAGCATTTTTCCATAATATTAATAATTTTTATAACCAGGACAGTTCCTTGCTCAGATGTCACATCAGTGATACTTTCCCTGATCATCCCATCTAGAATTAATCTAGAATTACAACCCCCTCTCCACTTCCTGTCCCTGTTACCCTGCTGTGTTTTATTCTATAGCTGTATAATTGTTAGGGCCCTTGTTAAAAAATTAAGAATTTCAGGAAAGTTGCCAGGAGAGCATTAAAGCAAGAGTAAGGACTTTCTGAGCACAGGGCCCTGTCACAAGCCTATGAAGCCAGCGCTACATATACATGTCACATATTTAATTAACTTATGTGTTTACTGTCTATCCCTCCTCATATTCATGTAAGTCTATGGAGAATAGGGATCTTTGTATTTTGTTCCCTGCCATATCCCCAATGCCTAGAAAGTACCTAACATAAGTTAGGCACTCAATACGTATTTTTTAATAGACAAATGATTTTAAGGGCCTATTAACATTTTATCCATTTATTCTGCCATAATTGTCTTAAGCATTCTTCTATCAATGGATATTTGAATAGAATATTTTGCTGCTATAGATCATGTGGCAATTCAAATCTTCATCACATTGCCTTTTCCATATTTTGGATTAATTCTCTAAAATTGATTCCCAGAAGTAGAATTTTTGTAGGCTGTTTTCCTTGAGAAATGTAATTTGCAAAATATTATTGGCTTGATGACTTTACATCATATTAAGCATGAATTATCCTTTGACAACTTAAAGTTTTATTTAGGAACACATTTTATCACCCAAGAAAGTGCTTTTATTTTGTTAACATTCATGTTTATAAAGGAATAAGTTTTTAAAATAAGAATAATTTTTTCCCTTCAAGAATTTTATTTTAAGTATTGAAACCATTTCTTTTCCCATTGCTTGTTTTAATTTTGTTTCAGTGAGATATCAGTAAAGAAAGATTAGGTCAGTTTTATAATTAACATATAAATTCATGCCATTTCTTCATGTTTTCTTGTTTCATTGGACTTTTGGTGTTTTAATACTGTGTCACTACTTTGTGTGTCTCTGCTTAAATTGTAGTTTATGCCAGAAAAATACATGTCTGTTGTGCTCCCTTGGAATATTAGAAGCCGCTTTTAAAATATGTCAGCTCTCTAGCAGAGTAATTATTGGAGGTGCCCACCAAAAGAGAAAAGCCAGAGGCCCCAGTGGTGGGTGTTCCCTTGTATTTGTTGCTACTTATGTGAACTTATGAAATATCTAATGCCCCAGAGCTTCTACCAGCTGGCACACCGACTGGTACTGTGGTGGTTTTTTGTGTCAGTCAGCAGTCACCAAGGCCCGTCTAGTGTCTACATATCAGAGCTAAACAGCATCAAGTCCCAACAAGATGGGAGTTAGGCAAGAACATCACAAACTCTAGTGTCTTGAAATGTTTTTTTATATAAGAAATTTGAAAAATGGCTTTTCTGCCCTTAAATTCACAGATCTTCATAGCAGTATTGTATAACTGCTTTGTTTTTCTGCTCCCAGTTTACGAGAATGGTGCTGACATTGGACATAAAGGTCCAAATTGCTCTACCAGGGCCACAGGGTAAATCTACTCAAATCAAAAGCTATATCCCTTGTGGGGGCTCTACGGGGAAATCTGTTTCCTTGCTGTTCCAGCTTCTAGAGGCTGCCTGCATTCCCAGGCTCATGGCTGCATCTCTTCAAGATCACAGCTCTCACTCTGACTCCAACCCTCCTGCTTCCGTCTTACAAGGACCCTGCAATGAACCCGGGCCCACCCAGATAACCCAGGATACTTCCCCGTCTCAAGATTTATAACTTCATCAAGCCTGCCAAGTCCTTTTTGCAGGTATATAAAGTAAAGATAGGTTCTTGGGATTAGAAAGTGGACATCGTCAGAACATTATTCTCTTGGCAGCAGAAGCTCTGCAGCCCCAATAAGGCTGCTCACCGTAGGTTGGTGACTGCCTATAGGTTGCAGCTGCCCCAGGCCCCACTTAGCTGCAAAAGGGCTGAGGGGATCAATGTCTCCCAATCTTTTATGGCCCACCGATGGGCAGCCATATACCAGCTAGAAAACTTTACCATAAAATGTGTAATGATGTTAAACTAGATTTCCTGTCGTAGGAACTGCCCGCATTTATTTTCCTGAGAACTTTCTCCTACAGCCAAAGTCTCCTTTGCTGCCTGGAGTGCTGATGAAATAATAGCCCCAGGAGCAGCCTTTAAGCAAAGGGCAGCGGAAGCGGGTGGGGACCCCAGCTCCCTCACCCCTTCGGCAAGGTCATTCTGAGGCACTCTCTTCCTGCTCTCGGAGTCTCCCCAGCAGGATTTTGCTGCAGACGCTTGCAGTGGTAGCTGGCTTGACAGGGCTCCCTGTCTTTAGTGGTTGTCTTCCCGGCCTTGCTTCCTGTTTCTACTGCCCTCCTGGTGTTTTCTTGGGCTCACCTCTTATCTCAAGGTCTAGGGGAACCCAAGTTAAAAGGAGGGGACATGCTTTAAAAGGAAAGGGGAGCAGGAAAAGAATGTTCAATAGCTTTTCTTATTCGACCCCTCTTGAAGTAAATACTGAGGGGGCGCTAATAGTAGCCCATAGGTCTGTTTTAGGGGACCCCAGGGTGTGAAGGTTTGTGTGTCACTTCCAGAGTGTAGCCTGGGGAAATCCCAAGCTCCAGGGACCTGGGGAATGGAGCAGCAATGTTGGTAGGGCAGGTCCACATGGACGGAGTCAGACACAGCTGGTTCTACTACCGGATGCTGAGTCTGCGATGCTCTAAACCGCCCCCACGTTCCCCACCCAGGAGAGCACACAAAACGTCCCCATTCCTGAGTGGGGAGCAGAAGTGTCTGAGAGTGTCCAGGAAGGTCACAACTGTGACAGGGAGGAAGTAGGTGGACCTGAAAGCAGAAATCACAGCTGCACATTACGTGCACCCGGGACCAATGCCGGATGACGGTCACCTGAGCAGAGGCCAGCAAGGACCCACTCGCTCCTCCCCACCTGCCACCTCTGCCTTCCTTGAACCCAGATGCCATCTAGAGGGAAAGGAAGCAAAAGAGGGAGAGGGCCAGAGTTCTGAACTGACTGAGCAGTTACCCCCCAAAAGGTAATTTTTACACTGGAAGAGAAGTGACTGAATTGTTGGCAAAATTAAGTTTGTTCTTTTGCTGTTTTTTCAGAAACACGGAAGTGGGGCTTGTAAATCAGGAGCATAAAATATTGCACCTGCCATGAGAGAAGGTATTTCATTCACAGTTTGTCTTAACTGTGGCCCATCATTCATGCGGCACCCTAGAAACAGCCCTGGGGAACAGCAGGCTAATTGGATAACGTGGACTAACATCAATATGTTAAACCGAAACCAGCGTATTTTTCGGTCTTCACACATGCGTGTGTGCACTTGCACACATGTCACATTCCCCTGAACCGCTGTGCTCTTCTTACGGCTTCAAGGAAGTGGAAGGGTGAGCCCCACCTTGGAAAAAAGAAGGGTCCATGAGGAGAACAAGTAAAGCCAGACCTATCTGGGAGGGGTCTGCAGGGAGAAGGGACACAGGAGAATAAGGGGTCAGATAGGTGTGTGCTGGCTCCAGACAGGTGAGGCGGAGCCCCAGGAGTGGTCATTAGGTGATACGAAGGAATTCTTGTTGCTTGTCGTTATTGCAGTGGGGTTATGAAAAATGTCCTTATCTGAGATAAATGTGTATTGCAGTATGACAGGAGAAGTGTGTGATATCCTGAATTTACTTTAATATACTCCCGCAAAAATAAATATATGTAAATAAGTACATCTTAAAAGTGGGGAGCTTGAAGGAATAAGGCTGCCACGATGTATGAAAGTTGTTGAAGCTGAATGATAGGAAGTCAGGTGTTCATTATACGGCTTTTTTACTTTGTGTTATTTGAAAATGTTCCTATTAGTTGTTAATCTTAGAGACAGACTTAAAATTATCATCATTCTTATAAAAATATCACTAACACTGCTCATATTTTTTGAGGGAGTGGAGAAATGAACTTGAATTCAGCTCTTTTGTTCATTATTTTTTCTTTGCTCTTCTCAGCCTTCCTTAAGAAATCAGGGAAAATCTAAAAGGGGCAGGGAACTCAGGTGTCACCTGCAGAGGTGACAGGGAAGAACGTCAAGCCTTTCAGAACTCACTGTTCAGTGCATGTCTCGCAAGTCCTTCTCTCCTTCCATCCTTTTTCCCCAGGCATTGCTCGGGCATCAGAGTCCCCCAGAGCCCTCCTCTTACCATTCCAGACATTTGTGAATCATTGCTCCAAAATCCAGAATGAGTGGATCAAGGGAGATGAAGAGAGTGTATGGGGGATTATTGATGAATTATCGATGAGTGCTCCAGGAGCAGAATGGAAAAGCAGGAGCAGATTTTAAATACCTGCTTCTCTTCCATACATGGTCTGTGAAGCTTTTTGTTACTCAGATCTTTACAAAGTTTAAAAAAGATGCAGGTCTTGGAGGCGGGGCCTCTCCTCACCTGGAAAGTCTATGAGGCTAAACTTGCCCAACCTTAATCATTGGGAACCATTCAAGGGATTATGGTTTACCTGGCAATGAGTTGCAGGCTCAGTTCTCAAATAGCTTCTTCCCCCTCCTATCATTTGGTGCCCTTTTCATGGCAAAGGCAAGGTTAACCAGACCTGGAAAGTCTATGAGGCTAAACTTGCCCAACCTTAATCATTGGGAACCATTCAAGGGATTATGGTTTACATGGCAATGAGTTGCAGGCTCAGTTCTCAAATAGCTTCTTCCCCCTCCTATCATTTGGTGCCCTTTTCATGGCGAAGGCAAGGTTAACCAGACGTGCATGCAATATGCTTTTCTTCAAAAGGTTTTCCTGCAGCCTGAGACCCTTTTAATCAAGTCGGTATGGTTGATAGGAAAAAATGTTTTCTAAGTCCGCTCTTTGATTAGATGCTACAACAAACAATTAGGTAGAAAATGTGTTTTAAAGTTAGAAAAGCTTTCTCTCTGAGCAATGAATCTTCTTGAGAGACAACACTAAGGTGCAGAATTTTTAATTAAAAAATAAAGCAGCTTTTTGGATGACATGAATGGGAGTAAATGAAGCTATAATCGCATTGTAGTTCTTACTGTTTTTTTTGTTCTGATGTTTCTATCGGAATAAATCCCCAAACTCTAAAGGCTCCGGAATGTTGTAAAATATTAGACACTCGAGTTCCCAACTTACCACCAGGAATCGTCTTGACCTCTAGAGAGAATAAAGGTCCAAGACAGTGTAAATCTATGCACACAATACTTCACCATGGCTTTGACTGAAAGAAGAGGAATTGTAGGTGCTCACGCATTGTGAGTGGTGAGGAGATGGCTCAGCCTCCCAGACTCTAGTCTCTTGAATGCTTCACAAAGATCTGAGTCATGAAAGGCTCCCCAGACTCTATATGGCCACGCAAGCCCTTGATGAGTTTAATCATCAATTGCAAAATTTGAAAGGAAAGGGAATTTCAGATGAAAACATTTCAGACCCAGTGTGAAAGTCTCACTCTTTAGCTTTCTTTTCTTATACACATATACAGTCTATTTATAATCTCTTAAATATCCTGGCTCTATAGGAAAGTTGTTGGAACTACATTTGATTAGAACAAAGATGAACAAAGGTGAACAGAAGGTCTGGAAGTATTAAAGGTCTAGATGTAAGTGACCTCAACTCATCTTAAAGTGGCTTTGGGACAGTCATTGTTCTTTTTTTTATTTTTATTTTTTAAATTGTAAAAAATGCATAACATAAAATTTACCATCTTAATCATTTTAAACTGTAAAATTGAGTAGTTTTAAGTATATTCATATTGTTGTGAAACAGAGCTCCATAACTTTTTGTGTTTCAAAACTAAAACTCTATACCCACTTTCCCCTCTCCCCAGGCCCCAGGAACCACCATCTACTTACCGTTCCTATGAATTTAACTACTTTTAATACCTCATACAAGTGGACTCATACAGTATTGGTCTTTTTGTGACTGGCTTATTTCACTTAGCAATGTCCTCAGGGTATAATCCATGTTGTAGCATGTGTTAGGATCTTTTTTAAGGTTGAATAATATTTATATTATTCACATACACGCACACACACACACACACACACACATATATGGATATGTATATCACCACACTTTGTGTATCTTTTTATCTGTTGGTGGACATTTGGGTTGCTTCCACATCTGGGCTATTGTGAATAGTGCTGCTATGAACATGTGTGTGCCAATATCTCTTCAAGACCCTGTTTTCAATTCATTTGGATATATACCCAGAAGTGGGATTACTGGATCATCTAGTAGTTTTATTTTTAATATTTTGAAAAAACAATCTGTGTTTCATAATGGTTGTACTATTTTATAATCTCGCCAACAGTGAGTGTGCAAGGGTTCCAATTTCTCCACATCTTCACCAACACTTGTTATTTTCTGTTTTTTTTGGGGGGGGTTATGTTTGGGGGGGGGCTTACTTTTTGATTGTAGCCATCCTAATAGTAGTGAGCTGATAGCTGATTGTGATTTGATTTTCATTTCTCTGCTGACTAGTGATGCTGAGCATCTTTTCATATGCTTGTTAACCAATTGTATGTCATCTTTGGAGAAATATCAATTCAAGTCCTTTGTCTCTCATTTAATTGGGTCATTCGATTTTTGTTGTTGAGCCATAGGAGTTCTTTACATAGTCTGGATGTGAATCCCTTATCAGATATATGACTTTCAAATATTTTCTCTCACCTATAAGTTGCTTTTTCATTTAGCTGATTGTGTCCTTTGATACACAAGTTTTTAAGTTTGATGTATTTGATGTATACATTTGCCTTGTTTGTCTTTTTCTCAAATCTATACAGATAGTTTAAATGGTCTCTAGTAGAAAGAATGAGAGAACCAATTGATTCCTTTGAGCATAGTGGTCTTAATAATAATTATTATTATCATAGTATCGTATAATTTGTTTAGTTTTAATATATAAATTGTTTTATATATAAAGCATTTACATAACATTACCTAATATTATTTTTGTCCAAAGCAGCTTTTCTCAAAGTTATAGTCCCTGTAATATTAGTTCCTTGTAAAAAGGTTTTGTGATCAAATAATTTGAAAAATATTGCAAACTACATTCTATACTCTGTACTTGGAGATTCATTATTAAAAGCTCCAAGAAGTCTTGCTGCAAATATGTAAAGAAAGCAATTCCATATTGTTTGAACCAGCAGTCACCAAACTTTTACAGCCACATTTTTAGTAAGCCCATTAATGTTCCTTTTTTTTTTTTACGCTAAACCTATTTTTTAAATAAACCTATTGATATTTTTAGTAAACAGATAAAAGGTGTAACTAAAGGCACTCGGAACAGAGAATTTAAATAAGCAGTTTTTAAATGCTACAAAGTACATATTGAGATCTTTCAAAGTGGTACAGGAAATAAGATGCATTGGGCAAAGGAGCACATCTGTCAACACAGGAATTGATTTCTCCCGTAATGCCTATTAGGGGCTAAAGCTGGGAGTAAGATTCAGTATGCACGGAGACCTTGGTGTGTTTGTAATAAAGAAACTGCACAATTTCCCCCATATGCTATTTGCATCATCTGCGTGAAACTGATTTGCAACAATGCCCTTACTGAAAAGGAACAAATGGATTCTGGGGTTATACTGAGCCAAGCCAGACTGGCTCTGTTAGGTGAGATCTGCTTAATTGCCTCATCACATGAGGATAATTTTGAAGTATTTCCAACAGAAGGAAATAAGAGACAAATCACTTTTCATCTAGCATGGTTCATCATAATTGGTTGTCTATATACTTTTCTCCCTGGTCATGATATATTTATTCTCTTTCCTAATTTCTTTTAAAGAATGTTCTTCCAAAACACTCTAAGAGTTCAAAAGCCTTTAAATGATGTATTATTTATCTGTCTGGCCACACGGATTCCTTCAGAGTCATTACTGACTCATTCCTAGAGTCATTAAATCCATCAACGGCGCATTCAGTGACTTAATAATAAGCAGATTTGGTTTTGAGGAGGCTGAGGCAACCATAAAGGGAAGACGGATAAGGTTGTATCACATCAACCTCCAAAATGCAGGGATGAGATGCTCGCTTTAAACCAGGAGCAAATCTATGGGCCTGAACTTCATGCAGCTTTCAATGCCCTTATAGAGAAAAATAATTCAAATTATTAGTTAAGAAATTAAATTTTCATCTAGATTAGAATATAAACCACCACCATAACAACAAAACATTTAAAGCTGACCAACTCTCAAAATCTAGAAAATAACATTTTTTAATTTAACTAACTAGTATACCACTCCATAAAATTATTGTCTGTAATATGTTTGATTGCCTATTCTTGCACTAATAATTTTGTCATACTTTCTACTGAGAAAATAGAAGGAGAAATCAGACTTTCCTCTATTGTGGTAGATTGAATAATGTTTATGACTGATAGTGTGGAAAGGTTACTTTGGTCTTCATAAGTTATTGGTATTGGCTTGTACATTTTTAGGATTGCTAGCAATTTTAGGAATCTTATCTCACGTGTCTTTCATATATGAGCTGTAAGATTTCAAGGCATTTCAGAGGTTTATTTGTTGCAGGAACCAATCTTAAATACTCACTGACCAACGTGTCTCCTGTATCCCTAATGTTTTAACACATTCTGAGGGTCATGTCAGGACCTGCACCTTCATTTCACAAGGTAGAGTGTATTGGTGCAGCAAGAAGTAGGACCCATTCCTAAAAATCATTCTTGCCCTAGAACAGCCACTAGTAACTAAACTATACACGGAAGAGTCTGTGAACCATATGAATATCCCGCTAAAGCAAAACTGTATGTAACCCCATCAGCTTCCTTAGTCATAGTCCAAAAATGTCATGGCTGCTCCCATGACACCCAAGACAAAGGGAAATATGACCGAGGAGAAGTGGAAGTGGAAAGAGACAGTAGTCTCAACCATTTGTGGTAGAAATGTTGTACTCCTATAAATTTTACAAAAACACATGGCCATGGATGGACTCTACAAGTTCAAGTGAGGAGCTCTAAAACTTAAGCTTCATTCGTTTCATGGTAAATCCACTTCTCGATTTTCTTCCACTCAAATTTTCTTCCACCAGAGCTGCTTTTGTTTCTTTAGGAAGGATGTACGTTTGCTTCTCGAACATATCTGCAGAAAATATAACACAAACATAGGAGACTTGTGCATGACTGTTTTACAGCTGGCCAATTTGTTAAATTTAATAGAACAATTATTTGACATTATGTGGATCAGTGGCTTTCAAATCTGGTAGGTTAAAACTGTCTACATAGCTTTAAAAAAGACACAGTCCTTGGCCACAAACCCAGAAACTTTGTTTCTGTAGACCCAGGGTGAGAGGCCCAGGAATCTCCAATTTTCACATTTCCCAGTTGATTGTGATGTGCTGCCAAGGTTGAGAACCACTGATGTAGACAAAATATTTGGACGAATGCCTATGCCCACTATAGCTCCAAGGGCAGAATAAAGGGTGAACTTACAAAGAATCTTTTGATTTGGTGTAAGCAAGAGTGGCAAGTTCCCCCATCAAATCAATTGGACCAGCACTTAGGTTGTAGGTTGTGAGAGGATTTGCATTAGCCCAGACTCTTTTGGGTGCAAATAGAAACGTCCATTTTAAATTGGTTCAGGCATAGAAAGGAATTAATTGGCTCCTGTGGCCGAAATGTCCATTTCAGGCATGACTGAATCAAGGTTTAAAATAGCCTTACATAGAGCATTTCTCAAAGAGAGAAAGCACTCCTTCCAATAATTTCTGACAGAAGTCTTGGAGTAGAGTTTTATAGCCCTGGCTGGGTCAAGTTTCCATTTCTGACTCAATTACTACATCTAGATTGGCTGATTGGCCAGACCTGGGCCACAGGACTACCACAGGCACAAAGGGGTTGGATCAGCCTCACTGTGACCTGAGAAAGGGGGTGGATGACCCCCTTAATGAAAATTGGAGTTGCAGGTAGTAACATCGAATGAATGAGTAGTTGGCCCAATGACCTTTGAAGCCACTTCCAGCTGGGGGTGGACTTGCTTTGTCTTTACTGAATTCTCTGACTGCTCAGCCTCTGCCCTGCCCCTGACAATTAGGTCCATAGGGAGGGGTGCCATGGAACCTGTCTGGTGGTCTGCAGTTTCTACCTAGTGTTTGGGTGAGGTTCCTGCAAGCAGTATCATAACAGTTGAAAATCAGGCTGTGAATAGGATGAGGCTAAGTTGAAAGATGGAGTCAAGATCCAGAACCAAAGGAAGCAGGGTCAGCAGAAGCTGACAAGAGGATGTTTCCAAGTGCCTGGAGCTGCGGATCCTGAAATCACTTTTGAGCAAAAGCAGGGATGGCTGAGACAGCCTGCAAAGCCATATCCTGCAGCTGCTGTGGGGCATGTCACAGCGACCCACATGCTCGGCTTACCAAATATGTTTCTCTACAATGACATAGATCAGTGCTTTTTTGCATTTAACTATCCAAGTTCAGTGGTGAGGCACACATGGAGATGCACTACCCAGATCCCACTTGAGGAGGGCTCAGTACTCAGCTCTGGGGAGGTTGATCAGAACACAGCTTCCAGCTGATGGCTCCGAGTTCCTGGACAGCCTATGTCCAGAGGTGGGGTATAAAGGCCCAGCCATTTTGGTCCAATGAGGGGCAATGTTATTAGGCAATTCTTGCCCCAGAACTCCCCACTGGCCCAGTGGCTTTATGGGGCCTGCACTGCAGTTCATCATCTCTCTCTGCCTAGTTCTTCCCACCCGCTTTTACAGGCATTGATCCCAAATAAATGTCCTGCACTCCAAGCTTTGTTGTAGCATCTGCTTCTGGGAAACCCAACCTGTGATAAATGTCATCAAGTTACATTATAATCGGCCTATTAGACATAAGAGAAACATTAAATATGCAGACTCACTTTCAATTAGTAAAAGAGACATAAGCCTTTCTGGATTACTTCTCTTTTCCTTAAAAAAAATAAATTAAAGCCATCATATTTAAAAATCTAAACTGTTTATATGTACAATAATCAAATATAACAGAGTGGTTGATTCTAAATGAGTAGTTTTTATATTTAAAAAAAAAATGTTTCAAGTGCAGATTTTCACCCTCAGTTCTTTTTATTAACTTCTCCGATGAATCAAAGTAGCACATTTTCTTTGATTTTGCCAAATTTTGAGAGCCATGTAAATTCACAAGAAGCTGTACAGAGAAAAATATCTAGTTTAATCAAATATTTGGGTAGTGAGGAGTTGTCTTCATCACGTTTTCACTCGAAATTTAAAAAAACTGAAATAAGATTAAATTCAACACTGACACTTTCTCCTATACTGTGTAATTTTTCGTTAATACAAGTGTATCAATGTCTCAAAATACATCTGCATTATGATTCCAAAACTCAGTTTTATTTCATTGCCACTGTGGAGAATAGCCAGTTAGAGGCTTGGAGCTTTGAGTGTCTCTATTATTTTTCTGTAAATGGGGTAAAAAATCACAACTTAGACTTTTAAAATTTTGATATGCTTTTAATCCAAGCAATAAAACACACAGTTAAAAAACTCAAGCAGTTCAGAAAAACTTACAGTGAGGAAGAGCCAGACCCCCACATCATCGCTCCTTACTTCTGGCCTCTTTCTAGAAGCAGCAATTGTCAATCATTTATGTTGTTAAGTTCTGTTAGTGGTCACTTAATGCATCTCTGAATTCTAGACATACATTACCACTTCTTGATTTGTCAATTTTGGGTATTATATATTGATTTTCTGCTATCATGGGCGAGGATTTAGCTCCCTCACTGTCCCAATTCATATCACTATTTTTAGTTTCTTTATAACTGTAAATAGTATACGGTAAAAACTATTGCTTATTCCATTGGCTTTTAGGAGTCTGTTGTGATTGCTCATGTTTTATGATGAGGATGTTAACACCCTTGCTCTCTCTTCCACATCTCTTCCCTCCCTTATTTCCCACCCTCTTTTAGCTCTTCTTCAACCTGTATGTTGTCAATGTCGATAAATTTGTATTCTGTTTTGTAATTATAAGTGAACCTTCTCTGCATTGTCTATCAGTTGATTCTATGTGTTAAAATGGAAAAAAACAATGTTTACTGTTTTATGAGTCATGACCGGTTTATCACAAAGCCTTGTAATGTGCTATAAATATATCCCTCTTTGTGGCTTCCCTTTCATGAACCTTGAACTTTTCAAAGGGAAATGTTCTAGGCATCAAAGTCAAATGGCTTCTCCTTTCTTATATTCTATCAGTTTTTCAGAACCACCCTCCAATTCAGTTGCTGTGTATTTGAATTATTATTTTTAATTGATTTCTTTTCCTAGTTTCTGATTGCTTTTTCTATTGTTATTGTTGCTGGTGAATGAGAATAGTATGCCTTGTTCACTGTATTCTGACTATCTTATGTATTATATTGATTGGATTTTTTTCTTCTCTTCTACTTCTTGAAGAGTGTCTCCTTGAAGTCCTTTGATTTCACATTCTAATTTGACCGATTTTTTTTTTTTAATCAAAATAGCTAGTCAATTGTTGCCTGGAAATTTGTTTTCATTAGATTCCTGGCTAGTGACATAGTTTCTTGTATCCCATATTATGCTCTTTCTTGGTATTCATCTTCAAGTAATGTCTTCGAAAATAGGAAAATAGTGCAAAGTAAACTCTGAGCTCTCACATGTCAAAAAAGAAAAATGACTATTTTCCTTCAAAGTTGATAGTTTTTGCATAGCAATCTTCGTTCAAAATCATTTTCCTCAGAAATTTGCTGCTGAGAAAGCTAACGCAGTTGAGTTTCTTTTTCTGTGGATGACCTGTTTCTCTCTGGCAGATTTAGAATATTTTATTCTTGGTGCTCTGAAATTTTACAATGATATAACTAAGTCTGGGTCTTTGGAAATTATTTTACTAAAAATACCTAAGACATATAATTGAGTATAAAGAAAAATACAATGGAAGTAAAACATTGTACATAAGTCATCTTTTTTTCATTTAGTTTTCTTGGCTCCTAAAGGCCCCTTATTAAAATTTTTATTAGTTGAATGAATTAATCCTCTGTATCTCTTTTTTCTCTCATATTATCTTTTTTTCTTTTTTCTTTTTTTTTTTTTGCATTTTGTTGTTATTGTTATCCTTTTTTTGTGGGTGGGGGGAGAATTCTTTGACTTTATCTTCTAACTATTCTATTGATTAAAAACTTTTTATTACCAAATTTTCTTTCATCATTGTTTAATTTTTTTCTTTTTTAAAATTGAGATATAACTGACATATAACATTGTGTTAGCTTAAGGTGTACAACACAATGATTTCATAGGTGTATATATTGTCAGATTTGAAACTTATTGTAATAAGTTTCATTAACTTACCTATCATGCAAATTATAATTTTTCTGTAATGAGAACTTTTAAGATTTACTCTCTGAGAAACTTTCAAATATACAATGCAGTACTATTAACTATAATAACTATGCTAAATATTACATCCCCGTGACTTATTTATCTTATAACTGGAAGTTTGGTTTTTGTTTCTCGAGGGCCCCTAAATATAAGTACTTTTTAAGAGCGTTATATCTTATAGACTTTCTGGAGGTACTAATAGAGATTTTTGAAAGGTCTCTTATATTACTCGAAGTATGTATATTTTCTTCGAGATCCACTTTCCAGTCTAATAGAAAGGCAGAATATGAAATCTGAGTATATATGTGGAGCTTGTTGACTGGTAGGATGTGGTCTAGGAGGTGACTTTTCTCTGGGAACCCACCAAATAACAAAATCTGGAAAACCTCTGCTTGTGGTCCTGGTTCTCAGCTGAGAATTTGTTTCTTTAGAAGAGACCCCTTGGGGTTTTTCCCTGGGGATAAATGCTAAATGGCATGTGCTCTCTGTGGGGATGAGAGATGTAGGTGAGGAGTTAACTGCTTCATACTCAACTTTCAGTTGATCCCTCTGTTTTGAGCTCCTCCCGGCCCTCTGTCATACCTGTCTATCATACCTGACCCAGAACCACACTGGTTCCCTTCTCCACTGCAGCCCTGCCTCCTAAAATACTATAGACTTCAGTCTCCTCAGCCGTTACAAAAATCAACTTCTATGTGCTGCTGTCTTACAGAAATTTGTTTAAATCTCTTATCAGCAAATGCCACCCTCTGAATAGCTTGGCTTTTATTCCCATACTATTATTTTAATGGGATTTCCAGAGAGAAGGGAGTCAAAAATGTGTGCTCGGCATGTGGATGCCATCTTGAAGCAAAATAAAATAAAGATTTTCCATCCTCCCTTTGATTTAAAAATTTATACAGATTCATTGCAGAAAATCTAGAAAGTTTATGCCATGTTTTTCCTAAAGGATTATACAAGGATAAGCTTCTATAACATTTAAATGTGAGATGATCAAGATACCAAACCAGATTGGATCTGGGTGCCCAAAGAGAGAAGAATGGTTCTTATTTATCGAATGCTTCTTTGTGCCTGGTACTTGACAAGTAATGCTTCATTGAATACCCATTTTACAGATGAAGGAACTGAGGCTCAGTCAAGCGATTTACACAAGGCCACACAGCTAGTAAGTAGAAATTCAGTTTCAAAACCTAGTTCCATCTGATTCCTGCATCATGTATGTTGCCTACGAAGTGACAACAGCTGGTACAAAGTATGAATGATGCTAACAGGGGCAACTTCTGAGCAGAAAATAAAGACGTAAAGACCTAAACATCTAGTTCGATTGTAGCCATAGTGCACGTGTACAACAAAGGTGATCGTGAAGTTATTCGTGAGAAGGGACTCTTGACAGTCCCTTCTTGACCAAAGATTTTGAGAGAGCCGGTTTAACTGACCCACAGGTCTCCTGTGGTAGGCAGGCTGTTGTCTTCTATTTTACTTCTACCCCTGAGAGGCTCTGCTGAACTCTGTCCTCAGCAAATGCACTATAATCATATTGGCATTTCAGCTCTAGAGAAAAGAAATCATTAATTAAAATGTACATTATCGAACACCCACAGTATATGTAGGATTCTACTGTGGGAACGGCAGTAAATGGACAATTTATTAATCAATCGTTGCTACAATTTCAAACCATATTGACGATTTACGTTAGTCATGTGATTGAAAAAAAAATAGGTGGAGCTGCTTTAGTTACACTGTTCTCATGTTTCTTTTCCTCAGTTTGAAGTTTTAAAGGACTGACATTATCCTGTGGGTCAATTAAATCAAATATTTATTACTATGTTTAAAACTTATTTCATGACAATGAATCTTATATACACAAATGGAAAAAAAATGGGAACTATAGCTCTCCAGATAGAACCTCCTCAGAACAGATGCCATCATCTAGACATGTGTTCTGGAGGAAGAAAATTAATCAAAAAAACGGTAACAGTGTAGTTCTTAATGTTATGGCTGGTTTCTAATTTACAAGATAACTGAGTGAGGAGAGGGGCTCAGATCACATTTAGGCAGAAGCAAAAAGCCTCTTCTTCATAGTGTACAATTTGCAATGGAGTGAGGAACAAGGGATACATCTCGTCTTGTTATTTTAATTATTGTTCTAATTAATTACTGGAAGTGAAATTGCTGTCTTGAGAAACCTCGATATAGGCATAACAGTAAAAAGATACAGAAATCTTGCAAAGAGCTCAGACTACCATCTCACAGTTCTTATTTTCTCTCCTTTGCAGGTTGATAGAAACACCTCACCTAGGGAAAATTTTATCAGCTAATATTATTTTCCTTAATATCTTTGTCTGCTAAGCCAATAAATCTTTAAGAAGCTTTCTCTTTCTGTACTTAATGGATTGAGAATTGGTATTTTGCCTGTGCTAATCAAAGAACAAAAAGAAAATTCCTAGCAAAAGAGAATATTTTTCGTTGCAGTGGATTAGAAGGGAAAGACTTGAATGATGAACTCAATATTCTGCCCTTTTTTTTTTTTAAGAAAAGCCGTGCAGAAATGTCTCCCCTACACTCTAATATTAAAGCCCCATTTGCCTTTGACTTCTCTCTGAATAGCTCTACAAACTCGAGTTATACTTGAAATTTAAGCAAGGTTAGTAAAAGAACCTGTAAGCCTGAGGAAGGTATTCAAGTCAGATCCATGCCAAATGATATTGGCCAATAAAGTTGTCTTTATGAGAGAGAAGAAAACCTCAGTGATGTAAGATACCATGACGATATGAAATGGTATGCCTTTAGAGTTAAGATCCTAACAGAGCAGAAAACATAGAACTAAAAGAGAACTAAACTGTGGTTTCATAGAACCTGCCAACTGCCTCTGTGCTGAAGTTAGAGCTCAACTCACTCAAAAGTGCAACATGGAATTATGAATGATGTAATGCAGTTTCAGACCAACATTTGAACCCTATGGGAATTGGAGAATTGAGGCCACTGTGTAGATAATGAAGACAGATCTTTCTTTATTGGATATTTAGAAGACGAGAAAGGCCATCTTTTCATCTGGAATGGTTAGAAGTGCTATATGAAAACAAGAAGATGCTCGAAAGGGCAACTACCATGACCTCAGGTAATAAGGCCAGGGGATTTGGATTTTATAGTAAAGTAGAAATGGATTGCAATGATTCAGTAGTTTATTGGTGATAGTATCAAAGTAATATACTCAAAAATATCAAAATAGCTCATCATTGCAAACAGTCCAAAGGAAAGTACACATTCAAAATTATATATTGGATTTACTTTTTAAATCATGTGAATTTATGTATATTTTAAAGTGATGGCTAATAACTTTTAAATGATATGACAATTAGAGTTGGAATTTAGAAATGCTATTTTGAGCTGTGCAAATCAGCGGTAATTCTACAGATTACTCTCACTATGAATAAAGATGATAACTTCAACTCTATTCTGCAAACACTGGCTGATAATAGTATTGGGGCTGATACGAGCATCTTCTTGCAAAATACAGAGTTCTGAATCAACTGCAAGTATTTAAAAGAATCTAATGTGCTTAAAAGAAACTTTAAAGATGACAGATATCATCTCATTTTGCCAACTCTACTGTATTTTCAAGTTAACTACTAACTAGTCACAATGTTTAACTGATGGCTAAAACTTTAGCAAAATGTTAAATTAACTAGATTTATATAATGCAGGACTTAAAAGTCTTATTTCACTGAAGAGTACAAAGTAGTCTATGTTGGGCAGTGGCTCAGCACATGAACTGTCATCAGAGAAAACCTGTGGGAATTCTCTCCACTGTGACATAGTAAAAATGACTTCTAAACCCTATGTGCCTAAGTTTCTTCATTTGGACATCTAATAGTACCTATTCTTTAGGTGTTGTAAGGATTAAATGAAATAAAAAAGTACTTAACAAGTGCCTGACCTATAAGATATAATTCTTTATTTTGCTACATTTTAATGGATGTTATTTCAATATGATGTGAATTTAGTAGATATTGTTTGGAAGCATAAATATGGAGGACTTTAAATAGAACCTTTGAAATATTACATAATTATATATTATATAAAATATTACACAGAAATCACATCAAAATATTACATAATACAGCGTCGTAATGAAATGAATGGCATAATCTGCTACCCTGTTAACTTTACAAATTTCTATCCGTGGATATCTTAGGGAAACAAGTGAGTTCAATGGCTTATCTTCAATAAATGTTCTAACTCAAAAGAGAGTAATGCTGAATTTATTCATTTATTGGTCAGTTTATTCATGCATATATTCATTCATGAATTCAATGATCACACTCCCTCTTGCTAGAATCTGAGCTAAGAGACCCAGAGGGAAATCTTAATCAGGGGGAGGCTGAAAGGTCATTTAGATTAAGTCTGAGACAGCTAAATTGGACTAAGTAAGAGATGAGGAAGCCAAAGCTTAGAAGAAAGGGCATGAGAGAGAGCGAGAACCAATGCTAGTGAGAAGCAGATTGAGGCGCAGGCAGAGGCGGTGAGCAAGGCCTGAGAAATGGGGACAAGGCTTTGGTTTAGGACTGTCTGTTGCTAGACTTGTATCCTTATGACCCTTGGGTTCTGGGAGATTTCCCTTATACCTTGAACGATTGCATCTCCCTCCCCATTTTAAGTACCCTAGTTTGAATGGGTTTCCATGCATTAACACTCAAACAAATCTGGTGCATAGTGGATGCTGAAAAAATGTTTCCTTTGCATCTGATGGCTTGACTTGGTTCCCTGTCAACTCAGGCAAAACCCTTTCTTGAAGGCTGGTGGGAGTCAAGGCATCTTATTTTAGTGAGTTAGTAGATCAACAAAAATAATAATAAGGGGATTTGGTGGGGGGAGGTACTAGTAAGGTCTTGATCCTTGGTATCATTAGCTTACCTGTAACTTTCTTTCCACCAAGTTGGCTAATTGACAAATGGACGTGGGGACGACAGCACCAACGTTCAACTACGTATGGAAGGGAGGAATCAGAAGTAGGAATATTTATTGACATGTCATTATATCTCTAAATAACATGATCAATTGGAAACATGATATCTGTTTATGGTTTGGGGGACAAAGGCTCTGAGATGCCAAGCGATGGTTCAGTAAGTTTGCATGAGATAATATTCTTGTTTTCCCCCTGACTTTCTTTCTGTATTGCATCAGTCACATGGTGGCATTTAACCTCTCTACGATGGCATACCATGAGACAAGGTTCTATGCTGGGTTATTCGTGCTTTCCTTTTGATTATTAACATGACTTTTTCAAAAGCCCTAGACACTGTAAACAGAAACTGCTTTAAGCTAATGCACAGGAATGTCAGCACAGAACTGCAGGGATTAGTCAATGGGGGCTGAAATTCCACACTGCTAATGAAGCATGATATTTAAGAGTTGAAAGAAATTTTCTATGAGGTTTCGGCTCTGGGAAATAAATATTTTGTGCACTTACAGGGTTAGGTTAACTGTCCAAATATTATTTATTGCTTTA
>NW_011888823.1:556362-572402 GCF_000151845.1 Pteropus vampyrus | reverse complement strand
GAATGTAGGGGTATCTTTCTATTATTTGTAGTTTCCTTGTTTAAATCTGCTTAGTTGTTTTAAATAGTCATTTGCTACAAATCTTTTTAATTCATAGGAAACTTAAATGTTTATACTCAAGAAGCAATGGAATTTACTTAAAAATGCTAAAGAGTAACTATTCTGAGTTTTTCTAGTTCTGTTTTTAAAAATTACCCTGCTATATTGATCAATTATAAACAAATAAAAATTCTTGTATAATATTTGTTTTTTACAGTAAGATACCTACTATCACATGAAATGTTAAAATAATATATATTTTGTGTATATGTTCCCAGTTTAATTGAGAAATTAGTGACATACATCACTGTATAAGTTTAAGGTGTACAGCACGATGGTTTGATTTACATATATTGTAAATGAGTACAATACAATCACTTTGTTGATGGTTTCTTTTGCTGTGTAGAAGCTGTTTAGTTTGTAGTAGTCCCACTGGTTTATTTTTTATTTTGTTACTTGTGTTTTATGTGTCATATCTAAGAAATCATTACTAAAGTGCATGTTAAGGCGCTTTATCCCTATGTTTTCTTCCAGGAGTTTCATGGTTTCAAGAATTACCTTTAAGTGTATAATAGATTTTGAGTTAATTTTTGTGAGTAGTGTAAGATATGAGCCCAGTTTCATTTTTTTACATGTGACTTTCCAATTGTCGCACCATTTATTGAGGGAACTGTCTTCTGTCTTTTCTCCATTGATTCCTTGTCAAATATTAGTTGACTTTATATAGTCAAGTTTATTTCTGGGCTTTCGAGTCTATTCTGCTCTGCTCTACTAGTTTATTTGTTTTTATGCCAGAACTATACTCTTTTAATGACTATAGCTCTATAGTATACCTTGAAATCAGGAAGCGTGATGCCTCCTACTTTTTTCTTCTTTCCCAGGATTTCTTTGGTCTAGTTCTGTTTTAACACAGTTCAGGAATTCCTAGAGTCTCTGGGAATTTTTAAGGGACTCAGTCACTAATGCTAATAACATTTTGGTTTTTGGAGGCTGTCCTTCTGGAATTGTCTGGGTAAAGTAATTTAGTGCTAATATTTGGAATATTTTCCCTATTCGTGTTTTGCCTAAACTTTATTAGATTTTTTGAATTACAAAAGTGATATGTTTTAACAAGTCAAACAATGCAGAAACATTTAAGAAAATATAATAACATGCCCCCTACTCCTGCCCCTCAATGTGCATGATAAAAGTTTGCAGTACAACCTGCTGTATCGCTGTGCTTATGTTAAAAAAGAAATATGCACAAACACGCAGGAAGAGTTTTGTTTTAAAATGGTTTTATACCACATACATTTGTCTACAATATCTTTTTTTCAATTAGTACTATATCATGGATATCTCTAGAGCAATAATGTATACCTAATGTCCTTTTTAATGGTACGCGGTGTGAGTGTATCATAATTTATTCAACTGTTCCTTACCACGGACATTCAAGTTGTTTAGAGATGGATTTTTTTCACGTTGTAAATAATGCCATAATAAAATTCTTAAACATATTCTTACATACTGGTTTTTATTTCTATTGGCTACATTCATCTTCATGGAATTTTACAAGCATATGGATTTTTTCATTTGCAGTAGATATTCCAGATATTCCAGATTAATTTCATAAAAAATTGTAGCAGTTGACATTCTTATCAGCTAGTTGAAGCTCGATCCCCAAAACTACTAAATTCTGTTGCTCTAACAATGACAATCTGACTTTGAAGAATTGTCTTGCTCAAGTTGTGTTTCCATACTACCAGTAGGGTCAAGTGTTTGTTGATGATTGTATTTTCTTGCCTGTGAATTCCCCCTATTCATTTGTGCTTTTTTTTTTTTGCTTTTGTCTTTTTCTTATAAATTAATAGAAAGAATTTGTGTATTAGGGAAAATGACACTTGGCCTGTCACATATGTTGCGTTTAGTTAGCTCTAATCTACCATTTGCTTTTCAATTTATGACATCTTTCCCCGAATAATTTGTAAACATAAGTATGAAACTTAATTGATTGGGGGTTTAGTTGAGGTGGAGAGTAAATTATGCCAACAGCATTTATTCAATGAATCATGTATTGCTGTGAATTAAAACGTCAGTTTGGTTATATATGAAACTACCATATATATTTTCTATTTTATTTCATTGCTGTAACATCTCTACTGTAAGATATCATGGTGAGGAGTGTTCTATATTGGAGTAAATAAAGAATTAAACATTATGTTAGCTTGTTGACTATGAATATATTTCCTTAAATTCTTTCAATATTACCACCTGGACATTCAAATATAAAATATTTTAAGCTAATGTATAGAAACACCATTTGATCACAGTAGTTTTGTAAGAAATTTTAATATTTGGCAATACAAGATGGTACCCATGCCCGAAGAGGAATTTTCCATTCAAATAGCTAACCTTGTAATCAGCTCTGTGTTCTGCTTCTGTAAAACAGGCTTGTTTGCTGTAAACAACTTCTTTTTCTATTTGTGTAAACGTGCAGATCCACCCTCCCCTCAGGAATGCTTTGTATAGATAACTGATGTATTGACTAAATACCTGTTGGATCGGCCTGTAACCCATAGCAATTTCCTAGGTCTGCAACTGGCTGAGGACAAATCAACCAATCGGCCCATGCCAACTGTAACAGCGTAGATATATAAACAAAATTTCCCCTAAGCTCAGGGCCCAGATTTCCAGAGCACTAGATCTTCTGGGACCGCCGGCGTAATAAACCTGAGTTTCTACAATCCTCCTTGATTTCTCGCTTGATTTCTCGCTGATTTCAGTTTTGCAATCTTTCTGCAACACGCCTGCATTCACAATTTTTCACACCATTTCCAACAAATGAAATTCATTTTTTACATTTACATAGAATGTGAAAATGATCTTTATGCTTATGCTTCACTCCCATTTTTTCAGGCAAAAATTAATGGCCATTTCTTGAAAACTATATGTGATTGCTACGAATATATGCAAACCTGTGGACTTTTCCACACAAAGAAATAAAAGATACACATTGATCGACTCAAAAGTGAATTTAACATCAAAGCTGCTGTCGTTTAGCGTAAATGAGAGGAAGAAATTGTGAAGTGCAATTTGATAAAATGCAAATGTCATCTCTGACATTTAGTGGATTCCATCTTATGATTTGGCTGACAAGTGATGAAAAACTCTTGTGCATAAACATAGTTCACCAACGTCGTAATGGGATCAGAGCTACTATCTCATGCTTCGTGAGACGAGCAGGCTTGAGTCAAGGAACACTAGATTTTTCCAGGACCCTTTTGGGTTAATCTATGTAGCGTCCATTCTGTCGTGAGGTCATTTTTGGCAGAGTCTGCATGCTTGATGTCAGCAAGTTAAGGATCATGGACACACATTTAATTTCAAGATCACTGGAGCAGAAATAACCATCAAAAGAGTTTGCAGGGTTCCAGTTGTCTACAGAGTTTGCCTGCAGAAAAATTGAAAACAAAATTTTACTCTCTACTTCTGCCTAAAGAAACATTTTTCCAGCGTTGAAAAGTTAATACAATTGCCTCCTCCCGTCTCCTTTTCCAGAGCAGCAGTTTGGATAGAAATAGGCTCAGTGGCTTTCTGAACAGCGCTTGAGGCTTTGAGTGGAAAGAATGACCTCATTGATTTGATCAAAAAAGTATCCACCAATAAGTCAAGCCATGAAAAAACCCATCCATGTCCAATTGTCCTAAGTAAATGTTCCTTTACTCTCAACATTTCCTGTCCTCTTATCTATTTTTTTTCCCTGAAGTTCATTCAGATGTTTAAGACCTGCCTTCTAGAAAGCCAGCACAAATTTCTGTGTATAGGAGAACTACATTATTTTATACTGCCCTTGTTTAAAACAAACACACACACACACATAACTTGAAAGTGGCGATTTGCAGTCTTGAGTCTGATTCTGAAGCCTGTGTCTTTCATGGCAATGACCACCAGAGTTGCTGCAGGAAGACTGGTGGCTTCCTTTGCCATCAATGTTTGCTTAGGTAGAAAGCCAAGAAGCGCATACATTTCTTCTCCAAAGCTACAGATGTTCTGTCAAGCATTACAGGGCTCCGTCTCTACAGAAGATATTAAGTTTGTTCTTCTAGTGGAAGTTTTATTTTGCAAATTTCACTCTAACGTTATCAATGGTCTTTGCATGTACATAAGGGAATAACAAATGGATTCTTTAAAGTGTCAGTTTCAAACACAGATTTTATGGAAGAAAGGAGAGAGAGAGAGAAAGAGAAAGAAAGAAAGAAAGAAAGAAAGAAAGAAAGAAAGAAAGAAAGAAAGAAAGAAAGAAACTATAGACTAATACCCTTTATGAACATATATGCAAAAATTTAAAACAAAAGTTTAGCAAATTGAATCCAACAGTATATAAAAAAGACAATTTGTCACGATCAAGTGAGGTTTATCCCAGAAATACAAAGTTGGTTTAGTATTTAAAAAATCAATATTTCTAAAAAATAAAAAACCAGCAAATTGGGAATAGAATGGAACCTTCTCAACCCAATAAAGGGAAGCTATAGAAAATCTACAGTTGACTTCATATTTAATAATTAAATACTTCCTACCTGTGTCATATATGAGTCCCTTTCACTTGGTTGATTTTTCTCCTCATGGGCTGCATTTTTCTTTACTGCGTGCATTTTTGATGGGATGCCAGATATTGTGAATTATACCATGTGGCGACTTTATTTTTATTCCTGTAAATACATGTCTTCAGTGTTATTCTAGAACATGACTAAGTTGTTTTGAAACAGTTTGATTTTTTTGGATCTTACATTAAGTTTTGTTTGGTGGGACCAAAGCTGTATTTATTCTAGGCTTAATTTTCCTTACTATCTAAGCAATTTCCTTCTAAGTATTGTAGCTGGAGCGCTGCGAATTACGAGGTTTTCCGCTCTGGGTGGTGGGCACAGACTCTATTTCTGGCCTTCTGTGGCCTCTAGGTGCTGTTCCTTCTAATCTCTTCAGGTGGTTCTTCCCCTGGTCTCCGATGGTTTCCTCACGTGTATGTGCTGAACAGCTCTCAGTTTAATGCCTGAAGGACACCCCCTTAGATCTCCAGAGTTTTCTTTGCACAGCTCACTTCTTTGCTCTCCTGCAAACTCTAGGCATCTTGGCTTTCCTGGGATCCCAGCTCCATCAGCTCAACTCAAGGAGATCGCTAGGCTTTGCCTAGTTTCCCTTGCCCCACACTGCACCCTGGAAACGAACTGAAAGCAATAAACAGGGGCATTCAGAGGACTCACCGCATTTGTTTTCTATTTCTCAGGGAATCACTGTCTTCACTGGCTGATGTCCAATGTCTTGAGTGTCATTTTTTATACATTTTGTCTGGTGTTTTAGGGTGTATCTTATCCCTGATACTCCATCCTTAACGACAGCAAACGTCCTATTAACTTTCTACCCAGTGGTTCTCATATTCATTAATGATTGCTGCATTAATTAGTTATTTCATTGGAGTTTGGTAATTAAAAAAAAAAAATCTTCCATTGTTTTTCTGTGTTAGGTAGCATCCCTCTGTAAAAAAGAGCTTTCCTCCGTTACCTGGGGTTCTTTCTATAAGAGCAGAGTTACTGTCTAACTCTTTCTCTCCTTTCAGAATAAAGAGTTATTATTAATAGTCACCTCCAATAGTGGCAAATGAATTTCTTTTCTTTTTTCCTTTTTGTTTAATTTTGAGTGTCCTTGTGGGCTGGGATTTTTATTTATTTATGTATTGTGTTACAGTCATTTTATAGTCATTCTTTCTTCTGAGGCTCAAATTGTCCCAATTTAGCCAACAGGAGCACCTTCATTCTTGCTTCTGAGCCCTTTTGAAATGTCCCCATTAGATTTGGGGCACTTTCTTGCTTTCTGACAAACAGATGTCTTAGCCTCACCACGAACTTGCCATGCTCCAGACCTGAAATTGCTCATTTTCCCAAGAAGTGCTGATTCCCTTTAGGAGAAAATGTTATTTGGAAATCAAGATCTGGACTCTAGCGCAAGTCCATATTGTGGGGTTGTCAGTGGGAGGAGAGATTTTGGATGCTGTAACCTGACAACTACAGTAATGATTCTTTAGTCTTTTATGCGCAATAGCGACCCATGCTGGCAAACACTTAAAACATTTTTTTAAGTGAGATACTTTGATAGTACACTTAGACATATTTTTTTTTTCAAAATTTTAAAATAAAATAAAAAGATTATTTTGGAAATAATTTAAAGAATCTTTTGCAGGCAAGAAGCACCTGGACTTGTTAGGAATTTGCTTTAGGTGAAAAGAGTCTTCATACCTGGATTCACACGGAATCACCTGGAGAGTTTAAAAACATTGCCAATAGCAATGTTCTACCTCAGAACATATTAAATCAGAATGTTTTGGGATACGTCCCAGCATCGTTAACTTTGTTGTTTTATTTGGTTTAAATATTCCCAGGTGATTCTAATGTGCTGCTAGCATCAAGAACCACTTTCAGCATCTCGATGCCATTAATAATGCAAGCCTTCATTAAGAATAGTAACACCTAAATCTTGTGATTGCTTCTTTTTACGTCTCAATGATGCCAGGGGGGAAGAGAAATAGCTAGAATGCTTGGGTGGAAAAAAACAAAACAAAACAGGCAATGTATACAAATCCAACTGCTTTTTGCTCAGATCAAATCCAGTGACTGAGTCCTCGAAATTGTTTACTAAAGAAGCAATAAAACTTTATCAGGGAATATTTGTTTGAGCAGCTGACAGAGTTAAAGTACTGTCTGCATAATTTCAGCATTGATGTCCCTTATGTATTTCACCATGTCCCAATGCTATTGCTGCTGTTTTGAAATAACTTAGAGCTGAATTCAAAGCAATTGTTTGACTGTCCTTTTATTTATTGCACAAAATAAATTTCCAAATCAATCATGTCATTAAGCGTAGGTCTAGATATAATGGCCTGAACTCTGAAACAATGGAACTGCTAGTGCAGTGAGAAATGACTTTCTCATATAATTTGTCAGACTTCCAAGGACTCATCTGTTCTCTAAACAAAGTTGCAGCCAAATCTTGATATTGCAGAATTCAATTATAATTGATTGAAAATATTTTCTTAAGAGCTAGTTGACTAAAGATGTCTTAGAAGGTTTTGTCCTTCCAACTTTTTAGTATATAAAATTTTAAACATGTAGAAAAGTTGGGGAAAAAAGCACAATGAACATCTGTACATCCCCCCCGCCCCACTTAGATTTAACAATTAACAGCATTTCTCCATGTGTATGAATTTGCTAGGGCTGCCATAATGCAGTACCATAGCCTGGGTGGCTTAAATAAAGAAACTTATTTTCTCCCAGTTCTGGAGGCTGGAAGTCCATGATCAAGGTGTGGGCAGTGCTGGTGTCCTCAGAGGCCTCCCTCCTTGGCTTATAGATGGCCGATTTCTCCCTGTGTCCTCACATGTTCTTCCCTCTGTGTGTGTGTCCTCATCTCTTCTTATCAGTTCACTAGTCAGATTGGATTAGGGCCCCCCCCTAAGGCCTTCCACCGCTGGGCTGCAGACCAGTAATGATCCAGGACTGTTAGAAACCGGGCCACTCAGCAGGAGGTGAGTGGCAGGCAAGTGAGTGAAGCTTCATCTGTCTTTGCAGCTGCTCCCTAGCACTAGCATCACCGCCTCAGCTCCGCCTCAGATCATCAGGCATGAGATTCTCATAGGAGCCCCCGTCCCTGGTGCCAAAAAGGTTGGGGACTGCTGCCAGAAAGGCCTCATTTTAACTTAATCACCTCTTTAAAGGCCCTTTTTCTACATAGTCACATTCTGAGGCAGTGGGAGTAGGAACTTCAACATATTAATTTTGAGAGGGAGGGGACACAATTCAGCCCATAACACCAGATTTGCTTTCTTTCTTTCTTTTTTTTTTTCTTTTTTACACCTACAGTACCCGGTCTTTCTAGGTGGTCTCCCATCCAAGTACTAACCAGGCCCGACCCTGCTAAGCTTCTGAGATCAGACAAGATCGGGCACATTCAGGGTGGCATGGCCGTAGACTCTTTTTTCTATCATATGTGTGTGTGTGTGTGTGTGTGTGTGTGTGTGTGTATTTTTGATGATCCACTTAAAAATACATTAGACATTACGATGTCTCACACCTAAAATATATCACCTATATTTTGGAAATGAGCATGTTTTCTTATGTAATCTTAATATCATTATCATATTGAAGAAAATTTAAAACATACTGTGTATTTAATTCATATTTGATTTCCCCCAATTGTTCAAGGAAATTTTTACGGCTGTTTGTATTTTCCTGAATAATGATCCCTAAGGTTTATATTTGAATTTGGTTATATCTTTGTGGTCTTTTAAAATCTAGAAGTCTCCCTTCCTCTACCCATCACATCTTTCGCTCATAGCACTGACATTTTGAAAACACTAAATAATCTATAGAATATTTCACATTTTAGATTTGATTAATTATTTCCTTATGGTATCATTTAACTTGTTCCTCGCCATACTGTGTTTATATAAATTAGAAGTTAGAGGTTGTGGTTAGACTGCAAAACTGACGATACTTTTCCTATTAAGTGGTAGAGTTTATTCCTCTTCCCCTTGACTCTGAGACTGGCCATGTGACTTGCTTTGGCCAATGGGACATTAGCAAATGTGCCACTTGAACCGTGCTTGTGCCCTGGGGCTTGCCTGCCTTTGCTGCTTCTAGGGGGCCCAGGACTGGCAGGTATGTAGGCTAAGGAGAGTCATGTGACCGCATCTCCAGTTCCCTGCCTGACATCCTCAACCATCCGGCTGGCTCAGACCAGAAGGAGAATCATCTCTCTTGACTTACAGAATAATATGAAATAAAATAATAGTTATTGTTCTAAGGCACTATGTTTTGGGGTGATCTGTTCTGCACCAAAAGCAGTTGATGCAGATATAGACTTGATTAAATTCAGGTTGAGTGTTTTGGCAGGAATACTTCGTAGATGATGCTGTGTATTTGCATTGCACCTCATCAGAAGGCTTCATAACATCAGCAGAAGGCTCACTTTTGAACCTGATTAAATGGGAATTAAGAGGACATCTACTTGCTTATTCCTCAAGTTAGCATCTGTTCTAGATTTTAGTATCAGATCACCCTTCAGTCATTAGGGTTTGTAGAACACTAATAGTGACAAGTGATGATGCTCCTCCCCCACGTTCAGATTGACCAACGTCCAGGGGCAGCACCAGCATTTGTCAAGGGGAGGAAATTATCTCACCAGGTTATAGCTACATATGGCATTGTCCTAAAGTAGTGCTGATGGGTACGTGTCTAAGGACTTTGCTCTTCCTAATTTTGGAGTTGTATAGATACCCTTCTGTACAAACAGGATCAAACTAATATCTTCTTTAAGATGACCACATGGGTGACTATTCCATTCTTGCACATTTAAAATAAGCAAGTAGTTATTTAATACAAGACTAGAAGGAGAGCTTCCACTCAGTACCACCAGAAAGGCACAAAAATTACTAAAATATGGCATTGTTTTTATCAGAAGTCGAAATTGAAGAAAAATGAGAGAAAAGAAAGAAACAAAGGAATAAAAGAAAGCGTTTTTATTGATCATCTGCAATTGTCTGAGCCTTTGGTTGGAACTTTTCCCAGTTGCTGCAGTGGAGAGGCAAAACCAGTTAAATGATTCAACATTTGAGGTTCTTATCAAAACCAAACCATTTGCTTGTCATTAAATAGAACCCACACTGGAGTAAAAAAATTTAAAAATAGCTAATTCCAAACCTATTTCTTTAAATAAGTATATGTAATAATAATAATGATAATGACGATGATGGTAATAATAATAATAGTAATAATAATAATAATGAAGACCAAAAGGAAATTTATAATTCTTTCTTAAGGTGATCTTTTTTGTTTCTCCTCAAATTATCTATACCTGATTTCATGTGACTTTCATCTTCTCTTTGCCTTTTGTGGTATTTTATATTACCTTTTATATTAAGTATGTACTACTTTTATAGTTAGAAACAAAATAGTAAATGAAGTTAATAAAAATATTTAGAGGTTGAGAAAAAAATATGTTGTCCTTATCACCTTTTTAAATGTATTCTGTGTAATATTTTAAAGTTATATTGCATTTTATATTTTATTACATAAACTTCCAAAAAGTACACAGACTTAGAGAATATCACAGACTCTCATTAATTTTTCAGTACTTCAGCAGCCATCATCAATTTGCCACATCCTCTCTCTCTCTCTCTAATGATTTTAAAGCAAATTCCAGCCATCATGTTATTTTAGTTCTAAATACTGTAGCATGAATCTCAAAAAAGGGAGTGTACATTTTCTTACCTAACTACATTGCATGGCCACACATAATAAAACTAACAATAGTTCCCAATGCCATCTAATACTCAGGCCATAACTGAATTCCCTCTATTTGCTAAAAAACACCTTTTTAAAAATTGGTTCGTACCTATCAATATCCAAATACAGTCCAGTCACTGTATTTGTCTGTTTATAATCTTATATCTGCCTTAACTCTTTATCTGTGACACTCTCTCCCCACTTCCAGTTGTCGAGGGCCACTGGTTTCTTGGAGAAACTTGGTTAAATGTCCTGTAGAATTACCTACATTGTAAATTTGGCTGAACACCTATTTTTAAAAAGAAAAAAAAAAAAGTACTGCGTTTGTGACTATAATATTGGCCTGCCTAAATATCCTCAAAACATGATACCCCCACCAATGATTGCTCTGAGCAAAAATCTATACTGAGATTTTTTTGGAAATATGTTGATTTAATGAACAGCACACTAAATGAATATAATAAATTTCATTCCCTTTGCTGAATAAGTGTTATTTGGGATGAAAAAGAAATGAAGTCTATGGAAAATTTGGCCTTTTAAAATAGTGCTTTAAGGATTGTAACTAAGAAAAATATTCCCCACTGTGTTCCTTGTAAGTGGATAACATTGTATGAATAGAAAACTGGCTAAAGAGAAATCAGCAAAGAATAACAACAGTCTTTGAAATTTGAGAATATGCATTCTTTGACTCTAATTTCATGTATGTGATATGGTTGGATTGCCAGAAAAAAAGCCCAGGACACCCAGCTAAATTTAAATTTCAGATAAAGAAAAAATATAAGTTTTCTTTATTCTTTCTTGAGCACAAGTACTTCCCATGCATTATGTGGGACATACTTATACTAAAAAGTATTCGTTGTTTATCTGCAGTTCACATTTAACTGGGTATTCTGTGTTTTTATCTGCTAAATCTGGCAACTAGTGAACAAGCTCTTTACTGCCGTAGGGTATGGAAGTCTCGAGGAGGAGCTACTGAGGAGGAAGAGCATCATAAGAGGACACTTATCCTGGTGCCCACACTTCTGAAAGGTGGAAACAGCCGTCAGGTCTGTGGTGCTCTCCAGCTGGTTGCTTAGGAAGCCTGGTTTCCTATTTCTGGCCATACATTCTCCCCGGCTGAGATTCTGTGGAGGATCTGCCAAATCTGAGTGGAATGTGACAATATTCTTGCTCTGTCCTTTTTCTCTGAGAAATGAGAGACATGGAAGCTAGAATCACCAGAGACTCTGGAATAAAAATGGGGACCAGAATCCCACTGCAAGTTCAGTTCCTCAAGGGCCTCTCTCTAAACACGAAACATATAATAAGACAAAACATATTACCAAATACAAGACTGGAGTTGAAGAGGAAAATAAGGAAAGTAGAAAAATTATATCCAAAGACTCTGGCTTAAAAAGTCCCATCAGTAGACTATAAAACTTAACTCTGAATTTCCTAGCAACCAATGGGAAGGAGAAATTCACTGGTTTACAGAAATTTTGTTGGTACATTAGCAGTAGAAAGTCTCTTAATTCATGTAGAAGCAAATGGTTTACCAGCCTTTAGTTCTGAAGGAAATTTGTCCTGGGGATCAAGTATATTAAAGATATATAAGAATGATATAGTAGCAACTATTTCTTCAATGCAAAACAAAGACAACACTCTCCTTTGCATAGAAATTTTAAAACCTCCGCTGCATGTAGGTGTTGGGATCTTTTAATGGCCGTTTTGTACAGTTTATGTCCTGTATATCCTTAAATATGCAAAAGTTTTGCTTCAAATTTCTTCCAAACATGATCTCCCTGGGACAGGGTTAGGTATCCCATGGCTGTTTGTATTCCACATTCCCATTCTAGGCTTTTCTGTGACCCCTCTTTATAGAGACGCATGCCAATTTTGTCCTTGATCCCTTGTTTGACCAATGGATTTGAATCTGAACTTCCAGGTTTTTAATTTGACAACCTTGGACTTTACTTTCACTGCCCTCTCTCACTGCCTCTGAGCTCGGGTTCGGCTATGTGACTTTCTTTGACTAAAGGGACAGAGTTAACTTGACAAAGCAGAGGGTCGAACAGTGTGTGCACATTTCTGCTTGCACTCTTGAGCTAGCCATGTGCAGTGAGGCCCTTCTGGACCAGCCAGCCCCTTAGCCAACCAACCAGCCGACCACAGATACATGAACATGAGCAAGCCCAGACAAACCTGCAGGACCATGTGGCCAACTCACAGACAAGAGAAGTAATAAATGGTTGTTGTTTTAAACCATTAGGTTTGGGGATAGTTTATAACACAAATAGTAGTTGACTGATTGGGGACAATGAATCTCACACCTAAATTTATAGAGGACCATCCTATTTCTGCCCAAAAGTGAGTTCCATGAACTTGTAAGTTGCATGAGGGCATTTTATTTTTCCAGAAAACATATAATTCTGAATCTCCTGACATTCAAATGAGTACCCTTAAACCCCCAAATTCTACCCCTTTAAAGATGACAGTCATTGACCTGAAAAATTCTAAGCAAAACCTTAATATGACTCCTCAGTCATCAGATATCAGTAAAATTATTTCAAGGACAATGGAGTTTGCATCTGGGTCAGGGGATTCTGGTATCTCTTAAAAAATACAGATTGATACTATTATTTTTTGAACCATGAAATTGGTAGCTCCTCGCTGATATTTTTGATCTAGTATTTAAAGCTGACTTCACTATTTCAATTCAAGCGTGAATATTTCCATGATTAAAAAAAGAGAAAGACTCTGGAGGGGGGGTGCGGGAAACCACAGAAGAATAAATGCCATTCAAAAAAGTAGATTAAGCCAGTGAAAACGTGGAGATGAGAGCGAAGAGCGAGTTGGGGTTCCTTGGGACCCGCACCTGGTAGTGAGGAGAAGGAGTTGTTGGGGCCAACATCAGAGAACCACTCCAGCAAACACATGGCGGTGAATTAAATTATCCCTTAAATGAAAAATAAAATATTCCTGGAGTCAATTAGAGCTGGACCAAGTCCTGACTCTTGTAATTGAATATGGGAAATGATTTGGGGCTGCAGTTTATATCGATGGAGAAACAGAACATGCTCTTTTCTTTTAAATGAAGTTCTTTTGCATTTAATTCAAATACGTACAGAGTTTTGCAGTCTTGATATAGCAGGAAATGTCAAAGAAAATGTCCTAAGGCCAGGAAATGTCAAAAAAAAATGTCTTTTAATAATACATTTTCCTAGTTAAAACTTATAGGAACATCCGTTTTCGTATTACTGTCTAAAAGATTATGTCCTGTACTTCTCTGGTTTAGAGCTTAAAAGTGAATTATTTTCTAGGCCACTAACAGTAAGATGAGACAGTCTGTCAAATCATCTGATTATTGACAAATCGTTGATGTTAAAAGACTTTTGATCTAATAGTGGCAAGTATTCATGAAAATATTTGGGGAGCCTGGATACAGTCATTATCTTTATACCACAGAAGCCCATCTCTATTGAGGTAGGGCATTTATCTATCTGAGGGTGTCTATGTCTAAAATAGAAACACCTTCTTGGCCAAGGTCATAGCTTACTGGGGATAGACCCTATTCCTAGAAGTCACTTTTGGTTTTGGGGTGTCCTTCTTTCAAGGCTTACTGCACCCAAACAGAGCATCATAAGGCTGGGAGGCATCATGCCATTCTCGTCAACTTGACATGTGCCTAAGCAGAGCTGTTATATACAATCGCAAACCATTTTCTTTTGTTGAAAATGACCTTCTGTTCAAGCCAGAACTGTGTCAACGTAACCTTGATACCAGTGGCTTTTCAATAGAGGCCAGTGTGGGAACTGAGGGTGGGGTGGGAGCAGACAGAATCCCAACCAAATACAGAAGGGGTGCAAAATGCCCAGGGAATTTAGGGAGAAACCAAATGAAAGCAGAAGTAATTGAAAGTGAAGCATTCACCAACAAGAAATAATCCAAGTAAAACACCAGTCACATAGCATACTGGAAAGCACGCTTTCGAAGACCAGGTTCTAACGAACCAATGTCTTTTGAGTATTGTGGTAACATCTTTCTTATACTATCATCTGTTTCTACTGATTTCATTATCATTGGCTCAACTTATAAAAGTAATAAAAAAGGGGGGGGGGACAAAGAAAAGCAAATTATCGAGGTGCGCTTGGAAAAGCAAAAGGTTGTATCAAGATGACATTTAAAACACTGACCCAAGTTTTCTTTTGAATCGAGCAGTTAAGATCACAGAACAATATGGGAAATGGGCCAAATTACACGGTACATTAAAATAAACTAGAGTTATTTCCTCAACCCCAAAAAGTAGACAATGCCACGGACCACTGCCTTTCCGTAAGAAGGAGAAATCCTTTCCATCCTTTAGACAAGTTCTATTTTAGTCCTTGGAAAGTATATTTGGATTTCTTTATTTTATTTTCATTGTGCTTTTCTCCCTTGTTAACATACTTTGTATGACATGAGGCCTAAGCCTCTTCCCTTTGGCTGGTAAGACTGTCAGTAGGAAAAATACAGTTTCAGATTTTTTGAAGTTTATCAGTGATTGGGATGTTTTCCTGTTATAGAGGAGTTTTGGAGCATATTCCAAAAGTTTCTTGGGGGGAACGTTGAATTTCTTTTCCCTATGGTGAGAAGCAGCTTCGTAGTTCCTACCAGTCTTAAACAATTAGGTTTATTTATGTCAACTTGTTTTATAAACAAGAATCACTTCAAATTAATTTAACATCTTTTATTTAGGTGGGCTTTCAAGGCCCATCATAATAACTGAAAGACAGCCAACTGAAACAAGGTCCAGCTGCTAAAAATAGTGTTTAAAATTAGAGTTTTCTTGCTTGCTTCTCTATGACAGAACTTGGGGATGTCTCTTTCTGCAGAACATTTTTTAGGAATTACTTTAAAGCTACATTAAAATCATTCAAGCTAAGGTCAAAACTAAAAGTGTACAGGACTTCTTAGTTCGCCTGGTTCTAGGATCAGCCTTATAGAGTTTCAGGAAGTATTCATTCCTACAATAGTAGAGTTCATATCCTACCCAGTTAAACCAAAGATGGCAGGAGACCAGTATTCCATCAATACCTGAAAAATATGTGTTCTTTTAATTAAACAAATGAATAAATAAACATTTTTGCTTATTAAATAAAAACAATAGAATATTAACTAGACAGCTTTTTATACAGAATGTAAACATGTCTTACACAATGAACTATGGAGAAAGAAATAAAAAGACTTTTAAATAAGGCAAGGTATATTACTATATTATTGAAATTGAGAACTTTAGTTTATAGATTTCATGATACAGAATGTAATATATCTATCCTAGTAAAAGCTGAAAGTGTTTCTCTGCCTTCAAAATTGTATTTACATCCTGTTTTTGTTTTTTTAAACACCATTTCAACTTGGTGTCTCTCCAGTTCTGAAAAATGGCTCTGCCCCCTGGGATCACTCACTGCTCTGCACTCAGAGTCATCCTTCCTTTCCTGTGAAGGGCAACACATGTTTGTAGCTCAGAAGTTTTGTCAGCCTGTAGAATTTGAGGAGTGTGATAGCATTCTTTCATTTTGTCCTCTCTCTGTCACTTTCAATCCACATTGGCAATGTTTCTGATGGTGTGACATTCTCGACAACACCGTCGGTCTCTTTTATTTGTCACCGAGATTCACTCTGTTAGATAAGAAGTTCCTCCCACGATCCTTCCTGGATAATCCCAAGTCTATT
>NW_011888823.1:553710-555542 GCF_000151845.1 Pteropus vampyrus | reverse complement strand
AATAGGTTATATCAGTTCACAGATCTTAAACTCAACTAACCCAAAGCAGGGTAAATACAAAGAAATCCACATATGAACATCATAATTAAACCAAAGATGAAGGCAAACCTTAACGGCAGCCAGAGAAAAAGACATATTACATTCGGTGGCCACAATACATATAATAGCTGACATCACCAGAAACAATAGAGGCCAGAAGACAATAAAATGACATCTTTACAGTGCTGAAAGATAGCTCCCACGTCTTATCTTGACTGCCAAAATAGTGTTATCATCCACAGACACCCAATATCACCAACGTCATCGTGAGGTGGGTACAGCTGGAGTCAATCAAGAGATAGGAGGAGCTCTCAGAGGTAGAAAGAAACTAAGGGCTTGAATGTCACTCACCATATTTGGTGAGAGGGGAAAACCAATAAAGGAAATAGAGAAGATAAGTGTGGGTATGACTGGATTGCAGCATTGTGGGAAAAGGATGCTATCGTCGTGCATGGCTAGGTAATTCTTGACTACTTGAGACCATAATGCACTGCGGGATGTGATGCATCCTTAGCTTCCATGGCTCTCCTCAGTCAGGCATTGTAACCACCGAAGTGATGCCCATGGCTTCTCATGCTTTCAAATGTTCCTGAAGTCACTATACCACTGGGTATGGCAAGGTTTCCCAACCTTGGAGATACTGACATTTTGGGTCGGGGAGATAAATTTTTGCCTCAGTCTCTACACCAAAATAAATTCCTGATGGGGTAATATTAAATTTTAAATTAAAATAATAAAAGTATTGGAAGAAAATGTGCATTTTTAAGAACGAATGCAAGCATAAAGAAGAGTTTGTAAAGTGTCAACATAAGAAACAGCCAAACGTGTAGAGAATTTTTATGAGTTTATTCAAGCCAAACTGATGATGGTTGCTGGGAAGCAAAATCTCAACAGACTGAGAAAATGCTCCAGAGAATGACAGTTTTGCTGCTTATTTTATACATTTGAATAAAAGGAGGAGACATAAGGAGGGTTACGTGAAATCCATTGGTGGTAGATTAAGGGGGCAGGGGGATGAGAAGTGGGGAAAAAGTCTAGGATTAGATAAAAACACAACATAGAGAAACATGTCCCTATTGTACATTGGGGGACAACATAGTTAATAGTTAACATTTACAGCACATAAAGATAGTCTGCAAGGGAACGAGATAAGAATGAGGGTTCAGGGTCTCCTGCTCTGGTAGGTGGTTGTGCCTTTGGGGTCTGGAAAAGGTTATTCTCACATTTTAAAGGTACCTGATCTTAGATGCAAAAAGATAATAGACAGGTTCACTCAAGGTAAAGAGTAGCCTTTTTCAAGGAAGCGACAGGCCAAGGACGTGACTACCTACCACGACCCTCTTTTAGTTAAGAATTTTTACGTTCACACCCTCCAGGGTGGTTACTTTCTGTCTCTGAGTTTGTAGGGCCCACCATGCAGGCCTGCCCTGAGCTTGTCAGGTTTAGTATGTGGCCCTCTTTTCATCCACAAAAGCATGTTACAAATTCTAAATTAATGCCATGAAGGAAGAAAATTGCTAAACGCGACTATGTAAAAATGTAAAATTGTGAATGCCAAAAATGGCATCATCAAGATAAAAAGATAAATGACAACTAGAAAAATATCGCCACACATATTATGGACAAAGAACATTTTTTGTGACTATACTAGGAATCCACAAGCAAATAATGAAAAATATATATGGAAAAAAATGGAAAAATGAAGAAAGGAAGATGATGAGGCAGTTCATAGCAAAAGAGATACGGCAGGGCAATAAACCTTTATAATTATAAAGAAGCGAATTAAAGTAATG
>NW_011888823.1:548568-552445 GCF_000151845.1 Pteropus vampyrus | reverse complement strand
AAATAATGAAAAATATATATGGAAAAAAATGGAAAAATGAAGAAAGGAAGATGATGAGGCAGTTCATAGCAAAGGAGATACAACAGGGCAATAAACCTTTATAATTATAAAGATGCGAATTAAAGTAATGAGCTACCGTTTGCCCACCAAATAGGCAAATATATTAAAATATTGATAATGCTCAATACCAGCGATTAAGTAGAAAACGATCCTCTGAGAGGGCCTTGAAATTGGTAACATCCTTCGGCAGGATAATTTTGGGATATCTTTGAACACTAACAATGCACAGACCTTGCACCCAGAGGGTCCACTCCCAGGAGCTCATCTAGGAGACGTACAGAATCTGTGCCCCGAGATGCACTGCAGCCCTGTTTTTGAAAGCAAACACTGGCAACAACTGTAAGCGTCTGGCGGTTGTGAGCTAATTATATGAATTGTGAGATTTTCTTCCCTATGTGCATGAATTCTAAGAAAAACGCTAGCTTTAAAAAACAGGTTATTCTTCACTGTGTGGTACACCTGAAACTAATATAATATTGTATGTTAATGCAATTGAAAAATAAAGAAAAAAAATACAACAATAACCAAAAAACAAACAAACAAACAAAAAAACCAAGTTATTACCTTTACAAAAGAGCAAGTTCAAGTACTCAAGTGAATCTGTCCTTGGTGAAGCCAGAAGCTGCAGACAGGGACATGCTGTAGGAATGAGAGGGTTCAGAAGCCCAGCCATCAGAGCCAAAAGTGCCATTAAAGCAAAATGGTCTTTAAAGGGTGTATATGAACAAACAGCAAAACCGAATCGATATGGATGCTCATTCCTCTCCTCGTGGCCAGGCCTAGACAGTAAGGCAGGGCTGAGCACAGTGGAGAGAAGGCAGACGATATTGTTAGCAGATAGTGAGACCTAGACAGCATCTCCCAATGCTTATGCTCAGCTATTCTAATAAACAAGTTCCTTTTTCACAAAACTCTTTAAAAAGCATCATAGAGCAGAAAAGCACACTCCCATTACTTTTATACCACATCTTCAGTAATCACAGGAGCTTGAAAAGTCAGAGAAAAATTTCTCGGGTTAATTATGCTAGTGTGAAACTGGTTATCATGCTTCAAGTCAAGTTTACATCAGAACAATTAATTACTGAATTAATTTATCTAATATGAATAAGCTCAAGTGTCATATTCCATATCATCAAATTAAAGTTTGGAAAAAATTCTTGTTTCCATAAAGACATGTCCCAAGAATGACATTGGTAAACCAAAAGCTAAATATTTGAAAAAATATGTCTTCAGAGTACTTTAAAATGGTTGGAGCATCTGAGAATTTTGTGTAAATTATATTAAAATTCAGTGTTACAGTTTCTATAAAATAGAGACAGATTGCAACACCTTATTTGAAAACTGTTACACATCCCTTTTTTATACATATATCACTTTTGCTTTTTAAACAAGAGCTACTCTCTTGCCTTAGATTTAGTTAAGGTATTGATTAATATTTAGTTCAATAGTTTTTAGAAGTTTGCTACCAATTAAAACATTTTCTCCTTTTTAAAAGCACAAATCAATATATGCTTTCTTAGGACTTGCTATTGCTGTTTTTGTGATTCACCTAATGCATTTATGGTAAGGAGTAAATTATGTTAGGAAACAAAGAGGCTTTTCATTTTGCAATTAAAGCAATTCTCACTATAGTTATTATTTGCATGCCTGTGTCCTCCCCCCACCCCCATCATACACATACATCATTTTTGTAAACCTTGGGCCATACTCAAATAGGTGCTCAATAAATATTTGTTGAATTAAAGATAAAATGCTCTTCCAACTGTGAGAGCCACCATCTGTTGCCTGCTCAATATTCATTCTTGCCTCTGCCCCTCCTGTGAAGAAAACTTTGATTTGTTTAGGTGATGACAAGGATCTCTACCCCAAAGCAAGGGAATGGATTGTGATTAATCTAAACCAGTGATAGTGATCTCATTCCCCATGGCCAATGTTGCTTTATGGGTGGCCATGTAGTCCAGTTCTAGACACGGAGATGTGAGTTTTCTGAGTGGGGCTTTCAGAAAATATTTTGCTTCTGCAAGACAAAAGATCTGACTCAGCTGACAGATCTTTTGCCTATCCCTTTCTTTTTGACCAGAAAGCACGGGATGCCCGGAAGTACAGCAGCTGTCCTGCAGTCATGACACATGAGGACAAAAAGACAATAAGTTAAAAATGGCAAAGATTCAGAGAGATAGAAAAGATTTATGCCAACATCACTGAGTAGCCACATTAACTCTGAGAGAAAAATTGCTTGTGCTGCTCAATATTCAATGTTCAGTACTAGCGGTTGAGTATTCCACTACTTGTAGCCAAAAGGATTCCTTATGGCCACACTCTTAAATGTCCATAATTAAAGAAAATACAAGTACTTTACATAGGAAAGGGCATTTCTGCCTCTTTCTACTTCCTCAATCTCTAGGTTCCATTAGCTGTCGACTTTTTTGACTTTCCATAATATGTCTTACCCAAATTCTGTATTACTTTTCTCTTCCTGCATAAAAATTGGCACAAACTTATCAATTTAAAACAGCACTCATTTTTTATCTCACCGTTTCCGTGGGTCAGGAGTCTGGCATGGCTGAGCTGAGTTCTCTGCTTCAGGTTTCGCAAGGTTGAAATCCAGTCTTTGACTGGGCTGCATTCCTTTCTGGACCTCAGGGTCCTCTTTCAAGCTCACGTGGTTGGAGCAGAATTTAGTTCCTTGTACATTTAGGACGGCCCATTTCCGGGTTGGTCATTAGCCAAGGGCTGCCTTCAGCTCCCAGAGGCCACCCACATTCCTTGCCCCATTCATCTTCAAGTCAGCTTTGAAACCTTCTGACACATCAAATCCCTCTTGTGCTTCAAATCCCGACATCCTCTGTCTCTCTCCGCTTTAGACCCCGATTTAAAGGGTTCATGTGCTTAGGTCAGACCCACCAGGATAATCCCCCTATTTTACAGTCAACTGATTTTTGACTTTCACTACATCTGTACCTAGCTTAGCATTTGACTGAATATAATCTTGCATCGCATAATGACATTTTGGTCAATGACAGGCCACATATGTGATGGTGGTCCCATAAAATTATAATGAAGGTGAAAAAGTCCCATCCCCTCAAGACATCATAGCTGTCATAATGTCATATCACAACGTATTACTCACATCCGTGGTGATGCTGGTGTAAACAAACTTACTGTACTGTCAGTCGTATATAAGTATAGCACATATAACTATGTACAGTATGTAATACTTGATAATGATAATAAATGACTATGTCACTGGTTTATGTATTTGCTTTTTATCGTTATTTTACAGCGTACTCTTTCTACTTATAAAAAAGTTTGCTGTAAAACAGTATGTCATGTTATGACAGCTACAGCCCTGTGCATCTTGTGTTTACTGCACCACTTGATTGTGTCATTTGCCCTTGTGCTTGATTTAATCTCAAGTTGTTTTGTATAGTCATGCTGTACAGGTCCTAGCCTAGGAATGAAAAGCTATATCATACAGCCTAGGTGTGTAGGAGGCTCTGCCATCTAGGTTTGTGTAAGTATACTCTATGATGTTGGCACAACACAAAATTGCCTGACACATTACTCAGAATGTATCCCCATTATTAAGCACTTTAATTGGCATATGTACATCAGTGGCTGGGAATCCCAGGGGCTCTCTCAGAATTCTGCCCACCACACCTTTTTGTGGGCAGAGACTGGGACTCACATATGTTTTTTTAACTTCCTGTCTTTCTTACCATAAAACCCTGGTGATGTTTTTGCTCTGCTGTCAAAAGTTCTGTTCATATTTGTATATTTCAGTGATTTCAGATTTATGTTGAAAGCTTCATAAGGC
>NW_011888823.1:545042-547063 GCF_000151845.1 Pteropus vampyrus | reverse complement strand
GTATCATTATGACTGTGGCCCAGGGCACTTTGTCACAGCTCTTTTGCAGAGTGTTCTTAGCTTCATGCGATTGGTTCTGTCAGCCCATTTGTTATCTAAAAGCCCAACACTGATGTGTTATTTTTAGCAACGTGATCATGCTTCCTCCTTAATCCGAAGAAGCTGATCTCTTTGCCAGTGATAAGACCTATTAGTTGCCCAGCTGCCATATAAGCTCTGTTCCTGTCATCAGACATGTTTTTCTTCCTTATGATCATTTTAGAGGTGCTATCCTCTCCTGAAGCAACATGAGTTTTACCAAATAATATACCATAAGTAGATGACTTACTTATATAATCTTTGTTAACCTAATTAAAGTTGGTACGAGAACTTTTTTTCTTTGCATTTTGAAATGGACATATTCAGATCCAAATCATCTATTTAAAAAAATGGATCCTAATCCACTTTAATGGTGTCATATGAATCAAACACAATTATTTGTATCAAAATAAAAAATACTCCAATAACGTGACCAATATCCAGTGGCACTGGCTTGTGAACATAATGGAATTTTTCTTCTTTAAAATCTTTAGTCAGTACATAGAAACCTACCCTAGTTCATAATCTTAAGATAACAATACTGGTTTTACTTTCATGTTTTTTTAAACCAAGACACGTAATTTAGTGATCGTGTTAGTGGTGAATAACTGTACGTATACATATATATATTTGTAAATTAATACTTAGCAAAATTTTATCAGTCTGACTTCATAATTAAATTTACTAATCAGAAAAATACTTGGATGTGTCTAGAATAAAATGGTTTGTCATTTCAATTTCATCCACATGCAGCCTTTACAAGCCCTGACTGGGTCATTCTGCTATCACCGTCTGTGACATAACTTGACTTCGACTCACTTCATTCTCTGTTTCTGCTTTTCTTTGTGCCACGCCTTCTGTCCTTTGTCTGTTATATCCTTTCCCGGTTTCTGTTTGTCAAGGTCTTTCCCATCCACCACGGACGGACCTTCTCAGATCCTACCTCCTCTATACGGCTTTCTTCGATCCCTCCGTTGTAATTAATTTCTACCTCTCTTATTCCTCCACTGCCCCATCTTAGATTATAGTTTGGCTATGACCAGATCTACCTGTATCCTCCCACACACTGTTCATGGAGGACTTTTCAACTCTTTACCCTTAAAGCATTCAAAACAGAGCTTTTCATTGAGCTGGTGCTGAATGATTCAGCACTGAATCAAAGTGTTTTTTTTTTTTTTCTTTATTTGCTCTGACCCATAAGGATTCAGAATTCCATTAATTTTTTTTTTTTTAGATCATGAGCAACACTGGGCGAATGTGTTAACGTGTACTTGGGAGATATAGTTTTCAGACCAGGAGCAGACTCACTAAATGAGCAGCGAGCCCCGCACCCTAAAGGGAGCTGGAAACCGGCTGGGGCGGAGAGCAGACGTCCACGCGTGCATCTCTCCAGAATGGACAAGTTCAATCCTGTCTTCCTCACTCTGTGCTAAAAGTTATTGACTAGGCCGGCACAAGATAACTTCCCAATAACTTCACACGTGACTGCCAGACAGGGGGATTAAACGGGACTTCTCCCCCACAGCAGCTTAATGGAAGAAGAGTTGTTTTTCTTTGTCCTAAAGTCCATGATTGTTTAATAGTTATACCGCTCCTGAGTCAACAAGGCTAGTTAATAATGGATTAAAGTTATATTTTATAGCAAGTAATTTAACCTTTCCAAATCTCAGTTTTCTCCTCGGTCAAATAGGGTAATAGTAACTTTTCCAAACTTTTCCGTTGCTGTGATGGTTAGAGATAATGTTTGTGAAGTGGCAGCTTGCAATATCTGCTCTCCCAGCTCTTAGGCCATTGGACTCAGACTAGAGCCACACCAGTGTCTGGGTCTCCAGTTTGCTGACTCACCCTTGGATCTTAGCATGTGCCAGCTTCCGCAATCACATGAGCCAATTCCTTATAACAAATCTCATGATACACACACACACACACACACACACACACAC
>NW_011888823.1:532669-544992 GCF_000151845.1 Pteropus vampyrus | reverse complement strand
CAACAAGGCTAGTTAATAATGGATTAAAGTTATATTTTATAGCAAGTAATTTAACCTTTCCAAATCTCAGTTTTCTCCTCGGTCAAATAGGGTAATAGTAACTTTTCCAAACTTTTCCGTTGCTGTGATGGTTAGAGATAATGTTTGTGAAGTGGCAGCTTGCAATATCTGCTCTCCCAGCTCTTAGGCCATTGGACTCAGACTAGAGCCACACCAGTGTCTGGGTCTCCAGTTTGCTGACTCACCCTTGGATCTTAGCATGTGCCAGCTTCCGCAATCACATGAGCCAATTCCTTATAACAAATCTCATGATACACACACACACACACACACACACACACACGCACGCACATACACACACACCTATATACATATATCTTTGTATATATATTTTAACATCGCTGAGAGATGTATATGCATATGTATATGTATTTATATATGTATATGTATGTATATGTGTATATTTACATATAAATATAAATATACTGCTATTGGTTCTGTTTCCTTGGAGAACACTGACTCTAGGTGTTATATGAAGTAGAAAGAGACAGAGATTAGAAATTCATTGCCCTTTGAAAGGAAGGGGGATCATGGTTAGGAAATCCATCAGCAGTGCTTAAGTAATCAGGAAGCAAAGGAATGACAGGATCCTGTGGTGAGTTACAGAAGTTAGCGATTCATAGCCAGCTGCCCAGAAGCTGCGGGCCAAGCCTCATGTCTGTCACCTGCGGAAGCATCAACGATAGGCTGCCAGTGCTGCAGGAGCAAAATGGCTTCTGCTTTGCTCTCATTTTCAAATATCACACCGGCACCCTGCCAGGGAGGAATCTAAACCAGAACTGGGCCACTAAGAATGAGTTTGGGAAATGTAGTTTTTAGGCCTTCAGCCCCTGTGATGAAGGAAGAGCTTAAAAGTATCGTTTAAAAAAAATCAGAGAAAAGAAAAACTTATAGGATAAAATTCTGTTGAGTTGAATAACAACAACCAAATTGTCCTCCTTTCTCTTGCACAGTGAAAGCCCTCAATTTTAGCTGTGATGGCACTAGCAGGTGATGTGGGGACTCCACTCTGAAGTGTCTAGGCAGTCCATTTTGCTGGCAAAGCCACTTTTTCCTGGTAGTCCATGAGACATGGGTGATGTTTACTATTCCCAGGTCCGTGACACTGGCCCAGATTCAGCTATGCTATTCCCCGATACTACCCCCCAAAGTGAATGTTAACCAAGCACAGGAAAAGAAGTTGAAAATATAAGCCAGGTTTGGGAGAAGATTTTGCATTCACTAAAACAAGGGAACAAGTTCCCGGTTCTTATGAATTAAAAGCTCACTTGTTTAAAAGTAATCTGCAAAATTCTGAAAAGAACTCTCCAGCACTCTTCCCAGTGTTCAGCAAACCCAAAGATACCAATGACTTCATATTTACAAATGGTGTTTACCATGGTTAATAAACTCAGTTCATGACGAGAATGTGGGTTTATAAGGCTCCACAAGTATTTATTAACTGAATATTTTAATTAGGCATCATATTGACATAAAAAAACATTGTGAAAGCTGTAATATTTAAGACTGTAGAACTTAAAGGTAACATAGGCAGCTCGGAAGGCAAAGTGTGTTTGATTTTCTCATATGTCTCCTGTTACCACTTCGGCTGCTCATCAAGAAAATCTGCTCACTGAACACCGACCACCATGTTAGCATTAAGCTGGGTTTATAGTATTCAAACAAAGCTTCTCATCCACTTCACAGAGTGAATTAGCCAAATGATATAGGTAAGGCTATGTCAACAACGATGCAAAAATGAAAAAAATTGCGAGATCTGGAGAAAATTCAATTACAGTTTAAGGAAGAAACAAGCATCTCATTAACTCTATGAAATGACCCTAAAGAAAAGTAGAGAATGGAATGATATTATTTCAGTTTCACAGACAGTTAAACTTGCTCAGGAGAATTGAGAAAGGAATTGCTCAAGGACTAAGAGACCTGGATTTGAACCTGGGTGTGCCTGGCTCTGAAACCCACACTACCCGGTCATTCTGCCTCCAGCATTGTTGGTGACAGGAAAGGTAATGATTAGCAACGAAGAAGGAAGGCTATGAGCAATAAGATAGCACCAAGACCAAAATTCTAAATTAGCATTCTTTTAATATTCTTATGGGTGGATAAGTATTTGTTATTTAAGCAAGAAAACCTATTCTTATTAAAATTGCCAGTGTGTGAATATACCTTTGAGAGAACTGTTGCAAATATCAAGATGGCTGAAATTTAACCATTTAAAAATGTATTAGAGGAAATTCAAATACAGGATCATTATTGAGAGTCACTATGCTAAGGCAGATTTGGGGGCTGAACTTCTGACTAGGTGTAATAATGATACAGACATCTGTCTTGTCTCCTCCCCTGCATTCTAGATTCCATAAGGTGAGAGACTGATTTCTTTTAGTATCTAACACTGGGAGATGGGACGCCAGAGGACAGCGTTGCTACTGAACGGCAATGGCCTTCCTTGTTTTGAATGTAGTGAATGGAAACTGAAATGCTTCAGGGGCCAAGCTGGCAATGAAATGAGCAATGGAGGAAGGATGTAAAATAATGCAGTGGGGGAGGAAAAACCCAGATTGATGCTCAGTCTATAGAGAGCAGCAGATACCCAGCTCCGGAATGTGTTGCCACATGGCTCAGTGATACCAGAGTTTCTGTTTTTATAAAGAAAGTCTAGAAATTGATCATTTACATAAAATCACCTGCTTTTTAGAGGTCGGCAATTAATTTGATGTTTAAGATTATGGTGTGGGCGACTCTGGAGCTTCTGCTATAGGTGCTGGTTCTGGTGTGTCGACAGCTCCAACTTCTGTCTGCAGACTGTGCCCAGGGCCCCACAGGGCTGCAGGTGTGCTGACAGCTCAGCAGAAGCTGAGGCGTGTTGCCAAAGGCGAGCTCTGATGTTGGCAGGGGTGGTGGTCAGGGCTTTTGTATAGAGTTGGCTCTGCAGTCCTGTGCGCTCGGGCCAGTTACAGACTGCTCATTTGCCCATCGTAGACAGTATTCAGTGTCACAGATGCTTCAGCTGGTCAGTCCTTTATTAACCTGTCAACAACAATGAGGAACACTGAGACCTGATGGGTGCAGCGCTCACCCAGTGCCCACCACGCTGCACCCCTCACTGCCCATGGCGCTTCTCACCACAACAGGATGACTTATGAGGTCACCGAACTGGAAATTCAAAAGCCCCTAGACCACATGTTAAAAAAAGTGTTTTGTTTTGTTTTGTTTTGTTTTTTGTCTAGCAGGTGAGTTTGACAGGGGTATTATAATAAAGACATGTAACACCTGGTGGCTCATAGCCTGTCTTGGTATAATTATTCACAGTGATCTCTTTTATATAAACATCTGAAAAACCTGCCTTCCCCTAACCAAGCCTGACCCGTTAGATGAATTTTAAAAGAACAGTAAATCCTTAAGTAACCACATGGGTGGGCTCTGGCAGTTAGTCTCTTTTTGTCCCCCAGGCATTCTATATTGTTTTACATTAACCACCTGTATAATTTTTTTTAATTACAAAAGTAATACATGTCTGTGAAAAATTCAAACAAAACTCAAATACCTAGAGTGAAAACTGAAAGTTCCTATTAGCACCTAGCCTTGTGGTATCTACGATTAGCAAATGGGTATTTTCCCCCCAGGTCTTTTGCTATTCTTAGGCACAGGCGCGCGCGCGCGCGCGCGCACACACACACACACACACACACACGTATTTTAATATCTTTTTTTTTTCTTAATGCCTACAGCACCTAGTCTTCCGAGGTGGTCTCCCATCCAAGTACTAACCAGGCCCAACCCTGCTTAGCTTTTGAGATCAGACATCGGGCTTGTCCAGGGTGGCATGGCCGTAGACCATGGACTATGGCTCCACTGGGGCACAAACCCAGGACCTTCTGCGTGTAAAGCAGACGTGCTAACCGCTACACTATGAAACCATGTCTGTATTTTAATATCTTAAACATAAATGGCAAGATGCTATATCTATTGCTCTATATTATTCTGGGAGTTCTTTGCTTAATAGACAATGAATGTTGGAGATGAATGTCTGTGAAATTCTCCAACCAACTTTTAGCTTGTAGATTATTTATGAATTTGAACATATGCATAAAGCATAACTAAAAATGCTTTACTCAGATTTCGAAGCTTATTCAGAGGTAGATGAGGTTTTAAAATTTTGATAACTAACATAGAGCTGGGTACAGCCCTACCCAGCTCTATGGAATGGATATAGTCTTGGAAAGTATTATGTTAATGGAATTTCTAAATTGAAACATAAAAGTGTGCAGAAAACATCATTGGGAAGGACTCTACAGTGAGTGATATTAATAAGGAACATTCTTTAGGAATAAAAGTGACCAACCCTAATAGACCACTTGTGAGCTGATACATTTTCTTTGTCTTAGGCTGGAGTTTGACCAACCCCAGTGCAAACTCGATGGAAGAAATTTTTCCCTTTTCTTTATTAGATGTTTTAACATTTTATCAAAGCACAAGCCAAACAAAGAGAAGGGCTGATTTTAAAAAAAGTTGGTTGGCATAAGAGATCTCTCCCTCCCCCCAAGCTCTTTAGTTATGTACAACTTACTGAACTCTGAAATGTCCCTTATAAAGTGGTCGAAGTCCATTAAAATTCATTGGACAAAACTATTTGGTCTCATATAATTTGATTCAACTGGATTCAAACCAAGAAGGCCTGGCTGAAAGCAAACTCTTAACCAATATTCATGGTTGTGAGCCATGCAAACTGGACCATTCCTTGAACCTTTGCTGCAGGGGAAATCCAAGACTCCTAGTCTTTCTTCTTATTGCTTTCCCTCTTTCCATCCCCCTGTTTGCCGGAATATCACCTGCAACTGTTTTATTTGAAGCAAGGTTTTAAGCTGAAATTGTTCTCAGCGTGAAAAGTTTTTTTCCTTCCCTCAAGAATAGAATTTCATTATTATGTTTCATGATTTATTGAAAATGTCCAGATAGAAAAAATGTTTTTTTCATTAGAGAGAAGAATGGGGTTGTACCTGAACACACAAGTTGAGTTCTATGCGTTACATTTCAAAATTTCAGTGGGCTGGATAGTCCATGGACCCTAGGTCTCTGATCGATTTATCAACAAATGTTATGTCGCTAATCTGTTAAGGCTATGAATCCTCAGCTACTTTGTATAACATACATACAAAGATATAAATTAGCAATTAAAAAAAAAAAAAAAAACCTTCCAGTCACCAAATTCACATGATTCGCATGCAGCACTTTGTAAATCCTGAAAGGGTTGTGTGCTCAAAGTTTGCGTAGATTGCAGGATAAATTACCCACATAAAATGACTAGATTTCTGGCAAATCTCAAGAAGCAATTCGATTAATCGTGGGATGAAATATTGTGAACAGTTTCACTGAGTTCTGGAATCTCTTTGGAAAGCTGGACTCTGCAGCCTTTTCTAACACCCCAAGGAACTGGGGTGGGTTGGAAGTGGTGGTTTCCATGACAACAAGAAGCTGCCAACAGCCAGAGGTGGGTGGGGATTTGATGATCCAGCCCCTGACATAAAGGTAGGAAGCTGCTCAGGTATAAATTCTAGATCCTCAGTGTCCATGTTCTTTCTGTTAGTTCCTGGCTTTCTGAGCTAAGCCTCTTCAGGCCACAAGTAACAGAAATGGGGACTGGGGACCACGCATGCTGAGGTAGCTTGGGAACCCGGGGCAGGGAGACGCTCACGTGACCGGAACCAGGCAGTCTCCCAGGGGTCGTTCATTCGCTTTGCCTGACTTCCCTGTATGTCCGTTTTATCTCTCCCTTGCTAACGTATGACAGAGTTGTCTGCATCACAGTGTGGTCTTCGGTCTTTTAATTTTCTTCTTTTTAGTTTAACAGATACTGACTGGGGTTTTTGAATCCAAATTCCTAAAGAGAAAACATTTGATGAGTCCAAAGTTGATCAAGTGTCCAGTCCAGGGCCAATTAGCCTTGGCGTGGAGCGGGGAGGGGGCAGCTCAAATATGGCTGCCAATATCCTCTTCCATTTCTTTTTCATCCCATGGGTAGTCAGTGGGTGGAGGGGGAAGGAAATTCTCCCATAAGAGCAGTGTGAAATGGCAGACCCGGCAAAAGTATCCAATACATTTTGTAACTGGGAGGAATCACCTCAAATCTCAGGCCACAGTTTTTCTCCTTTATAAAAATGAAAACAAGACCACTTAACTTCTCAGGCTTGTTGTAGAATTTACATGAAACAGTTTGAAAATGAGTTGCTAGCTCTACGAGCATTGAAAAATGTGAGATTTTACTCAGTCTAGAACAACATTCATGGACTCAGGAATTATCGAGCACTTACTATACACTGGGAATAGTTTTCAATACCAAAGTTAAGAGTAAAGATAAATTCTGGAAATAGAATGTATTTTCGTAATAAAGAGAACAAGCGTTGGAGTCAGACAGACCTGGGTTAAATCCTCCTTATGCCAGTTATCAGTAGCATAGCTTGGGGCAAGTTTCTATCTCTGAGCCTTAGTTTTCTCATCCGTAAAGTGAGATATTACTTCCTACGATGGCCTATGTGGCCCTAATTGACCTAGCCTCTGCCTACCTTTCCCAAGTCAACGTCTGTCCTCAAGTGTCTCCATCATGTTGGCCTCCTGGTGGCTCCTCCAACACTCTGACCTTGGGCCTGCCTCAAGGTCTTCACAACTGCGATTTCTTCTCTCTTTCTCCTGATTTCAATAAGGTAGGCTCCTTCTTTTCTTTCAAGTCTCTGCACAGATATCCTCTCCTCAGACATAACCATGCTACCTAAAAACGTCTTCCCCCTACCCCACCCGACATGTTCCCCTCTCTCCAGAGCACTTATCAATCCGTAAAAGTACACATTTATTTGATTTTCGATATTTTAGCAGTCTCCCTTACTAAAATATGAGTTCCACGATTAAGGGGCTCTGTACCTCATAGGGCTGCTGAGAGAAAAGGCGATTCTATTAGTCATGGTATGAAAGTACTGAGCACATATGTGGCACAGAGTGAGTACCTGTGCTGGGTCGAACAGTGTTCCCCCCCAAATTCATGTCCGCCCAGAACCTTATTTGCTGACTGCGATCTTATTTGCAAATAAAGTTTTTGCAGATGTTAAGATGAAATCATACTGTGTTACAGTCGATCCTAATCCAAAGACTGGTGACCTTATAAGAAGAGGGAGGTTTGGACACTGAGAACTCAGCACAGAAGGAAAACACCATGTGACAACAGAGGAAGAGATTGGAGTGATGGTGCCATGAGCCAAGCACTGCCACACACAGCAGTCTTAGAAGCGAGTATTCTTGTTTTATCTCAGGAAGAGACTGAGGCAGCTGGAAGCCAAAGTCAGTGCCTGCTCCTCCAAGGAGATAAAATATACTGTCTGAATATACAATTATCTGGCCTTACGTTTCATGGACTATGTTTTGTTTTGCTTCTTTCTTAATTGGGAGAAAGGAAAACTGAAGTATCAATTGTGGGAGATGCATCATTCAGGTGTCTTCATGGGAGAACATGTTTCTTTGACACAGAAAAAGAACAGGTCCTGACCTACTACAACTCCAGCTCTTAAAACTAAAGCACAGGGGTTTGTCTCAGTGGCTGTAAATGACAGCAGCATTGGGGAGAGGCACCTTCTCCTTCCAGACATCTATCTGTGTGTGATGCAGCTGGATTATAACAGCAGCTCTGGGTTTCTTCCCAAGGTTAAGTGGAGAAAGTTACGTGTAAATAGAGTTTCATTGCTGTCTCAGACACCTTGATCTTAATCTTCAGAAAGTTCTGGGAAGGAGAGCCGAAACTGAGGCATGAGAGAGACCAAATCATCCTGGAAAGCTACATCCCAGAGACTTCCTAGACTAACAGCACAATTGGATCAACAAGGTAGTGTCGGGTGTCTGTTGACGGTCATTCGTGTAACCAAATGCTTAGTAGGCTTCGGACGGGGTACCAGGAAACGCAGCCCTCGCTGCGAGCAGAAGACAGAAGGGTTGAATTGTACTTTTGTCGCTGGCTGACCGGCTGGGCCCGATTTGACTTGCCTCTCGGTCCCTGTGAGAAAGCTCGGAGGCCTGTGTGAGGAAGGAGATTCAGGAGGGAGGCGGGAAAACCCTCCTGGGAGAATCTTCCTTTGCGCGAAGGCAGGCGCAGGTGCGGTGAGATGTCCAATCCTCCACCGGTCCTGCAGCATCTTGTTCTCTTCAGGTCTAAAGGCCCCGAAAGATCTCGCTCGGTCTTCGCGTGCCATCGTGTAAACAGAGGCAGAGCGGGAAGGCGCGGGAGTAGGAGGTGGGGCGGGCGTCCTCTTTCTCAACGCAGAAGACCGAGAAGGAATCGCGTTTCCCTCCCACGCGTCCATAAGTGTTCCCGCGTTGCCAAATCACACGGGCAGGGGCGGGGACGCAGAGGGTGACTAGAGGCCCATCTTGAAACGCCAAGGCTCTTGAGCAAGGTCAAGGAAGTTCGGGCCTTGGTGGAGACGTTGCATCACGCAGAGTTTGGAAGGAACTCGGGGATTTTCCTCAGGTGGCTGACTCTGCTCCCCAGAAGTTGTCACTCACAGGCCAAGAGTGGAGGGCTGGGCGCGGGAAGCCCGAGCGGAAATCCGATCCCACCCTGGGCTCAAGAGTGAAAGGAAGGTCACTAAGGGGTCCGCCCGCGCACCGCAGGACGCACTCCCGCGGGTCCACGCGTGCTCCGCCGCCCCCATTAGGTGGCACGTGTGCTCCAGCCTGGAGGCAGTGGAGACGCGGTGGTGCGCCGAGAGGCGCGGCTTAGGCACCTGTGCTCCTCCGCCCAGCTCTGAGCTGGTGGACGTCAGGGAGCGCCCGAGCCCGCCCGAACCCGCGGGGAGGGACGCGCGGCGGACGCGCCGGGAGCGGGGCGGAGGCGGATACCTGGGCTTCCGCGTGCGGCAGGCGGGCGCTAGGACCCGAGAGGCGCACCTGTTGGCAGACGCCCCGGGCCGTTCCCGCCCTGCGCCCTGAGTGCAGGGCCAGCGAGCGCAAGGGCGGAGGGGACAGTGCGAGCCGAGGGCACAGGCGCGGCGGTGGCGGCAGCCCGGGCTCACCATGGCCGAGCTGCTGTGGAGCCTGCAGGACTCCCAGCTTGTCGCCCGCTTCCAGCGCCGCTGCGGGCTCTTCCCGGCGCCGGATGAAGGCCCCCGCGAGAACGGCGCGGGCCCAGTGGAGGGCGCGGCGCTGGTGCCCGGGGTTGGACATCACTCTGCCACCAGCCGCAAGGGCGCTGAGGGGCCGGCCAATGGGCTGCGGAGAGCCCAGGCCCCGCAGGTAACCGCGGGCCAGGTGCTTGTGCGGGAAGGAGGGGGGAGGGGCAGCCCTGCGGACTAGCTGGTCCAGGCGACTCCGCGACGCGGGGACCGGAGTGCGCCGCACCTGCAGAGCGGAGGGGGCTCCAGCCCCAGCAGCAACCCGGCTCCCAGAGCTGTGTGTGTGGAGGGGGGCACGGGGGCTGAGGAGTGCGGTCACCGGGATGCCACCCTCTAACGCTGCCAGGTGGCAACCAGGGCTATTCGGATTTCACATGCACCCCGAGCTTTAAATGCAGTCTATTTCTACCCTCATAAGTAGTTAAATTTATATTCTTGTATAGCCGTCCAAATGTGTAAGAGTTACGTAATTGAAAAGAGGAGCGGTGATGTCCTTGGCATTTTCACGGGAGGCTTCCCCGGGGAGAAAATCTGAGAACTCCTCCAGCATTCGTGGAGTTTCTGCTCCATCCCCCTTTCCTGATCCGCACGAATGGGGTGTAGCGGGGTTCAGTGTGCTCTTCACCTTCCTACTTCGCCAGCTCTAAGGACAGAACTTCAGGTTTAATCATTGCTCCTGGGGAGGTTTACAAACCTCGCCCCGCCCCCCTCTGTACCGCCAGTGCTGAGCTCCTAACTGCGGTTTGCCTTCCCCCCTCCCTCAGAGCCTTGGGGGGCCCCCCTGCCTGGTGGGTCTTGTATTAGCTGTCTCCAGTGACTTTTAACAGATGTCAGGAGGGATGTTCACCAGGCTCCCCTCTAGGCGTTCGAGTGTGGTTATACGAGTGTAGTTATACAACCCACTGCGGCAGTGCGCAAGGACTCCAGGAGCAAGGGACCAGACAGGCTGCAAATGCTAACGTGCCTCATTTGTCTGCCTGGGCGGATGGCTGCTCCTGGGCTGGAGGGCTCTCTCCAGCAGCTAGATGCCCTGGGCACCCACAGAAGCTGCCCTTTTCCTGGGGGAGGTAAAAAGTGTGGCGTGCGAGAACAGAAGGACTGTATTAATAATTCCAACTCTCTTTTTCAGGGGAGGGGGGGATTGGGAATGGGTAAAGGAAACCACATTTTTTTTCTTCCTGGAAGCTTTGGAGACAGGAAGATGACATTTATGTGTCGGTTTCTAGATCTAGTAACGGAGGAATTATGAAGAACCTGGCTTCTATGTGAAATGGAATATTGTGGGCGTGGAATTACAGAATTTGAGAGGGTGAGAGGGGTTGTGTGTTGCACTCTAGAGAAATCTTCCTCTGCGATATTTTTTTCTCCTTTTATTTTTCCTTCTCTGTCTCACGTGACATCCAGTAATTTTTAGATGAGTTTGAGACACCCTTCCCCCATTTTCTTTTTGCCTTGCCTTAAAAAGGGGGCGAAGCAAGGGGATAACCAGTCGCTCCCCTTCCCTGAAATGTGGCAGGGTGTTTTCTGTGCACCTGCTGTTTAGACCCGCAGGTAGATGCACTGGCTTTCTGTTGCTCTCCGCTCAAGCTTCTACTCTGTGTTCCTAATTCAGGAAGCTGAAGAAGAGTACCTTTTCCACTAGTGCTTTTCAAACTGTTCTAAGCATTACCCCTGGCAAGGTGGTCTGGAAAAGGACTCTCATACCCTTTAAAAGCATGATAAGCAGATTTCTTGCAGAGAGTTGTCTTCTTGCTCTTTGGAGAGCCTGGACCTTGAATGAGCCAAATGGAAGAGATTTCCCCTTCCCATCCAACACACAACTCACTACAGAGCAAGAAAAAGAAAGAGAAGCCTAAAAATTCACGATAAGAAATCACTTATTGATGTGCGATGGGGGGAAAAAACCCATCAGAGCATTTGAAATGAGAGGTTAATGAATATTTTTGACGATGAGTTGGTTTCGAGTGGGAAGATTCATTTGCAAATGTAGGTGGAGTTCCCAAAAGGATGTTTGCATACCTGCCCCAGATAACTGATAAGACTCTAAATGGACAGTTGAGGAAACTTTTCCCCAATAGGTATTTCCCCTGGGTCTCTGGCCTTTGCGCAGCCTGTGGCCTGCCTTAGCTGCCTGTCCTTGCTCTCAAGAATCTATACTCACCCTTTGGTTTCAAAGGTCAGTTCCTCAAGAGAACCTTCACTCACCTTGCAGTCTCGGCCCTTTCTTATAGGTACTCTTTCCTTCTTGTGTTTCTTCACTGCAGCATTTATTTACACTGTGTAAACAAACCTTTGTATGGAGATCTGATTATTGCCAGTGTCCTTCAGTGGCTGCTAAGCTCTAAGAATGCAGGAAACTCGTCCGTGTGCTCATGCTTTTTTCTTCCCATGCCTGGCACATGGGAGCTCAGTGAATTTTGTGAATAAATGAATGCAGATGGCAATGTAAAATCAGCCCTTTAAAAGCAAGATAAGCAGATTTCTTGCAGAGAAATGTCATCTTGCAGCTTGAAGAGCCTGGGCCTTCAGTGAGCCAAATGGTCCCTACAAATCCAGTACATGACTGCACTCACTATAAAGCAGGATAAAATAAGAGAAGGCTAAAATTTAATTCAGGACGAAAAAAAGATTTTTAAAAAATTTAGAAGTAAATATTGAAAATCAGAATTTTCCACATAGCTCAGAAGTAGCACTAGGACATTGATTTAAGACCCTTCAAACGACAGAAAAGTCGTTTTCTTCATTTGAGTGACTGGATACAAACATGCAATTTTCTCAACTCCCACATTTTCTATATTTATTTTAATTCTTAAAACAGGACAAGTGTGGAAATGATTGAATAAGGGCTTTCCTTTATAAATTCTCTTAATACCACACACGGCCAGCTTAAAGATTAAGTGAATCTTTTACAAATCAGGGCTGGGCTTGGCATGCACAAAGCTGTCACTGAGTAAGTCCGACTGGACCTCGGATAAGTCCCGGCAGTAGTGGATTTCACAGACAGAGGTCTGAGCCCTAAAGGGTTAAATGCTTTGTTGCGTAATTTTCAGATACCCACCCAGTCAGCTCTTTTGACCCTCAAGTCTAAACTGCTTTCTACTGTGCACCTTCCAGGGG